>NC_043014.1:51920749-51963249 GCF_006345805.1 Octopus sinensis | reverse complement strand
TTTTTACATATATATATATATATATATATATATATATAATCAATGCATCCAGTGAATTGTTATTAAATATGTCTGCCGGTCGCTAGCCAGAATTTTGCCGCATGAAGAGTTCAACATAGGTTAATAGAATCTCAGTACATTGAACTCAACACTGGCATAACACCTCAAAAGATCAATGCCAGTTCTCATTTGGTTATATATAGCCTTTAACACGTAACCAATCGCATATTGTTTCACACTAATTAAATATTCAATATATTAAAATCGATTAAAAGTAGTCGTGTTTAGTTTACTGTGCATCTCGCAGGTAAAACAAACTGAACTCTTTCTAATATATCAGAGATCAAATATGATCTCCTGCCAAATATCAAATGTCATAAAGTCATATCGACAATAATCTAGACAATGTAAATTCTAATTGATATATGTACGTATATATATGTGTGTATATGTGGCTATATGTGCGTACTTCCATATATGCATGTGTATGCATCTATCTGTGTGTGTGTATATATATATATATATATATATATATATCTGTGTGTGTACGTCAATATATGCATGTGTATGCGTCTGTGTATATATATATATATATATATATATATATTTATATGTGTGTCTGTTTGTGTGTGTGCTTGTGAAGCTATACATATATATATATCTATCTGTATATAGTATATGTATATACATACATGCACACATACCTACCAAGTTATATACATAGTCATGTCTGCTTATATATATATATATATATATATGTGTGTGTGTACAACTTTATATATGTATATGACATACGTACATAAATATGTATGTGTTTATGCATTTGTGTGTATATGTACGCAGCTATTAGGCGTTAACGAATCATAATATTTGGAAACAAGTTTTAAATTACTAGATTATTATAATTAGATCTGCACTTCATTACAATCACAATTTAACCTTTGACATCCAAATATACAATAATATTATGGTTGTCTTTGTTTTACTTTTTCCGCCATTACAGCGTTATTTCATTATCAGATAATGGTAGTCTCCTCCTACGTCGTTACCGAAAATAGGCAAGAAATAGATAAACGATAGATACAGAAATATCACAAGTTACTCTTGTCTGTAGCCACCGACTTGGCTTCGAATTATGCATTTGTTTTTTCGTCCCACAATATTCCTTCTTATCACGTTCTCGACATATTAGAAATTTAGTGTTATGTGTTGTTTCTTTACAGAAAACAATATTAATTCCTTACGAATGAACACAGCCTATAGCCACATCTCATAAGTGTGAGGGTGTACTGAAGAGTACCTGGTTTTGAGTAAGAGAAAATACAAGAGGAACAGTTAATTATGATTTTATTCAACATATCCCCCTCTCAGATTCCTCCACTTATTCCAGTGGTCCTTTAGCTCTTTTAAGCTCAGTAACAGAGCTCGGTTTTCTCCAGCTAGGCCTTTCCCGAAACCCTCAATGCCATGAACATTTTAGCAGCCCTGTTAACTGTAATCTCTTAAATTCTAGTTAGACTACTTTGTTTTTGTGTCTGGCTTGCAAGATTCTTTATGCTTACACATTAAGCAAGTTAAAACAAACAAGCAATTAGCTAGTTGGTTGTTTACCCAATTGATTAATAACAAACGAGTGGAATTGAGTCAGTGCGTGTGTTGTTAATATCATCATAATGACTCTATCCTGATGCACGAAAATCTGGTTAGACTAATGCAGATAAATTATGCAATTTCAATAATCTGCAACTAGAACAAGTTTGATAAAATGAATGACAGGGGCAGCGCTATGGATTGGTAGCACTTTGTTGGTTACGACAACGTCGTTTCCAGTAGATCCGATCAACGGAACAGCCTGCTCGAAAACTTAACGTGCAAGTACCTGACCACTCCACACGTGTACCATTAACGTAGTTCTCGGGGAGATTCAGCGTGACGCAGTGTCACAGGGCTGGCCCTTTGAAATACAAGTACAACAGAAGCAGGAACTAAGAGTGAAAGAAAATTGTGGTGAAAGAGTACAGCAGCCGAAGCCTGGGTCCTGGAATAGACACCGCGATCCTTTGACCGCGACCCCGAATCTAAGACTGCGAACGTACGACCGCGAGTCCGCTGCCCTAACCACTGGACCATTGCACCTACCTGCCATGGATTATTTGTAGAACAATTCCGCAAGATTTCCGTTGACTTTATTCTATTTTAAACACATAATTTGAGATGGATTATGGGAAAATGTGGAAACATACCGAATTTATTTGTCAGTGGGATCGAACAGAATAGGAGATGGTAACGAAACCAGGTGTTTAATCACTAAGCTATTTTACAACATAATAAACCTGTGTTGAGAAATTATGCACACTATTCTGTAGTTTTAATGTTCCCCGTGTGTATATGTGTTTATCTTTTTGGAATGTTTGTATATGGACGTGTGCATATATATACGTGTGTATATGTGTGTGTGTTTCTGTGTATATATGTGTACATTTGTGTGTGTGTGTGTGTGTGTGGTGCGTTAAATAACAATATGAGAATATATGTGTGCATACAGGTATTCACGTGTAATCGTTTTTATGCGTAAAACTCGTTCTATATATCGCAAAACACTAATGCCCAACATATTTCACATCCTATTTGATACACTAAACACATCTAAAAAGCGTACAAACACACACACACACATATATATTTATATATGTCTGAAAGATATGTGTGTGCGTATGCACTTTGTATAAACAGAAATATAAACGCATATTATATTATATATATAATATATACATATATATATATATACACACACACAGCCATTATAAATATGTAGACACAGCATATGTATTTGTCGCTGTATCACACACACACACACACATATATATATATATATATATATATATATATATATATATATATATATAGTCGCAGTTGTATATGCAACTTGTGTTGTCACGGGTGTGTGTGTGGAGTGTGTGTGTGTTGTGCCTGTCAATGTCTGTCTGTGTGTCTATGAGTGTGTGTATTGCGGTTAAACGCTGATATTTACGCTTTGAAATCTGTTTTGTTGTGTTCTCAAGAATATTTCCACTGCCTCTGAATGGAGATTTAAGCATCATTGTTCCTCCATTTTTCACCGTGCAGTCTACTGCTGCAGTACTTTCAAAAGATTCTAAAGTATTCTGACCAAAATCCTGTCGTCCGCACCAGCAGTTTCATTCTGTATAAAGTATGTGAACTCTGCGTCTATAACATATATATATATATATATGTATGTATGTTTGTAAGTATATATATACATATATATATATATATAACACTTTCTTCCCTCCTCTCTCCCTCTTTGTATATATATATTTAAACATTTATATACTGATGTATATCTAACTATACATATGCTTATTTATAGTAATACATATTCTTTTTAATAATAATAATAATATCAACTTTATTCTTATTACTATTATTATTATTAATAATAGTAATAAGAATAAAGTTGATATGTGTTTAATAGTGTGTATATACAAATATATGGGTCTATAAATATAGATGTGAATGTGTGTGGGTATATAAAGAAGTATGTCGATATTATTAATATTATTACCATATCGACATACTTGTTTATATACCCACACACATTCACATCTATACTTATAGACCCATATATTTGTATATACACACTATTAAACACATATGCGCAAATAATTCCGCGTGAAGATATGTAACTAAGTACATACACACTTTCACAATCGCGCACGCACACACACACACACACACACACATACATATATATATATATATATATATATATATATATATATGTGTGTGTGTGTGTGTATGTGTGTGTGTGTGTGTGTGGATGCGCAATGGCCCAGTGGTTAGGGCAGCGGGCTCGCGTTCGTAGAATAGCGGTTTCGAATCCCAAACCGGGAGTCGTGAGTGTTTATTGGGCGAAAACACTCAAAGCTCCACGATGTTCTGGCAGGGGGTAGGGGGTGGTGATCCCTGCTGTATTCTTTCGCAGCAACTTTCTCTCACTCTTTCTTATGTTGGCCTGCTCGCTTAGCCAGCGGGGTGGCGTCATTTGAAGGCTAAAACAATGCGAAGCGCATTGTGACCAGCGATGTAGAGCAACATCTGATAACCTGGTTGGTCACGTGATCACGTGAGATATATATATATATATATATATATGTTCTAGTTTCCTTCATAATGTTAACTTTTTCGAACACTAAATATATAAATATACACGAGCAATATTGAATCATTGCTGTTGATATCCATCCGATAACAGTGGTATAGTAGTTGTCTTCGTATTATGAAAACGGTCATCCAACAGCGTATTTAAATTTTTAAAAAAACATACACTCAAACATTTTAAGTAAATTAGAACAAGATTATAATGCCATCGTTCAGATCATGTTCATTTCAAGAAAAAAGGCGA
Organism: Octopus sinensis; assembly: GCF_006345805.1. Lineage (NCBI taxonomy): Eukaryota > Metazoa > Mollusca > Cephalopoda > Octopoda > Octopodidae > Octopus > Octopus sinensis. The sequence continues at coordinate 51,958,823 of NC_043014.1, read as the reverse complement.
GATATATTCCATAAAAGGTTCTGATACTCAAGTATATTCGATGATTATAAGTGTAATGCGTAATCGCTGTACTAGAGGGAAGTTCAACATGGGCCGCATATCAACAACAAGAGCAACAAAAATGAAAATCGAATAGTTACTGAGTACACTTAAGACAAAATGTATAATTATGTGTTTGTGTGTATGTGTGTGTGTGTGTATCCGTGTGTGCGCATAAAGTATATATTTTATATCTTTAAGTGGCCTTCTGATCTGTAATATAACCATGTTAAATACACACATTCAATTACATCACAGATCAATTTCCACTGCTTCAGCTGTCAGCAAGAATATTATGCTCGCGCTCACACACATACAGACATACTCATACAGATATACACGCACACATATTGTCGTTTCCAAATTTGTTATCAAACTGCGATAGCAAATGCTGTAACTGAGATTTGTGTTCTGTGTGCTAAATATGCATTAATATCTTTGATGTTATTACAGATATATTATTGATATTAATATATTATATTAACGTATATTTCATACACAAGAAATGTCCACTTATTGCGTATTGAATTTCGTTATCAGCATATTTTTAACATATTCATTTATTGTATCTACAATCACTTGAAACGGAAAGTAATTTATCGTAAACGAAAAACAAAAACATCGTACATTTAGAGCATATATCTGAAAATTTATGTGTATATACATATATGTATATGTGTGTGTGTGTGTGTGTGTGTGTGCCTATATTTGCAGTCACCTCATATGTGTTCTAATCGCAACTCCTATCGGTGATACTTTACAATTGCTGCTAATATTTGATTATTTTTTTCAGTTTGTTTTTTTGTTTTTCGAAATTCTAAGAGAATGATCCGAGATTTCGACAACATTCTTCTTGGAATATTTGGAGTAATCATAAACGGATAACGTACACAGATAAGAAATACAACAACAACAACAATAATAATAATAATAATAATAATAATAATAATAATATTGATAATGCTTATTGAATCAAAGCATACAAAAATGTATCAAAGTAAAGTTATTCTTTCGGACTACGCAGAAATCGGTGTTTGTGTTTTTTTTATCAATGTGTAGAAACACACACACACGCAAACAAACACAGAAATCACACACACATACTTATACATCTGTGTATGTAAACTTATATGTATTTTGTTCGCGCGCGCGCGCGCGTGTGAGTCTGTATTCATACACATGCACATACGTGCACAACTGCTTCAAAACCTCCATCTTCTATGTCCAGATTATAAATTTACATATGCACTTTGTCTTCTGAAGAAATGTCCAACGGACATTTGGGACAAGATTTGATTTTCAGTTTCTAAGTGAAACAAGAAATATATGCAAGAGTTTTCTCAAGTTTAAAATATGACATTTTTTTGTTTTCTGTATTCCAACGATGGAACTTTGTATTTTCGTTAGAAACCAGCTTCTTCCTCAGAGGAAGAGTTTAAAGAATTTAAAACGGACGACAAATACACTCAAACACATACATATATATATGTGCCTACACATACATACACACATGTATACATACGCACACGTGAAGAGATGTACACACAGATATACACGAGTGAGGTAACAGGCGAAAGAAAGTTATTCTCAACATATTTGGTAACTCTTTACTCTGTTTCAGTCATATGACTGCGGCCATGCTGGAGCACCGCCTTTAGTCGAGCAAATCGACCCCGGGACTTATTCTTTGTAAGCCCAGTACTTATTCTATCGGTCTCTTTTGCCGAACCGCTAAGTGACGGGGACGTAAACACACCAGCATCGGTTGTCAAGCAATGCTAGTGGGACAAACACAGACACACAAACATACACACACACACTTATATATATATATACGACAAGCTTCTTTCAATTTCCGTCTACCAAATCCACTCACAAGGCATTGGTCGGCCCGGGGCTATAGTAGAAGACACTTGCCCAAAGTGCCACGCAGTGGGACTGAACCCGGAACCATGTGGTTGGTTAGCAAGCTACTTACCACAAAACCACTCCTGCGCCTAAGAGTTCATATATTTTAATAACATCTTAATTCACCTCCATATGTCTTACGTTTTCGTGACGGATACTCTAACATACCTATACACACTCACACACGCACATATATGTGTGTATAGGATGCAGATATATGTGCATGCACAACTCTGATATAGAAATTGTATGCATGTCAAAAAGCAGAAAATACATTACACAGAGAATACAGCTCCAGAAAAAATAATTGAAATTTATCAGATCGAAAATTTTCGCTGATATTTGAATTATTATTATCATAATCACTATATTTATTCTTCTTTTCCGTCACGTCTAAAATAAAGAAATGTTTGGAAGATGCCATTTCTTAGTTACCTCAGCAGAATTACCAAAAGCGAAAAAAATTATGTTATTAGTTTGAATTTAGTGAAAAGCTTGTTAAAATCAATTTTGCATTTGCGTATTTTTTCCCCTCATTTTATTCCTGTGCAATTAAATTATTCTAGAAAAGCTGATGTCTGTAAATCAGTTTTGCTTCTATTTTTTTCTGTCAATAAAATATTTTATGGTTTTTTCCTGATTTCACTTATTTGTTGATAAAGAATAACTAACTGCAGAACTCGATGTCCCTTAACATTGCAACGTCACAGGCTGCCATACTTTCCAGTATTCGCTAATCAGCTCTCAATGCGTCTCATCAAAATTTTGTGGTCTTCGTTTCAGTAACGTGAAACATAATATGGAAGATACCCACTAGGATTCGGAGAAAGATCCAGTAACTTTATTTCATCGAATTGACCATGAAGATCGTTCACAGATAAAGGTAGCTGCGGGCTGGACAAAGACATTAATGTGTATGAAAACGACAAAGATGGAAAAAAAAAAAATTATTATGGGAGGGGCACCGGTGCCCGCCGACCGATGACCCCTCGAGATCACTGTTCAATTTAAATCAATATAAATTAAAATTATAATCACAAAAATTACAATTACAAAGATATATTTTGCATTATTCATCGTCTTCCTCATCCGAGCCCCCAAGTAAATTTTCTGCCGCCTGCAGGGAAGCCTGCATCGGCAGGACCAGACCGAGGAAAATTCTTTGTTACAGGTCTTCCTGACCTCAATCAGTTCTTTCTGATTTATGACCTCCGCAGCCACCTGCGGAGGAAGGTCCCGTAACTTAAGTTCAAGTTAAACTCTATCTATACACTGAATTCTTTTCAGTACAGTAAAGTAAATAACATTTCTTGCTTTCCCAATCGTACTGGTGAATTACCACTTTTCTAGTCTCGGTGGAAATCTAACATATTGACATGCAACAAAATATCGTAGATTTATTTTTGCTATTTTTGTTGATGTCTACATTTCTTCTCGTGGCTACTTACCCAACTGTTTTCTTTCCTACTCTAGGCACAAGGCCACATTTTTTTGTTGGGAGGAGGGGTAGTGGATTAGATACAGATATGTGTCCATGTTGTCAATAGTCATATGAATATTTCTGATAATTTACAGATATTTTTTTCTACTCTAGGCAGGCACAAGGCCCGAAGTTTTGGGTGAGGGGGCCAGACGATTAGATCGACCCCAGTACGCAACTGGTACTTAATTTATCGACCTCGAAGGGATGAAAGACAAAGTCGACCACGGCGGAATTTGAACTCAGAACGGAAAGACAGACGAAATACCTATTTCTTTACTGCCCACAAGGGGCTAAACAGAGAGGGGACAAACAAGGACAGACAAACTGATTGAATCGTTTATGTTGATCCCAGTGGGTAACTGGTACTTATGTAATCGACCGCGAAAGGATGAAAGGCAAAGTCGACCACGGCAGAATTTGAACTCAGAACGTAGCGGCTGACGAAATACCGCAAAGCATTTCGCCCGGCGTGCTAACGATTCTGCAAGCTCGACGTCATGGCTACTTCCCCGATTGTGACAGCGAACGACCAATTGACGGAACGTCTAAATTCCACTTCATATCGATAACATCTATGTGGCTGAATACTCCAGAAAAATAATATATTTACTGTAATTGTGTGACCAAAGTCTTGTAACGGAATAGGAGAAGACTGGAATGTGTCATTCAGTGTGAAGCAAGCAAAGCTTATTAAGAACATGTCTGGTATTTTAGTTACTGACGACTGAAATTATTAGACAGAGTTGATATCAGGACTTGAACTCTGGGCACAAGAACGATTATTACAAGAAATCCTATTCGACACGTTAATCTTTAATCAGTTTGTGTCTTTATTATATTCAACCTTGTGATAACCTGTCTAGCGGGCAAAATTAAGTGCAAAAGGTTCGCAAAGTTGATGTGAATAAAAAGAAAAGTCTATAATTTTGTATGATTTGGTGAAGCAGGGATGAACCGTATTAGTTATACATGAGTGTATTTGACAAAGAAAACTCATATCTATTATTAATTATACGAAATAAAGACTAACATTAAATAGAACTGAACAAGCGTGATGAGATCATCACTTGTTGGATGCTCCGCTTGTATGTGTGTGTATTATTCTGTGTATAAATATAGGTATTTGTGTGCTTGTGTGTGTTTATTAGAGTATCTGTGTGTGCGCACGTGGGAATGCTTGAAGGAGAAAAAAAAGCAACGAAGAAAGAGAGAGGGGTGGTGGAATGAGATGAAACAGTGTATACTCTGACAATCTTTTCTGTAGATTTCTGCGAGGAATTCATCGACCAATTGTTAGATTTATCAAAAGATCTGATGATTTTATTGCGGTGTTTTTACGCTACGAGTTAAAATTCTTACCCATATCAACTTTGAAATTCTTCCTTTCGACGTTGATAAATAAAGAAGGAGTCCAGGAATTCGTATTGGTGGGAATGGCAGAACCTCAATTGGGACGTCTAGGGATATTTCTTCTGGTTTCTGCTTTCAAATTGTTACTGTTCCGTTTTGTTTTTTCTTACCTTTGACAATATCCTTAACATTAGATAGCGATGGATGACAGAATCGCATTCCTCAAAAACTGTGGATATCCATGTAAAACGTTATTCCCTTGGGGTAGTACCATTCAGAGAAAAGTCCACTGTTCCAGGCCCACGATCTCAGAAGACATACGGAAGTGGCTTTATTTACTCTGTGTTGTTATTGGTGTTGATATTTAGGTTCCATTGAGATCTGAAGACATGACCCAAATTCTTCCAGCTGAAAATTCTATGTTATTTTTTACGACTTTCCATAATTTTCTGAGACCGTAATGTGTGGTTTACGAGAGACATCGCAGTTCTTTGAATACTGATGAGGATGTTTGTAAGGGATATATTCAGAAAAGAAGTGAAACAATTGATCTCAGAACACATATGATAGGAAACTTGGATATGTACACAGAGATGCATACATATATTTATATCTATACTTAAAAGCCCATATATATATATATATATATATATATATATATTATATATATATATATATATATATATATATATATATTACGGAGATGTACTTGCATAGTAAGTGATTTGATCTGAGATCGTGTGATGGAACGAAAACAATTGCAGCGTGGAAGGTGTTTATAAGCCATTTAAGAAACACACAAAAGCCGTTCGATTCACTTCAACATTTAAGTTTTATTTATCAAAATATTTTCGTAGCTATAAGACCGCGACCTGTTCACTGACAAAACTCCGTGCTGCATATTGTTATATATATATATATATATTGTAAAAAATATACATGCATATACATACATAAATATTTGTGTAGTTCTATTGATCAAGAAGTATTTAAAGGTAGAATATTCTTTAATACTTTATAGCAATTTCAATAAATTGCCAGTCCTCTAAGTTTCTCGTCTCCGCTCATTTATTTGGGAAACGTATCAGATTTCCCTTATATTTCTGATATATTAATACGTTTGGCAATATTGTGCAAAACTTATACGTGTGTTCCAATTTGATAATTCGCTATATATACAATTACGTGCTGCAATCTTTCTCTTTAGCAAGACTTCTATATTTTTTTTAATAACTCGTTCAGAGTCTTCCCTGTAAAATTTACAGCCGGATCACAATTCCTCTACTTTCTAATATCAATCGTAGTTAATATATATTATATAAACGAAATTAATAATAGGTGTGAGCTTTCTTTGTAAAATATATTCATCTATATCTTATTAGGTTTATCCCACAGCCTAGAACATCTAGTAAGAATCAAACACATGTGCAAAAAGGTTGCTTAAATATTATCCACTAACTATATTCTGTAGCCTTGTAACCGGATATTAGTGCATCTCAGAATGATAGCAATCTTCAATTAGAAAATTTTTTGTTGATTCAATGATACCTGTTATTGTGAATATATAAAGGGATTTAATATAAAGAACATAAAATAATTCTTAAATAGGTGAAGCAGATGAATAACAAGAGGTATAGGTGGTTGTAACTACCCATATTTAATTTCAGGAATACCAGAATCTTCAGTTATTATTGACGTTCAACAATATATTTGTACGTACAATTATAGAGTTGCTTATTTTCCCACGTACAAAGACACATGATATACACACAAATCAATTAATACTAGGGACACCGTATTTCGATATGCAGTGCTAAATAGGAACAAGAACCTTTGAAATATGAATAAATATCAATCACCTATTTTTCTATAGTTGCTCGCATTGTTTAGAGAGACACATCCGTATATGAAACGGGGTAACTTCATTCTACATTTGCACTGTACACACTGTATTAAGGCGGTGAGCTGGCAGAATCGTTAGCATGCCGGGCGAGATGCTTAGCGGTATTTCGTCTGCCATTACGTTCTGAGTTCAAATTCCGCCGAGGTCGACTTTGCCTTTCATCCTTTCGGGGTCGATTAAATAAGTGCCAGTTACGCACTGGGGTCGATATAATCAACTTATACTTCCGTTTTTCTGTCGTTATTTGTCCCTCTATGTTTAGCCCCTTGTGGGCAATATAAAAATAATTATATTTCTACTTAAATTGAAACCCAAGAACGGCAAATTCAGTTTTTCTCAGCGCTGAATTCCACAATTAAATAATTTTTCAATTTTATCGATTTATATTATCAAACTCATTCGTATTCTACTTAATGTATTGACCTATGAACTACAAAAGTAACGTTAGTTAATCTCTAATCTCCTGCACTTCTCAATATATTTATTATAGAATGCTTTATTTTCCTAATTTCTTCCCTTAAAATTTTGCACACCGCCCCACCTATTCAACTCCCTCACTTTATTTCGTTCTTCTCCTCCTTACGCTAATATATTTCTCGCAAATATATTTAACCTTATGGCTGCTTCTCCCTCGATATCCTAATCGCTACACTGTTTTTAGTTTTATCTTAGTTAACATTCTTCATTAAATATTGAGTATTTAACCTTCAACTTAACTCTTTTTACTCTGAATTAAAAACATAAATTCTATTTAATTTGATTAAATCCAATTTAAGTGAACTAATTTATTTTAAATTTTTTAAACATTAAACTTAATTTCATTATACATAGAACTCCCTGTTTTCCTTCTCAGACATATTTTTATACATTATTAATTTGAAAAATTTGTTTTAATTTTTTTTAAACCACTCAAAAATTTAATGTCACTTAATCCCCTTCCCGCTAAAAAAAAGTCTATTTATATGCAATTATTTTGTGAAAATAGTTCCGAATATTACTACCGAACGACATTCCGCTCACCCCTATCTCATTATATTTTATAGCATATAGTTTCAAACTCATTTTTTTTCATTTTCGATTCGATCATTCTATTTTTCATTATGCTTCCATTCCCTATATACTAAATCGATAATTCTACATTTTTTCCCTTTTTCAATATCCTGTATTTTCTCCTTCATAAATGTTTTAAATAATGTTTCGAACATAACCGCTTAAATTTTTTCCATTAGTTTTATCATTTATTGTAAATTGAAAGCAGTACGCTGGTACAATCATTAGAGCATGGAAGAACAATATTATGAATCATGTTATTCTCAATCTAACTCGGGTTCAAATCCCACAGACGCCAATTTTGTTTTTCTTTCTTTCGGGGCCATAACATCAATACCTAGTCAAATATCGGGAGCAGTGGTATCGACTAAAGGCCAAACCTACAATTTGCTGGATCTGTGACTGTGTGGTAAGAAGCTTATTTACCAACCTCATGGTTCCGAGTTAAGTCCCATGGCGTGGCCCTCGGGTAACTGTCTTCTTCTATAACCTCGTGCTGCTCAAAACCTTGTGAGAGGATTTGGTAGATGGAAACTGATAGAAGACCGAGGTATGTGTGTATATGTGTATGTGTGTGAGCGCGTGTTGGTGTGTTTACATACCCGTAATTAAAGTGTCGGCAAAAGGGTACGATAGAATAAATGCCAAGTTTCAAAATCATACGGACCAAGGTCAACAGTTCTCTGTACTAAAATTCCATCAGGGCGTTGCCCCATCATGGCCCCAGTTTTACAACTAAAAGATAACAGATGAATGATATATAATTCATATCAATTAAAACTATTTCGTTGGACGTCGGGAAAATCATTATGCGAATAATGAACATACGCACCGGTTCGATTTCATTTTTTCATTATTTTCCAATTGGTTAACCATTCAACCAATTAACTAATTGATTGTTTGATTAGTCATTCACTTAATCGATCAATCAGTTCTATTTATTAAACTCCTCTCGTCACCATTTGCATCCTTTTCGATGACTCCCCCCTTCTATACCCGGTCAGCTTTAGGACTCTCTTTGTTTCTCGATAAACTCTTAGATCTCCCTTTACCAGAGTTCCTCGCTATTTCTCTTCCTAACATATATTCTAACCTTCCTACAGTAAATCGTATCAAAAGTTAACCTTCCCTGAACACACCACAAATACTATGTGTTGTTATGTTTATAATTTCTATAATTGTATTGTCTAATGTCACCAAAATATGAAGTCCACAAAATATCATCCCATTATATTACTAAGATTTGCATCTAATGCTTAGATATCTCTCTTGATTTTTTTTATCTCTTGGATATTTGTTTACCACGTTTGATCATATAATCTTCAAATTCTCTAAACCCTAATAACTGCTTCGTTATATTGGAATACAGCATTTCTCTCTGTTTTTCGATTAGAATCACTTTGAAGTGAAATTTAGTTCAGAGAAAACACTTCAAGAGTAAAGGTTTGCGTTCCTCTTCAATTATCCACTTCTCCTTCTCTTCCTTCTCTTCATCTCCTCTTGCACCTTTCTCTCTCTCGGCTAATCTGTCACTTTGCCATTGTTCACAATAAACTAATTTACACACGTACAAGTTATAATGATATATTCTTTAAAGTACTACAGTTTTACAGTTATTTGTTTTGAAGGGAACTGCAGATAACGATGTAACATACATATATATATATATATATATATATATATATATATATATAAATATATACTCACAAACGCACACTGAATACACTTAGTGGCGAGAAAGCCGATATTTCGATGGCATTGGCAAACAAAATTCCTTGTAGATTCTCGTACTTGTTTTCTATACAAAACATTTCAGTGATATCTCAGTTTAAGCATTGAATTGCTATTATTTACAATGCCATGTAGAAGAGAATTGTTATACACACACATACACACCAACATCTACCAAAACACATACACACACACACACGTGCATGTGTGGGTAGAGATATACTTACACAATAATGCAGACGCAGATAAATGCGTATGTATGTATATATATATATATTTATATATATATATATACACACACGTTCGCGTCCCAATATTTATATAGGCATATATATATATATAAATATATGTGTATATGTACACGAACGAATGCACACTCTTACATATATGTGTGTATATATACATGCAAACATAAACCCATGTACACACATGCTTACATGAACACATCGACAGCCATGAAAATGAGAAGAACAGAAAATATACTTCTATATCCCAAGTAAAATAATATATATATATATATATATATATATAAGGAAACATACAGACTCAGACACATAAGTGCAATAGGCTACTTCAAGGTGAACTGTTTTCAATGAAAAATAAAGGCTTGTATAAATTTATAATTGTGTTTGGGTATATATATATGTGTGTGTGTGTGTGTGTGTGTGAGTGTGTGTTTGCGTACTCGCATGTACATATGTTTGTACATAAATATGCATACATATATACATATACATATGTATACATATATATATATATACACACATATATATATATATATATGTATATATACATATATATATTTACATATATATATATTTACATATATATATGTATACATATATATGTATACATATATATATATGTATACATATATATATATATGTTATACATATACATACATATATATGTATACATATACATACATATATATATACATATATATGTATACATATGTACGTATATATACAAAAATATATGTATATATATATATGCATATATAAATATATATATGCATATATAAATACATTTATACAAACATAAATAAAACACACATACACACATATATATACATATATATCACAGGAATTGTTAAATAATTAAGCCTCGCACATAACCACGTTGAAAATAACTTGTACACAACTGCTCAAACATTATATTAAGTCTTTTAAAACTGAACACTTAACTCGTCCTCATAATCTTCTCTTAAATAAACTCTGTTTATCGTGTTGTTCAAACTAAAGAACACCTGCCATTTTGAAAAGAGACGTGTGCAATTTGGATGTTGGTCGGGTATGTGTATAAGATTCGAGTAATTCTCTTGCTATTACTTCTAAGTGGAATAATATGGATACGAACGATCTTGGCTTTCTCAGATATTAAGTAGCCCGAATATATAACAAAAACAGAAATCACGAAAGTGAAACTAAAACGAAGGAATTTATAACAACTCTGAATCAGATTAGTGTATTTTTATCTTGGATAAACGTTTTAGATTCGTTTCTGCATCAATAAGTTCTAATATTATGCACGTAGTATAATTTGAGTGGCATTTACCCTCAATGTTTTCCACTTAAGCGATAATGCATACGTTTGCATAGGAATGAAATTGCAGGTGAATATATGTAGAAAAAATAATAAAAAAAATAACTATATCGGAATAGAGAAATAGAGGAAATATAATCTAAAGTCTATATTTTATTTTATTTTATATTTCATTCTATTATTTCTTTATTAAGTTTTTTCTTTGATCTTATGGTGAAATTTTTGTTTACCACTTAGGTTCCACATACACACATGCACATGTATACACACACACACACACACATATATATATATATGTATATATATATATATATATATATGTATATATATATGTATACATATATATATATACGTAATGTACTTATATATATATATATATATATATATATATATATATATAAAGTGACAGATATGTACATACATAATACATAGATTAAACAGATAGGAGAGGAGAAATAGTGTGTGGTAGTGTGTTTCATACATTTTGTTATATTTCCTAAAAGCAATTCAACCACTAAACAAATACGATAATAATAATAATAATAATAATAATTGCGTGGAGTGGGTTAGTTGATTACATCGCACTCAGTAATCCAGTGGTCCTTTTTTTATAGAATCCGAAATCCTGAATGATATAGCTGATCTCGGTGACCTTTGATATAGCTGACATCGGTGACGAAATGCTGCTAAACCTGCCTAACATTCTGCCAACTCGGCTCCGAATTATTGGTCTTCTGCAAAAACTATTATTATTATTATTGTCTTTACTCAAGTCCTTACGGTGGAGATGTACTAAGATGCAAGGCTGTTCACTGTCAGTGAACTAATGTTACGCCCTTTTTTCCGAGCACCGTTAGGGGCATTCGAGCGTTTCTAAGCAGTGCTGTATTCTGCAAGTACTCCACCCTTATTGCAGCCCCTATTTGTTCCACGTACTTCTCGAGATTTTTGCTCACTGTTTCCAGGGCTCCGACAATTATTGGTACTACTACCAGCCTTCTTCTTCTTCTTATTATTATTATTATTATTATTATTATTATTATTATTATTATTATTATTATTATTATTATTATTATTATTATTATTATTATTCAGGTGGCGGGTTGGTAGAAACGTTAATAGTCCGAGAAAAATTTTTAACCGCATTTCGTCGATCTTTATGTTCAGAATTCAAATTCCGTCGAGGTCAACTTTGCCTTCATCATTTCGGGGTCGATAAAATACATACCAGTCGAGCATTGGTGTCGATGTAATCAACTTAACTACCTCCCCTAAAATGTGAAACTATTATCATTGTTATTATTATTATTAGTATTGCTATTGTTATCATTATCTTCTTCTTATTATTATTGCTGTCGTTTCATATGTTTAGTTAAAGGCAACACAAATGGAGATTACTTTAGCTATATTTTATCAGTACAATCAAGAGTTAATGCATTATTATCTTAGCAGCAATTGAATGCACAACTTGCTGAGATCCTACATCGTAATATCACGAGCAAGTATCGCGAGGCTAATGCACCATAAATTGAAAACTATGTTTATATAAACTAGACGGAATATGAACATTCATCCATCTGTTGGATGATCCAACGTCGTTATCAATAAGGCTAATTCCCATCACTATAGCTATAGTTATGAAGTATTTACGAATATATGTATAGAGAATTTCTTACAAAACTGACTACTTCTACTCTCACAGAGGCGCAGAAGTGGCAGTACTGTAAAAAGTTTGCTTCCTAAAAATAATGCCCCGGGTCCAGTTCTACTGCAAGCCCTGCTGTAAGACAACTTTGGTTAGTGTCTTTCCGCAATAGCCCAATGCTTTGTGAGTGTAGGACTTTTTACATATTGTCGAATTGTTGATATCCAAAATGGTGCTGTGGCGAAACTGAACAGGATCTAACACCAACGAGCTTAAAACAGAAAAGGGAGACGCTATGATGTAGCTTCACCTATTTAGGAATTCAAAAGCTATCAAATTCCTCTTAGTTCACCCCAATAGTCTTAAACACAAAGAAAATTACAAGAGCGCGTTTGAGAAAATACCCACAGGCCTACACACGCGTATAGAAAAAGAGACAAACATAAGTGCAGAAAGCTTTAACAAGTACATGATCTATATACATGAAATGACAGCTTAATCAATGTTAATCTAACAGTCACAAAGAAAAATCAGCTACACAAACTTTAAAATTCTCACCTATACCCTGTTACGGATGTTATAAAGAGGTGCCGAATAGGCAGATATTTTAGAGATTCAGTAGTTTGGTTTTCACTACTTGTTCATGGTCTCTGCGTTCTCTATTTCACTTTTACTCCATTCAAGATTGATGTTCATGTTTCCGGCCAACTATATACCTATTTCTTTACTACCTATAAGGGGCTAAACACAGAGAGGACAAACAAGGACAGACAAACGGATTGAGTCGATTATATCGACCCCAGTGCGTAACTGGTACTTATTTAATCGACCTCGAAAGGATGAAAGGCAAAGTCGACCTCGGCGGAATTTGAACTCAGAACGTAGCGACAGACGAAATACCTATTTCTTTACTACCCACAAGGGGCTAAACACAGAGAGGACAAACAAGGACAGACAAACGGATTGAGTCGATTATATCGACCCCAGTGCGTAACTGGTACTTATTTAATCGACCTCGAAAGGATGAAAGGCAAAGTCGACCTCGTCGGAATTTGAACTCAGAACGTAGCGGCAGACGAAATACTACTAAGTATTTCCCCCGGCGTGTAAACGATTCTGCCAGCTCGCCGCTTTGGCCAATTATATACCATTCCGGAATGAAGAATTAGGTGGTCTATAACTGCACTAGGACGAACAAACTTCATATCTTTGCGTTCAAAGGAGACAGTCTGTTGCAGTCGTTATTCCTAGTATTATCTTCCCCTTTCCTTGTGTAAGAGAAACTCAGAGTTTTATCCATAAAAAGTGCGCTTTCTAACGCATCTGATGGGCTTCCATAGTTATGATAAAAAGCTTATGGTTCGGTCTGTATTTTAGAGAGGAATTTTCCAGGTATAGTTCCATACTTCCGATCCTTATCTTACACATGATAAAGCACTTAAGTGGCTAGTTTCCACATCATATTAAATCCAAGATTTCCGAACATGTAATGCTAAATTAAACATAATTTTTCGATTATATTAATTTCATATTTCAACAGAAATTTTTTTTTTCTATGCGGAGCGGGATGAAACATATTTGGATTTCATAGAATGAAATCTATTTTATGTGATTTAATCTCGGATATTGCGAATGAAACACATCACTGAACGTGTAGCCACTGTAACTATTTAAGCGTGGAAAAGAAAAACACGGAACCTGCTAAAATACTCGATTGGATAAAACCTGCTGTGCAGTATGAAGGATCGTATCCTTTCTAATTAAATTTTTAAAAAAGACATGAATGCCCGCATTTATTAAAATAAATAGGTGTAAAATTTCCATCAAATCTTACCATCGTTAAATTTCTGCATGGAAAAAAATAAACATGAAATTAAAGCCAATATTTACCTTCATATATTCAGCTAAATAGGAAGGCTTACTGTAGGTGTTAGATATGCTCGTAAAAGCAATCAAGATTTCCTTCAAATCTTTAACATGCCCTTTCAAAATTTGTGTAGGTACATTGATGCATTATGTATTAACAAATTAATGTAACATATAATTATCGAAGCTGTAAAGCTTATGAGCTTATGTTTTAGTATTTAGCTTGAGGAAGGTCTAAATACTAAAACAACAGTAACGGAATTTCGAATATGTAAATATAAATTTCTCCCTTTGCAATACTACTCAGATGTCTCCTACATGCAGTGGGTTATTTACACTCACAGCGGTAGAGATGATTTTTTTCAAAGTGTATTTAGAGCATATCTAAATCCCTTTATATCATTAATAATATGCCAAGAACAGGTTGAATGCATGAGTGGTCAGAGCATCGGAAAAAAAATGAACCTCAGTGTTATTCCTTTCAGCCATTTCCCTTCTGTTTCATTACAAAACTGATGCAATCAACCTTACATTCAGGTGCATTCAGGTACGATAAAATAATATACGAGACACGTTCTCGAGAGATCCTAATCAAGAAAAATCCGCCGTGTCAGAAGTAGCAAGCATTTAAGGTGAAATACATACAACAGGTGAAGAAAACGACAAAAATAAATCCCACCATTGTTTTCAATCGAAAGCTGCGACTTCATGGTAAATAAGAAAAATAGAATAATTTCTGCTTCCCTGCAGGGGATTCTACTGAATAAACAGCGCGAGGGATTAAATAAAACTCGATAATGTGAGAAAAGGAATGCGATAAATAGTATTCACATTGGTGAAGTTGAAAGAATATTGTGTGTGTGTGTGTGTGTGTGTGTATTTCATGGGAAAGCGTTGATAGATATGTGTTTCATTGAAAGAGAAAGTAACATATACAGAAGCAGTCAGCAGATAGGACTTGTCTTCGATGGAAACAATATAATTCAACAGGAATATTTAGTTAAGAATACGGTGAATCGATAGTGTAACAAATGTTCGTGTTACACACACGTACGCACGCATATATATATATATATATATATATATATATATATATATATATATATATAAACACACACACACACACATATATATATATATATAGGGAGAATTCACGAAAGAAACAAAAGACAAGGCAGGTGGTGTAGAAAACAAACAGATGTATTAGTATAAAACAATATTTATATTATATGAGATGAGAATTCGCTAATAAATAGACACTTTACTTCTTAAGTCACCATTTTATATGCGGTTTATTGTTATTGAATATGTAGATCAGTTAAGAGATCAGTTATTTTTAAGAGGACCATAACTCCCATGGACGAGTGTAGTTATGGTTTCGAAAGTACGTTGATTCTTATTCAGATCTACCTGCTGGTTTAACGGCAGTTTCCATAAGTTTGGTACTCAGCTGTACGAATGAGATTTCTGAAGAGATAAAATCCATGTAGAATTTTGCCGAAAGAATTCCATTCTTTGATGAGTAGTTGACTATTCCTTAGCACAATTTACCACCGCGTTCCATCCTTCTTGATGCTTCAAACAGGCTCGATTCAGCTTTAAACCATCGATTCTATTTCACAATGTATAAGAAATGGACTTCAGATCTATACATTGGTTAGCTCCATTTCATAGTTTTGATAAATTCTTTTATCGTATAATATGAACTTTATTATTTCTTTATTTATAATACGTTTTGATATCATGTACTCTGTGAGTCTGAAAGAACATTTGGCTTCCAGGCGCAGTCTATTATAGTATGAATTATTATAATGGATTTGGAATAAGTCCAATAAATGCTAAGCGATCCCCCTAAGAATTTACTGATTTTTCGAATTACTTATCTCTATGCAGTATAAATGAGTTCAACTGAATACTAATAAGCAAAAACATTTTTAAAGTTACGAATAAAAATTCAATAAATGTGTAACTCTTTCACTTTTGAATCAAATAATAGTCAGATTCAGATAATAGTCATGCAAAGTAGCACTTAATTTCTTGTCTTTGTATGTTCAAATATTAACTTCTTGAAAAAAAAAAAAAAAAAAAAACAGAAAAACTCATTAAAATGGAAAAGTAACAAGAATGTTCTTTCACATTCTAAGGAAATCTGATTATGAAACTAAAATGAAAAGTCAGACAGAAACAAAACGCCATATCTGAACGAATCTACTACAACGATAATAAAATTTAATATTTCCACAATATATTATTGCCGTTTGTTTTTTGCTTTCATTTTTGTTACATGTTTTTTTGTTGGAAATTGCAAATATGCTTCGTTTTAGTACATATTTATTTTCTTCAGAAATTAAATTTGTCTACGGAGATAAAATAGTACAAAAAATAAATTGAATACCCTTCCAGATATTTTAAGCCGCAGTTTTAATGCTGGTGTGGGAAAATTCATGTTGTTTTTCATCTTTTTTCTGTAAGTTGTATAAAAATATTTTTTGAAATATTTTTATTCGTGTTGATCACACATATCTTGGAAATGTTCGTAAGGCGAAATAAGATTAGAAATAAATTAAAAAAAAAGCAAAAACAACATAGATTGGGAACAAACTAATCTAAATTGAGAAATCGAATTTAAAATTCAGTTATGCAATAACGCATCTAAAATTAAAGCGAATGATAAATAATATATTCAGTACGGCAGAAACATGGAATGGCATCAAGATTCAGAAGTACGCGAGAGCACTCTCCAACCACACACGCACACATACAAACAGGCGAACAAACACACGTATATATTCATTCATATATATATACACACACAGGCACACACACATGTTCATGTTCAGATGCATATGTATGTATATATATATATAATATATATATATATATATATATTTATACCAGGAATTATATGTGTGTGTGTACGTGTGTATGTGTATATATATATATATATACCAGGAATTATATCTGTGTGTGTACGTGTGTACGTGTATATATATATATACCAGGAATTATATGTGTGTGTGTACGTGTGTATGTGTATATATATATACCAGGAATTATATATATGTGTGTGTACGTGTATATATATATATATATACCAGGTTTTATTTGTGTATGTGTACGTGTGTATGTGTATATATATATATATATACCAGGAATATATATGTGTGTGTGTGTACGTGTGTATATATATATATACAGGAATTATATTTGTGTGTCTACGTGCGTATGTGTATATATATATAATATATATATATACCAGGAATAATATATGTGTGTGTGTACGTGTGTATGTATATATATATATAATATATATATATATATACCAGGAATTATATTTGTGTGTGTGTACGTGTATATATATATATATATATATATATATATATATATATATATATATATATATATATATACCAGGAATTATATATGTGTGTGTGTACGTGTGTATGTGTATATATAAATTTATACATATATAGCGGCATCTATAAAACCACGCATAGATATAAGCATGAGTATAAATCTATCTTGCTGTAGAACAATATATATATAGATGAATACACATATGCACACATATAAACGTGCGCGTGCGCATGTGTTTACGTGCGTGTGTATAATGAGAGCATGAATAAGTAAGCGAAGAGATGGGAAGGGTGATTGAGATATTGATATAGTTATGAAGAATATTTAAGCAGAAATACATTTAGATAATTATTCCCGACTAAGCAGAAAATATTCAAACTTGTCAATAAAATGCAAATTACTGTCGAAACAATTTTATCTTTGTGAAGTTAACCTCACATTACCTTCGAAAGTTCTTTTATTACATTATCTTACAAAAGAACAAATACCGCATAATACAAACTTTTCCTTCTTATAATATTTATATATAATATAAACACACGCATAGACATATATATATATATATATATATATATATATATATATATATAATATATATATATATATAATATAATTATGCATGTAAGTATAATAAAATAATAAAATACATATTAGTTATATATTTATTTAATCAAATGCTAAATTATACATAAATTAGAAGACGAGTTATCAATTAGATTCATGCATGATTGTATCTGAGATATAACGGGCGACATGTATAAAGGTGAAAATTGAATTATTGCATTGTCATTTTCCATTATGCTTGCTGTTACGTATGTCAATGTTATAATTCAAATTCTATTATATTGCATATAGAAAATTCTTCTCTGCTAGATAAAAATTGTGTTTTTGTCTTCTACAAGAGTACAATTACGCTACTTGTTTACTCGGCAATTTCACAATTCTACTATTGATCTTAGCTGAAGAGACTCGGGTTGTAATCAAGGTGGACTACAGCGAATAAATTATTTCATTAACGAGTCTGCAACGCCAGCGTCGTAAAGAGAGAGTTTATGGATGTACGCAACGCGTCCTCTGGTCCTATCTAGAAAATGGTTTTTGACTTGGTGAAGGAAAATGCAGCGTTTTGCCAAGGCTGCATACGTATCAAAATATGCGTAGATTGAAACTTTGCTATTTATATGCGACAGATACTGTGTTGAAAGAACTCAATATAAGCAGCTAACACGTTGTAGTTAACACGCAGTAGGTAAGATTAACCAAAAATACCAAAGATGTAATTAAATTTGTCTACGGAGATAAAATAGTACAACAAAACAAAGTGAATACTCTTCCAGATATTTTAAGCCGCAGTTTTAATGTTGGCGTGGGAAAAGTCATAGGATGTAGAAAGCTGGGTGCTCTACGAATTTGTCAAATATGCTTAGAAATGGAAATGATTAACACAAAGGGCAAAGGTAAAAAAAAAAAAGACATGGGAACTTCTCATCTGCTACGCATACCTGACTCAAACATAGTTTCAGCGCGTTGAATATACGGAAGCTTTCACAACACGAATTATTTGAATGAAGGTATTGCGCATGGAATTGGTATTGCGTATGGAATTCATTGGATACCTGCGCTTTACTGGTTCGGTATTAAATCAAAGATGGAAGAATGAAAATTGGACTGGGGCATGATTTGATCTTTGATTATGAATAGTTGTAAGAAAACAAATCCTGGAGATTTTTTTAGGGTTAAATCACAGTGCCAACTTACGTACCTGTTGTTAGTCCATCTCTGCGGATAATAGTGTTAATATTGACCTATTTCACAGAAAAACACCCAGCGTAAAAAGAAAATACCAACCATAATTGAACGAAAAATATACGAACTGACTAGTAAGCCAGAGAATTTGTAAACATACACAGTTAAAGATAAATAAATATAGTAACAACGCGTAAACAAATACAAAATAAATAAATAAATTAAGAGACAAATATTATTAATTGATGAATGTTTGCATCTATTCTGAGATTGTCTTTTATCTTAGACTTATTAAATATTGAAATCTATGTTATGTGTATACAACTTGTAAGCATTATCTTCCATTAGGCGCTTTGTAGTTCAGTAATATAATTTATAATATATCGCTTGATTGACTGTAGACTTATATTCTTGTTGTATGATGTAGTGAGCATTTCGGTAATTTAATGAACCATATAAGTTACAAGAATAGCTAAAGAGTTTGACCTAAATACTACTTGCAATTGTCCTTGCGGTGGTCTTCAACCGGGCTGTTTGAGACGGCTGCGACCAACGAGTTACCCATGTCCCTTATGAATGTTGACCACATCTGATACTCGGCCGCAATCGAGAATCTAATGGATAACCCGATCTAATTTTCACTGCTGACGAGCGATGACACCATATCCGTATTCTCCATTCACTGTTGAGAATTATACTTCATGCTCAGTGTTTCAGTGGGAATACATATCTGCATGTGGTTCCCGGACAAATGTATATATCCGCTTTGTGTATAAAATTATGCGAGCAGAAGAAGCTTGGATTTGAAAAGGCGCTCTAGAGACATTTTGTAACAAAAGCTAATAAGCTCCTGACTCCCAGTGGAGATCCAGTTTCCGGGACAGCAGCCTGCAATTTCTGAGGACACAAACTAAATAAGCAGGTGAGAGAAAGAACTGCTTCCATGTTAGATCGCTGTTTAAACGATTCTGAGAAAGAGAGATACATGAAAAAGGAGGGGGTGGGGGAATAATTAACTACAGTACACTTATTTTGCAATGTCATGATGGAATTCTAAGTCCATTCTGGGAGAATTTGAAATCCGATTCTATAACACGAACTGTAATACTGCAACTGTCACCATGTCTACCAAAACTCCAAGTCACTTTTAAAACTCTCCTACGGAAAAAGTATTCTGCAAAAGTTCTATCTTTCAGTATTCATTCAATGCTGAATTGTCATGATATCTCTTTTTTCATAAAACATATCTCTCTCTGTCTGTCTCAGTCTATCTATCTCGCTATCCGTCAGTCAGTCTGCCTATCTATCTATCACTCAATCCGTCTGTTTATCAATCGATCAATTGATCAGTCAGACTGTCTGTCTGTATATCCATCTATCTATACAATCTATCTATTTATACTTCGGTGCCTATCTATCTATCTATCTATCTATCTATCTATCTCTCTATTCAAACGCATGGACACACACACATATGCACACATCTATACGAATCTATATCTGCATATGTAAGTACAATTACGTGTTTTTGAAATACCTGATCACTCGTGTTGGTATAATTTGTATATAGATTAAATATTTACTTATGTGGTTCTATGCCAATAGCCACATATTCTTTGATATTTTCATTTGAAATGATTTCTTTCCTAATTAAAATTTTTGTCTCTCTCCCTCAATCTCTCTCAAATATTTAATGTTTTTGGTCCCATATTCTACACATTGAACATCTCTCTCTCTCTCTCTCTCTCTCTCTCTCTCTCTCTCTCTCGGTTTTTCTCGTATTGTCTCCATCTACTGTACGCACACATGTACACTTTGCTCTGGTTATTATTCAAATATTTACCATTCATTATAAATGAACGTCATGTCTCTTAGACAATAATGTATACATAGTGTAAGTTAAAATTGTTCCGAGCAAATAGAGAGCTACAGACACACGCAGGTGCACACGTGTATAAATATGTATATATATATACATGAGTGTGTGCCTATATATACATACATATATTTATATATACATATATATATATATACACATATATATATATAACACACACATATATATATATATATATATATATATATACACACACACACACACGCACATATATGTGTATATATATATATATATATATACACACACACACACACGCACATATATGTGTATATATATATATATATATATATGAAGATAAATATTAAATAGAGCGATATCACTGACAATCCAATAATTTATATTACATGATATACTACGAATATAATGTAACATAATATTATATAACATAAACAATTATTTTTAAATATTTATGTATGTATGTAGGTAAAACTCAATTTATGTGCATGTATGTAAGTAGTTAGAAGTTATCAGTGTTGTTAAGAATACAAGAATAAAATTATAGTTATTAAACTTTAGTGTGTATCTACTTACAGTTGGAACTGATCATTTGCAAATAAATTAATTTCGAAGGCTTTAAAAACATTTCACTTGAAATATAGCTCACTACATTTCAATTACATCTAATAGTTCTCAAAAAAATATAATTATCCTTGGAAATTCAGTCTCGTATTGTCAAAAGATAGAGGTGCGCATTTAAATTCTGTTCTTAGGCTCCCTCCATATCTAATTTGAATACTTATGAACATGTAGATATGTACGTTGTATATCGAATGTATATTGGACTGGGAAGGCTTAGAATACTTATTAACAACGAATACAAACAGAAAATGAGATTGATTGTCTCAAACGAATTGGGTTTGATATATTAGATATGTAAACCCAAACATTTGTATATACATACACACTGAACATAAATATAAAAATACATTAAATCTATATATATATGCATTTCTCTCTCCCTCTCTCCTCTCTCTCTCTATATATATGACCTTCTCTTGAAGAATTAAAAAATGCGAAGCGCATTGTGACCAGCGATGTGTAGCAACATCTGATAGCCTGGTCGGTCATGTGATCATGTGATATATATATATATTATATATGGAGGCGCAATGGCCCAGTGGTTAGGGCAGCGGACTCGCGGTTTCGATTCCCAGACCGGGCGTTGTGAGTGTTTATTGAGCGAAACACCTAAAAGCTTCATGAGGCTCCGGCAGGTGGCGGTGATCCCTGCTGTACTCTTTCACCACTCTTTCTTCTGTTGGCCTGCTCGCTTAGCCAGCGGGGTGGCGTCATTCGAAGGCTAAAACAATGCGAACGCATTGTGACCAGCGATGTCTAACTACATCTGATGGACTGGTCGGTCACGTGATCACGTGATACATATACAGGTTCATACCCACTAGGTGGCAGCCTGAGTAACTGTCTTCTAACAAACCGTGTCTTTCTGTATTTTTTCCTGTGTTTTTCCACCCGACCCCTTGACAAACCTAGCTGGTCGCCATTAGTAACTTATTCTAAGTAACAGACTTAAATAATGCTGGGTTCGATTCTTTCCACTAAAAGAGTTATTCAAGGCCCCAGCATGGCCACACTCAAATCACTGTAAGCAGTAAAAGATAAAGGTAGTTGAGTTAAATACGATGTTGTTAACTACTTAATTGTTGTATATTATTACAATCGTCTCTAATCTCTTTAATTATTTCATCTACGTCAACTTCAATTTAATATGTTTAATGAAGTGCCTCTAATATATTTCCAAAGAGTCTGTTAATTTACAGAAGATAACAATAAGAGAAAACAATTAATAATGCAGTATCATTAATAATTAATTGCTCTTAACGAATGAAATTAAGCATCAATTAAATCATTGAATTCTTCAGTTATATATCAAAACATGGACAATGGCGACGAAAGAGAAAGATGTATCGAAAAACTAAGTTATGACTGACACTTTAATTAAATATCTTCCGCCTGCATGTCTGAATTCACCTCTACAATTGCAGAACTTTCTGAAGCCGGAAGTGGTTTCATCTGGCGTGGGTGTGTGTTAAGAAATTGACTTCCCATCCACACGGTTTCCGGTTCAGTTCCACAGCGTGGCATATGTGCATGTGACCTCTACTATAAAATTGGGCCGGCAAAAATTTGAGAGGAATCTTCGACATAGAAATCGAAAGAAGCTTGTCGTAGATATATATATATATATATATATATATATATATATATATATATATATATATATAACACTTTAATGTTGAAATGAATCGAACGGCTTTTGTGTGTTTCTTAAATGGCTTACAAACACCTTCCACGCTGCAATTGTTTTCGTTCCAGCACACGATCTCAGATCAAATCACTTGCTATGCCAGTACATCTCCCTATATATATATATATATAATATATATATATATAATATATATATATATATATATATATACTGACACCGCGAGTGTCGCGTTGCTTTCAAGCAACTATGCCGTCCCGAGTCGACCGTGAGCGACTTCAACACAACCAAAGCATTCCATAGGGGATTAATGGAGGGGAGGTAAGACGACGATCTCGGGACGATCCTGGGCGTCGACGAGAAATACCTCAGCCGCCTGTTCAAGACAACTTTCGGGCCGGGACCTATGGACAACTTCCAGATGTCCCTGGCCTGGCAGTTCTACCCAGAAGCCCTACCTGTTCGGGATAAGCTCTACAGACACGGCTCGGGAAACACGGGCCCGAGATGCGGTCAGAGCCGCGAAACCGTTATGGATACAGGACGTCACCAACTGTATACAACATGAAATGCGAAAGCAAATAGAAAACATAACAAAAAAAAAACAAAGAACGACCCTTCATCATTTGTCGGCTGTCTATCTACTCCTCATTTCGAACACTGAACGACAATATGATTCTTCGAAGACAGTTGCTTCCATAAGTACCAAATCTTTTATTCATGGAGGGACAAAGCTGGGAACAAAAACAGGAAACCGGACGAAAACAAATATGGAGTGTCGTCAGACCAGAACCAGGGTAAAAATAGCAAAGGTTGGGGAAATATTTTCTTTGAGAAAAGATATAAGAGAGAGATAGAGTATGTCCAGTTGTTAGGATAGTACTCAAAGAAGGGAAAGATGATCACGCGGGGAAAAAAAGATGGACGATGAATTCTGGTTGAAACATGGAGGCCTACGCATTATCATATTTCAAAATGACGCTCAAACCAGGAGCTATTATGTTAGGGCTAAATGTAGGCAACACAGGGACATACACCTACAGTATTTTGAAACAAGGCATCGTTTTCCATCTCGACAGTTTACGCTATCCACTAGGGTTTATGTAGCGGAGAATGTAAAGTGAAGAAATGGAATGAGGTGAGTTATTTCCTGCAGCAATCTACAGAGTCTGTTATTCAAGGACACTTTTTCATTCATGAAAGGCGGGGGTTTGTTTTTGATGCTAAAAATAATTCACATTTATTCAATTCATTTACTTCCTGTTATATTTTAAATCGACATCGACCTTGGGGGTAGAGAGGGGTTACACGTTAACAATGAACATTGGTATTGCATATCTATTTCACACAATTATATAAATATATGTGTGTGTGTGTGGATACGTGTGTCGATATAGGTATATATATATATATATATATATATATATATGTATATATATATATGTGTATGTATAGTGGATCGTTGATCGTAAGCATATAGGATTATGTACAGCCGATACGACAATTACATAACTGTAAAAGTTAGAGAACAAAAATATTTTCAGAGGAAAAGAAGTTACGATTAAATACACATACACACACCTACATAGACACACAGAGATAGAGAGACAGACATACATACATACACACATGCACACATGCATGCACATATGCACACACCCTTCGTATGTCAAACGTACATACATTCACCTATCTAAAGCTCTTATTTATTCAAATTACACTAAATTTTCCATTATACAACCATACACAAACACACACACTAGCTGCGCGTAAACACACACACACACACACACACACACACACATATTGTAATCATAAAATGGAAAACTAAATGCTTTTTATTTTTTTTTCATTGAAATTCATTGATATTCATCGATGTACAACTACAGCAGCTGTTGACGCTAGCAATTGCCTGCCAAAGATTTATCAAAAAATGGAAGAAATAACAAAATAAATTACCCAAAGAATGCTGCCAGTATCCTCCATTGAATGCAGTGTATGTTTGATACTCAATAATCCTTTACATTATTTGTATATTCTTTGACATATTTTTGGCACTAAGGAATAATATCAGTTCCAAATACCAGCTTTCAGTTCTTTTCCGTTTTTGCTTTCTTGCAACTGCCTGAAAATGGATTTTTTTTTTCTAAATATTTCTTGCGAATCTTTGTATTCTAGCTTCTGTTAAGCAAATTCAAACACAGACACATGCAGTCTGAGTATGTGTGTACGCAAGATTGTGTGTATATATAATTATATATATATAATATATATATATATACATACATATATACATACATATATACATACATATATACATATGTATATATAATACATACATATATACATACATATATACATACATATATACATACATATATACATACATATATACATACATATATACATATGTATATATATATACATACATATATACATATGTATATATATATACATACATATATACATATGTATATATATATACATACATATATACATATGTATATATACATACATATATACATATGTATATATATATACATACATATATACATATGTATATATATATACATACATATATACATATGTATATACATATACATATACATATGTATATATCTATGTATATACATATATACATACATGCATATATATAAATAAACATATATATATACATACATACATACATGCATATATATAAATTAACATATATATATATATATATACATATACATGCATACATCCATATATATACATAAACATATATATATATATACATATATATAGATAAACATATATAAATATATATACATATATACATATATGTACATATATACATATATATATATACATGCACATATATATATATATATACATACATAATATATATTGCATTCATACACGTGTATTTGTACTAGAGATATCTATGTGTGTGTGTATGCATTCATACTCGTGGCCCGCCCCCTCTCCCTCTCTCGTAATACCTGCGTATGACGGCTGGGTGTATATATAATGTAATTTTTTGATTCTGTTCCAATCGCCAGTACATCTGACATATTATGCGTCATCCTGCTTGGAGGCTATACATCTTTGGTAAAAATTCCTGATCCATTATATTTGATTCCGTTTTTGGTATTGGATCAAGAGATTAATCAAATTACGTGTTCTGTTTGCTAAAACAGTTCCAAAAGAAATGGAAAGAAGGAAAAAGATAAAATCGTAAATATATAGAAGAAGAATATAAATTGATCCGTAATATTTCTCTAAAAGAAAACTTTCGAGGATCACTAAGCATCGAATACTTGTTATATATATAAAACTAAATGATAGTCTAGCAGAAGAATTTTCGTAAGATACGTTTTTTATACTCTGCTTCCATTTTCGGTATTGATGTAGACCTCATTTTTGTTCACTTTTATCCGCGTTTATTCTCTCTTTCGTTGAATGCTGAGACGGGGTTTTTATGTGTTGGTATATTTAAGTTTTCGTAACTTAGCGCTTCGGCAAATTCAGACGATTCAATATGTAAGAGACTTACAAAGAACATAAAATACGGCAGTCGATTCGGTCGCCTAAAACCCAGAAAATTATTCCCCAAGTATGTATGTGTGAGTTTTATTTCTAAATATTTGAATTCTTCCTGTGGGGAAGAAGCTGGTTTCAGGCAAAATGATGCAAAGTTCCGTCGCTTGAATTTAGGTAAGAAAACGAAATACGCATTTTACATTTGAGAAAAATCTGACACATTTTTACCGTTCTGTTTACAGATTGAATTTGCAGTGAGGAATTTAGCTTGTTGATTCTACTGCAGATATTTAGGGTCTTACACACAGAGAAAATATAGCAACAACCCTTGACATAATTGTGAATCTATAATCTATAGAAGTGAGAAATTTCAAGCATATGCCTATAATAATCCTCTTCAATTTTCGAAGGGAAGCTAAAATCTGCTGGGCAGCGGATCACCATGACAGAATATGCTTTTTCATGTTTTTTTCCCAAAAAATAAAATCCAGCTTGTTTGCATTGTATCTACGTGTGTTTGTGTAACACAAGAATAGTGCTCATAGAATAGAGACTGAACTAAGCTGTGTATAAAGAAGTATCAGCAGCAGCAGCAGTAGTAGTAGTAGTAGTAGTAGTAGTAGTAATAGTTTGATTTTGCTTAGCTTTTGGTTAAATTTCATTGAAAAATCTATAACCGAAAATATTCCCTGATTGAGCATTCCGTATTTTGACATTTACCAGCAGCAGCAGCAGCAGTAGTAGTAGTAGTAGTAGGTGATGATGCTGATGCTGTTTAGCTACTCGTTAAGATTCATTGAGAAAAACTACAACTGAATATATTCCCCCATTTGAAGATGCCATATTTTACACTTTGCCAGCGCAGCGTTATCCGAATGTCCCTATTTCAAGACTCTTCTGATCGAGTCAAGGAAAGATTTGCCAATTCTTTACATCAGATAGGGCGGCGTAATGAAGTTTCGTCATTAACTTTAAATTCAATTTAATCATATTGAAGATTGTTTGATAAATATGAAACCGCGATGACAAACATTTCTCTTAACTGACACGAACTATTTGGAGATTGATTTGAAATAAACCTGGAGAATGCTGCAAGTTGTAGAGTAAACGCATGTATTGCCAGTTAGCATATTTCGTACAAGCCGTTTTATTTGAGAGTTTAATTCACGAGTAATGAGGACGTTGTGTCTTGAGCAAGGTACTATGCTTTACGTTGCGCTAGTCGAAGGGCTGTTAAAGGTAACCATCGGGTTGCAAATACAGCTATTTCCGATTCCAGCTGTCATATCTTGGCTCTTCCTTTGAGTTTGTATTGAAGACTTGAGAGGACACGTGTTACTGTTCACTGCTAAACAATTAGCAAAAGTTATATATTAACAAGCCATAATCACTAGATCGCTAGTGTTTGATTACTAACGAAAACACATCCTCATAGATCTTATATTGATGCGAAACATCATCCGATATTCAATTTAAGAAATTTCCATAAATTAATGAGTCAAAAAATCCGTATTCAACGTGTTCAGCAGACGCGATATCTACTCCGCTTTCAGATAGAACAATTTAACGAGAAGCTATTCGGTCCCCCACTCGAATAACATTAAGCATAATGCTATATTTGTTCGCGAAAATCCAATACATCGGAAGATTAATAATATATAAGGTGTTTTACAAAAGTTTCAAATCTGTAGACATACATTTCCAAGTAGTAACAAGAAAAAAAATAGCGAATCTGAATTATCTATGACAACAAGCAGCAGAAAATCTTATCTTAATAATACCAAATTTCTCCCAGCAACGTTTCCTACGCTAAAATCATTTAATCGCTATGGAAATCTTTTGGCCCGGATTTTCTCAGAAACACGCATAAAAATAAAGAATATAAGATGATTCGAAGAAAATGTATATAGTGAGCTAAACAAAAAATTTACATAAGACAGTGAAAAGTATTGTAGTTTTCACATATGTTGAAAATTTTACAAACGAGATTAATATCAACAACATATAAATAATGTAATCCAAATATTTATAATCTGATCGTCTTGTTAAATTGAACACGAATGAAATACATCATTGGAAGAGTTTTAAGGAAATCCACAACAAAGGAAAAAATGAAAAAATATATATATATATATATATGAAATACAGTAAAATTGTGGTTTATTTGACTTCTCAAGTAAAGTGTAAACAAGTAAACAAACGAAGTTAAACAATACTAATGCGTATGGAGAAGCACTTAATGTGGAAATGGAGCCAATGGGTTCGTGTCTGGAATCATTACACACACATATGTATATATGTATGTATATATATATATATATATATATATACACACATACATACATACATGTATATATATATAATTCATATATATATATATATACATACATACATACATGTATATATATATATTCATATATTATATATACATACATACATACATGTATATATATATATATATATATATATATATATATCATATATATATCATACATACATACATGTATATATATATATATTCATATATATTATATGTATGTATATGTTATATCAGTATATATATTTAATATATATGTATGTTATATACATATCTATACACATATATATGTATATATACATATCTATACATATATATGTATATATACATATCTATACCTATATATATGTATATATACATACAGACATATATATGTATATATACATACATATATATATATACACGTATATACATATATATACATATTTATTCATATATATATGTATATGTGTCTATATATATACAAGTATGCATATATGATTACAGGGATAGCTATATACACATGTATATGCAATCTATGTCCATGTATATGCATGTGTGTAAATAAATCTCGCGTGTATTGTGTCTGCATATGCATCTGTGTGTTTATGTATACATTTCTATATGTGTTAGTGTTGTGAGTACGTGAGTGTTGTGTGTATACATACGTGTATGTATATATATCGGTTTGCCTGTACGTTTAAACTGTGTATGTAATTTCACCTTTTTATATATTTTTTTTCAATAGCTGGATAGCGGTCAAAAGTGATAGAAGGAGAAAAAAAATCTAATTACTTTTTAGCATTATTGGAAATTCGCAGGAGAAAATCGAGATAACAAGTCCACGGACGTGATCTGCAATAAAATATCTTAATAATTTCCGGATATTTTTTTACAAGATTCCAAAAGATTATCGAAATAAAATGAATTTAAAAAAAAAAATAGTGATAACTTTGTAAGTTTTCCTCACTAATTCAATAACTAGTTAGAAATAATTACTCGGTTACATTATCATGCTCCTCGCAATAGGAATCAGAACATTTTTCTCACAAAATTGTGAACTGCTGTACACCACACGCTCTGTGTCAGTGTCCGCGTGCGTTTGAGTATTATGTATGTATGTATGTATGTGTGTATATATATATTATGTATGCATATTACAAGATTCATTAGTATCTAGGTGCGCCAAGATGCTGGAAACTCGGAAAGGGTGGGTACCACAGCATAGATTTCAATGTATATATATATATATAATATATATATATACTGATACATACATATATATACATGCATATATACATATATGCATATACACACACATATATATATACATGCATATATACATATATGCATATACACACACATATATATATACATACATATATATAAATATACATACATATATATACATGTACATACATATATATGTATATAAATATATATATACATATACACATATATACATACATATACACATATATACATACATACATATACACATATATACATACATATAAACATATATAGATACATATATGCATACATGTATATATATATATATAAATACATACACACATACATATATATATGTGTATATATAACGTTTGAAAGTGGTTTGTATGTATACTCTTTTAGTCTTTCTTTTATATGTTCCAATGCAAAGCTTACGGCCATGCTACAGTATCGCCTGCGCCATCAATTTTTCCATGTCCATCTGAATGCGTTTGGTTTTTGGTGAAAAACACAAAAGAGAGCAAAGAAAAGAGTGCAAACGAGATTTTGGAACGAATAGATCGGCCCGAAACTGTATTACAAAACATTATTAACGTAAACGTCAGGAAACAGAAACTATTGAGATTCGGCGACAAGCTTCTTAAAACCCTGCTCTTACACCTGCGTGTATAAAATTATTAGTCATTTAGAATCACGTAGGAATGGGTAGCTTAAACTCAGTCTTTGCTAATTGCCTTAGCTGCCGTTGCTGTGGCAAGTACCCATAGAGACACTTGAAGCGAATCTAGACTTCTCTCTGCGGACTATGTAAGAGCTGAAAGGAGAACGGGAAAAGTGATGGATGCATATGATTCTCAGCATGCTAAGAATATGTGTCGATGCTATGTACATATATATATATATATAACATTTCAAGGACTGACCTCTAAAAGTGGACAGTCAATATGCTAGATATAGACGTCAAAATCTTTTTAATCTTTGATTGAATTGTTTTAAATATGCTAGGCCACTGGTTTTAATTGATTAATATCAATTTCTACCCTTATTCAATCTTATATATATATATATATATATATATAATATATATATATATATATATATATATTATCTGTGTGGGTTTACCGGTGCCATTATATTAAACTGTTGTATGTTCAAATTTGGCCAAAAGCGTTTTTTTTTCAATATTTATTTTTGGTTGCAATAGCGGTTTCTTTTGGTCAACCATTCTTTCTCTAGCTGTTCAGATGTCAAGATATAAAAAAAAATGTCAAACTGTAGAACTACAGTTTTGCTATGGGATAGCAAGATATATATATATATTATATATATATATATATATATATATATATATATATATATATATATATTATATATATATATATATATATGTATGCATATTTAAGGGCTAAAAACCCTATGTGGTCAGGCATATGCTAGAAGTATATCACCTATACGATCAAACTACGAAGAAAAGAATGTTCTCTAGAGAAATTCAGCGGAAACCAGAACAATATTCGGGCAAGACAGATGAAAATATATACAAAACAAGAATTAATTGCAAACCGGCGGTTTCACCCTATTAACGAATAAATCACTTACGTAATCCGTTCGTCCGTAGGGCTTGTGTATATATATATATATATATATATATATATATATATATATATATATATATATACACTCTGTTCCCACTCTCCGAATTTACTCAGTAGTTTTGGGCCGGCACTAGGCTATAGCTAATGCCCATGTGGTTGGAATGCAGGCTGCTTTCAAGACAGCCACATATCTGGCAGTTACTTATGCATATATACCAGGTATTGAGTAAGTGGCATATTGTGCATGGGTTAAATGAAATTATCAATCTCCTAATCCTCAGGAATCTCATGAGTAAATTTATAATTCATAAATCGAAGCATTCTATAGGCGAGACATGAATCCCAATTTTAAGATATATTATCTTCTCTGTCACATAAATTATCAATGGTTCGTTGTTGCATTCGAAAATTCCACGGTGAATTTAACAACAGTCACATAAAGAAGAAAAAAGTTGATCGATGGATAGAACTGCCTTTTCAATATACTGTACCAATATTTGTAACTTAAACGTTATACCGAGATTGCTCACGGGCAAATTTTGACTTTTTCTCAAACGCTTGTAGTAAGTGAAGGAAGCCATATTTCGTTATCGCGGATTAGCACGGTTGTGCTTTGAAAACCGCAGCCAATCAGATCTTGTGGTTTATCTATAAAAGCAGCAGTCATCTGCCCAGCAGAGGAGCGCGCCTTCTGGCAGTCAGTCAGCAGAAGACTTCAACGCCAGGACCGTCGGCAAACAGAGCTGCACAACCGTCAGCGGACAGATCTTGGCATTTCACCCCCGGCCTTCGTACCAGCGGCTGTTACATGTTTCATTTTATTACATCCTTATCACTACAAGCTTCTAACCTAATTGTGTAATTGTAAGTTTTCATGCCTTCCCTCTCAATCATACATATATACGCGCACTTTTCTCAGGTTTATATATGTAAGTATATAGTTTATAGAATCAAAATGCTCCTTCAAATGAGAGTTAAGTTAAGTTAATTATTTGGCTCAAAAAGCAAAAAGCAAGGTCGTGCAGGGGGACATTGAGTTATGTACAAGAGGGTGTTCATGCAAAGAGTTCAGGTCATTTCTGGTCAAGAGAGACTTTGAACCGAGCGGTCGTCGGCATCTTCACTATCTCGTCCGGCAGCTTATTCCACGGATCTGCAACCCGGACGAAGAAAGCCCCTCTCCTTCGATTGAGATTAGTATATAGTTTAGAGAATCAAAATGCTCCATCAAATGAGATATATATATATATCAGTTTAACACACACCATTAGCTTCATGACTTTAAGATACTTTAACTAGGTATATTTATGAAATACGCCATATATCTACATGCAGTGGTTGGGGATACGTGGTGCATTTTATAAAAATTCTCAGTTAAAGTGTCATAAAATCATGAATTAGTTTTTAGCCCCTTCGATGGGTGTGTTAAATTTATATATATATAATATACAGACTCTAGTACACGCCAACGTACACACGCAAATATATATTTTTTTTTAATATCCCCAAATGCGTGTTTCAAAGTATCACATACTACTACTTCTATCAGAACGAATTCTATCAGATCAACTACCATCAGTTTTACTAGTACTACTACTGCCACTACCTGTACTACATATAGTTCTATAAATGCTATGACTACTATTCCTGCTGCTGCTACTGCTGCTACTTCTGCTGCGTTTTTAGTGTTTTTGTGGGAGTGGGGTAATTGTCACTATTCCGTTTTGAAAAGTGTAATAAGTAATAGGTACTGATTACAATATTTATTTCCCTGGCAGAAAGGTTAAAACGCCGGGTGTAATGCTTAACAGTATTTCGTCTACCTTTACGTTCTGAGTTCAAATTCCGTCGAGGTCGACTTTGCCTTTCATGTTTTTGGGGTTGATAAATTATGTGCCATTTGTGCATTAGGGCCAATCTAATTGACTGCTCTCTCTCCCCCTCAAATTTTGAGCCTTGTGCCTAGAGTAGAAAAGAAAGAATATCTATTTCTTTTGAGCATTTCGTTTGCCATTGAGCAAGCCTGTTGCGGCTCATTTTCAGGAAAGTCGCTTTTGCTGCCGCATAGGCCTCACCAATCTACAATGAATCCCAGAACAAACTAAAGGGATAAACTTAAAGAAAATAATGCAGATTTTTAACCAATCACACTTAGTTTAATTATTGCATATATATATCTATGGGTAATAACTGTATTTTCTAATCACTATATTTTGAATGCAAGTTACATCCCGTATATTGTTTTATAATCTGCCATTTTCATTACCGCTGCAGTTAGACAGGTTTACTAAATATCTGTTATTAAGTTGAAAGTTATTCGTTATATGGCATGTGAGTTATTATCTTGAATAGGTGCATGAGAATATGTGGGAATGTGTGCACTTTCCCAAATGCGTCTTTTTCCTTTAACTACACCTACACATAAACACACACACACACTGAGAGAGGACATGCACCTACACGTGTTTATGTATATGTGTGTGTATGTATGTCCGTTGTGTGTACATGCATAAATGTGTACGCCTGTACTTACAGGCATATGCACATACGTAACTGTGTATTAACTCTCAACGCTGCTTTTATTTCACTAAATTACAAAATGGCGAACACCGAATGGAGAGGCCCCTGGTTTCACAGAGATCTGCTATTGTTACAGGAAGGTCACTAATTAGATCCTTTTAGTCCTTAGTTCTCATTTCCCTGAATTGGATCTTAAACATTGGATATTTCAATTGTAATTAGAAAGCTCGCATTTGGAGACAGATAACAGAAATAAGGAGACAAACTACCACCTATTATCTCCCCGTAACATGCAACTGCGGCATATTCAGCGCTTCAGACCATAAGCCGTACGATATAATTACAACGTAGCTGACATGGAGAGGCTTATTTCATGGCTCCCTTTTATTTTCTCTTGTTCTCACGTCATTCTTCTAATTCGTGCATTAAAAGTTAATAATGTGACGAAGTAAAACAAGATTCAGATTCGAAATATTACATGAATGAGTTAAGAATAATTATCAAAATTGAAATTGATATTTAATCGAACTTATCAGATTCCGTAGTCATGTATTATTCATTTGTTAAGTTGTCCGAATCGAATAAATCTGTATATTTATTAAATGGTCCATGGCTGCTTGAATTTCCCTACTTGTATGCAGAACGGTGATATGATCTGTCGTGAAGATCCTTATAATATTTTAAATTGCAATAAATAATTATGTAGTACGGTGTTGATTAATCTAGGAGAGGCTATTATGCATCTGACTGATAATAAATCTACATGGAGAGAACAACCGTTACATCTTCATTGATAATCTAAGCTTTATTTTGGAGATGGACATGATTAACAAGTGATTTCATCTGAGACTGTATTCAAAATCAAAATAATTACAAGTTGAAAGACACAGATTAGTCATTTAAAAGCACATAAAAACAGTTCACTTCACATTAACTATTTATTGTCAAAATCTCGTCCCAATAACTGCAACCTGTACGCTCTCACGGTTCCACCACAGCGCTTTATAGCAATTGCTCTAATCATTACTGGTCGGGAAAACTTTAGGTATTGTGTAAATGAATTCTACATTTCATTATGTTGCGTTATGTCCGTATACTGTATGAATGATGGAGGCAAATCTTCATCGGTGTCAAGGAGAAAAACATGTTGAGACTATCTGAGGTTTCGGCCCAGGAAAGATTTAATATGACTGGATTAATGTTGCCGTAATGCACAGCACCACTGTACATCGAATACAATAGCAATTACAATCAATGGGACTGTCAAAAGTAAGTTATAAATGCCAAGCGGTGTCATCTATTTACTTGCAACCGTAGAAATTATTTCATTTAATAGTTAAAGAGAATATTTAGATGCTGATGTAATCGCATTAGAAAGGAAATTATTCCTCTCAAAAAAGATATTGTACAATATGACAACCGGTTTCTCTTCTCTAGAAGTACGCATTATCTATCCATTTTGAATTATCTCTGAACATGTATAGAAATAATTTGTAACACAACATAATAATGAAAACAAAATAGTTTAAAGGTCCAGGAAATTTATTATTAAAGGATAATGAATTGGTTGAATCATTTTAGCAACGGACAAAATGGTTTGTGGTATTCATTAATGGGCCTTGTGATGCGTATCACTGAGCTCAGTTTCATCCAACTTCCAATATGAAGGGGCCGTAAAAGGAAATTAATAGTCAAATGCCGAGGCAAATAATTTCTGCCTCCTTTTTTCAACAAGATCTCTCTCCCCTCCCCTTCTCTCTTTCTCTCTTACAGAGGGAGAAGTTATTATTTTAGTTGCCGGCAGAAAATGGTATATTTAACGTTGGTGAAGATAATAAATATAAATTGTATTTTGGGTATAGCTGCATGTGTGTGTGTGCATATATATATATATATATATATATAATTAACAATTGTACTGACTTTCATGGGAAACATGTATTTTTGTGGTTGAAACCTTTTGGATTAACTGGTGCTAGAGTGAGCCATATAGTGACCACTCTCTTATATTTATTTTATATATATCTATATATATATATATATATATCTCAGGACATTTCGCACGCCCATGAGTATATATAAGGAAGGAGGTGTTGGTAATTTGCGTTGGCACGGTTTTCTGTACTTGGTAAAATCGACTGATGAACAACTAAACGCTGATTATCAATAAATCCTGATTATTCAAACATAATTATCAAATACAAACACAGGCACGCACAAACACGCACGCGCGTTTATCTATACAGTGCGCTTCCGAACAGTTTCCATGTACCATTTTCATTCACAAGACATTGATCAGACCTTGGTGGTCGTTGTAGACAAAATGCCCAAGGTGCAACGCACTGGGACCGAACTCGAAAACACATGGTTACAAATCTAGCTTCTTTAACATACAATTGTGTGCGTATTTGAGTATGTGTGTGTGTGTGTGTGTGTGTGTGTACACGTAGCACTTATTGTCCCTCCCTTTTGTGATGCGATATGAATAGGATGAATACATCCTTTGTGTAAAATACAGTAAAGATTATTTTTATTCCTGATATTACGACTTCGCTAATCAACTTCCTTTTCATTTCGATTCTTTTTGAATGATTTGTATTCCATATCTGATCTTGCGCAATCTCCATGTCCCCACCCCCCGACTACAATAACAACCATGCACACCAGTGCCACCACCATCACCGATTTAACATTTGTTCTTGTATTGTCCCTTTATCTGTCGCTTTTGTAGAGTTACCATCATCACAAACAACGCCATTATTATTATTATTATTATTATTATTATTATTATTATTATTATTATTATCATTATTATTATTATTAATATTTCTATGAGGATTGTTATCCTGTTGGGTATAATGCGTATTAACAAAATGACAATATGACAGTTTATAATAATAATAATAATTATAATAATAATAATAATAATAATAATAATAATAATAACAATAGAAAAAATAATAATAACAATAATAATAATTATAATAATAACAATATAAAAATAATAATAGTTATTATTATTGCGATTATCATTATTATTATTATTATTATTATTATTGTGTGCTTTCCAGGATACAATTAATGTATTAGGAGACTATTTTAAATTTCAGAGTAGGAACAATGATTTACTTTGAAAATGAATCATCGTTGAAGGTCGGTGA
>NC_043014.1:51910749-51915749 GCF_006345805.1 Octopus sinensis | reverse complement strand
GTTATTCCCACTGCGTGGCACCTTGGGCGAGTGTCTTCTACTATAGCCTCGGGCCGACCAAAGCCTTGTGAGTGGATTTGGTAGACGGAAACTGAAAAAATCCCGTCGTATATATATGTATGTATGTGTGTGTGTATGTGTTTGTTATTTGTCCTCCAACATTGCTTGACAACCGATAGTGGTGTGTTTACGTCCCCGTAACTTAGCGGTTCGGCAAAACAGACTGATTGAATAAGTACTAGGCTTACAAAGAATAAGTCCTGGAGTCGATTTTCTGGACTAAAAAAGGTGGTGCTGCAGCATGGCCACAGTCAAATGACTGAAACAATTAAAAGAGTGAAAGAGTAAGAAATTCGCACTTAAATTAGTTCATGTTTCATTTACATTAGATTGACCAGGGAGGTCAAGAAATGATCTAAATGCAAGCCTCTTGCTGTTTTCATACTATACGCTGTACACAGCTTTGTATAAGAAAATGTTTCATATTTCACATGCCACTGGGGTGACATCAGTGAGGTTAGGCACGTCATAACGTTACCCTCATAATGCTACCATTTTATAGCTTTCAATATCTATCATATGTGTATGCACCCGTGCTTACTTAACTATTATTTTGGAACGTTTATCAAGGACTTGGGTGAATCGGGAACGATATTTGTTGGACACGGTACAACATGTTTCTGTTCACTGCGGGAAATCTACTTTGCTTTCATTTGTGCATAGTGAACAGTAATAAATTAAACTATATAGATATCACAATATATATTTGCACTAATATTTCAGGAACACATTTCTGATAAGGAAATCTAATATGCATTATTGTTTGCGATACCACGAATCCTGTCCGAATTCAAGGATAGAAACAAAAGAAAAAATAGTCTACTAAGTTAATGACTCGTCTATGTTCAACTATATTCAATTGTGACCTCTAACAGCTTATGGCTTGCTTCAATCTAAGAGGAGCGAAGTTGTGTTTAGATGCTTACGATTATGGCTCTCTCGGTTATAAATCACCCGATAATAGACAGAGTGGAACATGCCTGATGTGTAAACGGCTCTGCAGTTTCAAATGAAAGAGAAATTAAATCACAGAGTTAAAAGGAAATCAGTTATTCTTCTGATTTTGCAGGTAGTGTCTAAATTCTAAAACACGAACATAAGTATTGAATATAAATATATTCATCCGCACTATATATTACATTACCGACAAGACAATCAGACCGTGTTACACACCGCTGTTCACATTACGCTTCCTCGCGTTGTTACAGCTTTTAAATAAAGCCACCATACTGTCTCTATGTGAACGCTTATAACTATGTGTGTGCGTACATATGCATATATATATATATATATATATATATATATATATATATATATATGTGTGTGTGTGTGTGAGAAGGGAGACCAGTACACCTAATCAGAGATATGCGTGCGTGTGCTAGTGTATGTGTTGCTTGTGTGTGTGTGTGTGTGTGTGTGTTTAATTCTGTGTATATTTGAAATTTTGTATTGTGATTGTGTATTAATATTTAATTATTGATTTGACTAATAATCTGTTTCGCGTCTTATGTTGGAAAATAATTATTTCATACTGGAAATGAAAATACGCTGGTCTTTGATGTCAGAGCTACATTATCCCGAGTTCAAAACAGAAATTAGATTGCAATAGTCAACACCTTATAAGAGAAAATAAAACGAGAGAGAGAAAAACGAAGATATTGTAATTAAGACATCAACATAGAAATGAAAGCAAGTGAAAGCAAATTTTAACTGGTGACTTTACAAACTTTGTAAACAGAACTCGAAGTAGAAATTAACAATGAAAAGAACAACGCAAATTTTTAGCGATAGACAGGAAATTTAATCATTCAAGTTTTAAGATATATTTGTTAGGAACTATTGGCGTTTTGTTTATGGCTTCGCAGGTAACAATAACCAACAAAATTCAACGACAAATTATTTTGTATCATCTTTAATTAATAATAATCTTGGAGAAACAATCAAAATTGTTCATGAAATATCTTGCATGAAGAGGAAGAAATTCCTCAAAAGCATTTTAAGCAGTCCACTGCTTAATAATAATAATAATAATAATAATAATAATAATGATAATGATGATAATGATGATAATGATAATGATGATAATAATAATGATAATGATAATATAATAATGATAATAATGATAATGATAATAATGATGATAATAATAATGATAATAATAACGATAATAATTATGATAATGATAATAATGATAATAATAATAATGATAATAATAATAATGATGATGATGATAATGATGATGGTGATGATGATAATAATAATGATGATAATAATGATGATGATGATAATAATAATGATGATAATGATGATAATAATAATGATGATAATGATGATAATAATAATGATGATAATGATAATGATGATGATGATAATAATAATAATAATGATGATAATAATAATAATGATGATAATAATAATGATGATAATAATGATAATGATAATAATGATAATAATAATAATAATAATGATAATAATAATGATGATAATAATAATGATGATAATGATGATAATAATATGATGATAATGATGATAATAATAATGATGATAATAATGATGATAATGATAATAATAATGATGATAATGATGATAATAATAATGATGATGATGATAATAATAATGATGATAATGATGATAATAATAATGATGATAATGATGATAATAATAATGATGATAATGATAATAATAATGATAATAATAATGATGATAATGATAATAATAATGATAATAATAATGATAATGGTAATAATGGTAATAATAATAATAATATTCGTCCACTTGAGTTTTTATTGTTCGTCGTTTCACCTATATTGTACAGTACAGTAGATTTCTGTACGCCATTGCGCTGTTCGTTGACTCTATTGACCTTCAACACTCGTGTTTGCCCTTATGACCCAGAACATGTACAATCCAGCTGTGAAATGTTCTCTGCAAAAGGTGTATATGACAAGAGTATGCAATGTTTATTTTGTTTTGAAATATTGCTATTTATATGATGGTAGGATATGTCTTAAGGCTGTCTTGACTTCTGTTTACCATCACGTTGTGCTAACATACAATGTCTCTCTCTCTCTCTTGCTCACATGGTATGTAAATATA
Organism: Octopus sinensis; assembly: GCF_006345805.1. Lineage (NCBI taxonomy): Eukaryota > Metazoa > Mollusca > Cephalopoda > Octopoda > Octopodidae > Octopus > Octopus sinensis. The sequence goes on along the minus strand of NC_043014.1, from coordinate 51,912,593 downwards.
AATATTTCTAGCAGAAATAAATATAGATATCTGAATGTTTATATTTTTTTTACGCTCTGTTTATGAAAGAGATCGTCAAACATTCGACGAGACAGAAGCATGTGTATAAATATACTTCTGTATTCGTTTAGGAATAGCCAAAAAATATTATTCGATATTTCGTAGGTGATTATTTATACAATCATTATACAAGTTAGTGAAAGTACAATACTTTTTAAATTTTACTACACGCACACACAAACATGCACACTACACTTCTTCTCTCTCTGTCTCTCTCTCTGTTTCACACACACACACACACACACACACTCACATACATATATCAGTCACACTTTTAAGAAACTGTCCACCCCAAAGAGCGAAAGTAGTGTATTTCAATATATGTATGTTTATTTGCCTGGACGAGTGTTTCTCAGCGTGTGTGTGTGTGTGTGTGTGTGTGTGTGTGTATTACTCTTTTACTCTTTTACTTTTTTCAGTCATTTGGCTGCGGCCATGCTGGAGCACCGCCTTTAATCGAGCAACTCGACCCCGGGACTTATTCTTTTTTGTAAGCCCAGTACTTATTCTATCGGTCTCTTTTGCCGAAGCGCTAAATAACGGGGACATAAACACACCAGCATCGGTTGTCAAGCAATGCTAGGGGGACAAACACTGACGCACAAACACACACACGCATATATATATACATACATATATACGACGGGCTTCTTTCAGTTTCCATCTGCCAAATCCACTCACAAGGCTTTGGTCGGCCAGAGGCTATAGTAGAAGGCACTTGCCCAAGGTGCCACGCTGTGGGACTGAACCCGGAACCATGTGGTTGGTAAACAAGCTACTTACCACACAGCCACTCCTGCGCCCTATATATATATATATATATATATACATACACACACACGCACACACACACTTATATATGTATACCTGCGTGTATGTATGCGTATTTTTAATTATATATAGATAATTATATACATACATGCATATGCCATTGTACACGCACGCACATACATACATACATACACAAACACATAACTATACATATACACATACAGATACACACATCAATATTCTTCAGTTCTACGAAAGAGCATCATATCTCTTAGCGTTTACGCAAGACATGGCATGCAAAAAGCAGGAAATGTTGAACATGACTTCCGTCAGAAATATAAATATCCAACGATAGAGGAGCCACCGCGTCTTTGACAGTTGAAGAATTCATTTCTATTTTGTTATGAAAGCTCGAGGTTTTTTGTCTACACAAAAAAAACGTTTAACTCTAAATGTGAAACTTGGGACTATTTTTGGTGCTTTTTTTTTTTTGATTGACATTTCAGTTTTATCTCCGGTCAAGACATTTAATAATTTAAATATAAAAATAACCAATATTTCTTGTCTTAAGCACTCATGTGATTATTATGACAAATAAAACATATATTTTGAGTCTGACAACAAATTGGTTTACGTTTAACAGTAAAAAGAGATCATTGAATTTTTGCAAAAATTGGAAACCTGCATAAAAGTAAATTTGAAAATGTAACTACAGAAGCGCAGCCATCGCTGAATGGTTAGACATTTCATTCCCAACTACATGGTTCTAGTTTCAGTCCTACTACGTGTCACTAAACCCCTATCGCGACCAAAGCCTTGTGAGTTTATTTGTTAGATGGAAACTGAAAGAAGCCCGTCCTATATATGTGCATGTGTGAATGGGTGTGATTATCTGTGTTTTTTATGGTAAGTACCCTCCTCTCTCTCTCTCTCTCTCTCTATATATATATATATATATATATATATATATATTATATATATATATATATATATATATTATATATATATATATA
>NC_043014.1:51890749-51900749 GCF_006345805.1 Octopus sinensis | reverse complement strand
TGTATGTGTATATGGAGGCGCTACCTTGCGAAATGGTCGTATCTTTGTGAATTGGCCGATGTATGTGTTTGACTGCCATACTATTTGCAACTACTGAATAAATATTTGCTTAAAACAAAATTAAGAATATTCAATGGATGTTTTATACTTGAGAAGATATTGTATGCAGAAATGTTCACTATCTCACAGTGTCTTACTTGGCTCTCTTACTCTCTCTCTCTCTTTCCCGTTCCTGTTCTCATTCTTGCTCTACTCTATTTTAACAATACTCACCTTGATCTCCAGAACATCTCAGTTTTAAATGACAAAACTAGAGTTCACCCCCTGTATCTTACGGTTCCCCCTCCTCGCCGTGGACTACAAAATCCAAACATGTAAACCATGCAATTCTTACAACGATTGAAATTTTCAGACTGTCCTCTGGACGTTGATCATCAGAAATTGCATCGTATTTATTATTATAAATTATTATAGGCGCAGGAGTGGCTGTGTGGTAAGTAGCTTTCTAACCACCCACATGGTTCCGGGTTCAGTCCCACTGCGTGGCAAGTTTCTTCTGCTATAGCCCCGGGCCGACCAATGCCTTGTGAGTGGATTTGGTAGACGGAAACTGAAAGAAGTCTGTCGTATATATATATATATATATATATATATAAGTGTATGTATATGTTTGTGTGTATGTGTTTGTCCCCCTAGCATTGCTTGTGTGTTTATTTCCCCCGTAACTTAGCGGTTCGGCAAAAGAGACCGATATAATAAGTACTGGGCTTTACAAAAGAATAAGTCCCGGGGTCGAGTTGCTCGATTAAAGGCGGTGCTCCAGCATGGCCGCAGTCAAATGACTGAAACAAGTAAAAGAGTAATAACACATACATTCATGCTTGCAACTTGGCTATCCATATATGTATATATATATACAACAATTTGAGAGAGAGAGAGAAATATATATTTAGATTGATACTTACATACCTATGCCATTCTCTACATCAGTCGGGGGGTATGATTGTTATGTCATGAGCTGCTTGTAACTACTTGGTAAGGATGACGTTTAAAAAATACATATCTAAGGATCCAACTAGTGATAGCAAACAGTGCCTTTTAGCTTCTCATATATTCGTGTGATATTTAACACTATACATGTATACGTAATGCTTATTTCGTGAAGAATAACGCAACGCACTTTCCATGATTATCTGATAAATCTAATGTTCAGAATGCTTGTCTAATACGGCTTCTGTCGTTAAGAAGGAGAGCATATATATATATATATATATATATATATATATATAATATAGAAGAGGAGGAGAGAGAGAGAGAGAGAGAGAGAGAGTTATACATAAATACATACATATGTATGTATGTGTGTATATGTATATATATATGTGTGTGTATATATATATATATTAGTTTGTGTGTGTGGGGGGGTGTATCTTGATGAACAGGAGCAAGCAGGCTTCCGGAAGAACTACAGCACGATGGATCACTCTAACACAACTACTTGAGCGAGCGAATGAGTACAAGCTGCCACTTTGCGTTGCGTTTGTAGACTATGAGAAGGCCTTCGACAGCGTCGAAACCGACGCAGTGCTCAACTCGCAGCAGAAGCAAGGAGTGGAGACGCAATCTGTGCAACTGCTTAGGGAGGCAACACCAACATAGCTCTGCTATCATCAATCGTACGAGTGCCGGTCGAGAAGGGAGTGATGCAAGGAGGTGCGATAGCTCCAAAACTTCTGAAAAAACGGGTAAGCTTCAGACCATGCTGACGGAGCTCGATATATTTATTTATACATATTAATAGTTATAATAATATGAAAACAAAAGAATGGATAACACCTCGATATTATGTAAAGGACGAACGTCTTTCGGTCTCCGTCTAAGAAATTCACTCTCGAGGTTTTAGGCAGCTCGAGGCTATAGTAGGGGCTGAACTGAGTAGCATATTCATATATATAGATAGTGTGTCTATAGCCAGCTGGAGGAGATATCTTCCTGGGGCTACAAACTACAGTAGCATCCACCCTTATGGGTTAGCCATATTCAAATGGCACATATGCATCACGATGTGTTACCGCTACTGTTTATAACTCGCTCTGAGATTTATCATTATATATATATATATGAATGTGCTTCTCTTTTCAGCCCCTACTATAGCCTCGAGCTTTCAACATGTGATCTCTTGAGCACCACCAGCAAAAATATTTTTTTCCTCTGTTTTCCCTTCTTGGGATCTTTCCTTCTCCTTGTTTCCGACGAAGAGCTCCGCTCGAAACGTTAAACCCTCCTTCCCTTCTTTCCTGAGCGTCAAATAATACTTTAATTGTTCCACGAGCTCGCGTTGCTGTTTTTTTCTGTGTTTTCTTGTTTGGATTAACTATATATATATATATGTGTATATGTATGTATGTAGATGTATGTATGTATGTATGTGTATATATATATATATATATATATATATACATATACACATATGTATATGTGTATGTGTAATATTATAAGAAGGAGAACAGGATTTCAAAGAATGAAACAGAGCGCCGTTCTAATAGTTCAGTGTCCTTCTGAGATTCTATGATTGGCAGTTTCAACGAATATGTGTAAAAATAATCCAGATACCTATCAGGCAAACGGTTTTACCAAGCAGATGCATGGAAATTTATATAGATATATACACACAAACCTGTGTATGTTTGATCTAAAGCAGACATACGTATTTTTCATTCGGTATGGAAAGCTTCCACAAGTGAACTTCGTATCTCTGATCACCGTTGGTCATTATAGTTAATTTCAACTTCAACTATGATTGCCCGAACCACAAAGAACTCTGAATTCAATTAACTAAAAATATTTTTTTCCTTACGCAGAGATTTCTGTGTCATTAAAATTATTGCTTCGAGACAACGTGTTTTCAGAAAAATTCTTCGTACCAAAATTGTTTTAAGCAGAACAGTGTAATAGCATTGAAGGTTTAATTCAAACTTGGTCATGATCCAAAGTATGAATTTCTGCCTTTTTGAACGTGATTTGATACCGACAATCGGAATTGAGTATTTTTACTGGAAGGCACCCCGCTAAAGTAATATAATGTCCAGTCTGTGTTATGAAATATTCTATTAACATTTGGGAAAATCTGTGCTGTGATATTAAATACACTTTCTCACCACCAGACCACCTTAAATATAAATATATCATACGAAATGAATAGAAAAATGTCTATAATAAAATAACAGAAGACAATAATTTTCCAAATATCATCGTAGCTTTTCGAGCATTTCCATGATAGTTGCCAAAACCATTTCTATATGGAGTTTGATTATTAAATCTGCATTCTGAAGATATTTTACGAAATAGTTTGGTGATAGGATGCCGTTGAAAAAATTACTTCCACACAAACCTTACAATTTTCTTTGCATATATTCTCTAAAAGTTTGTGCCCTAGTGTCATGGTAAGAAGCCAATAGACTACCAATCAGCGTTGCAGTTGAATAACCAGTGAAAAAGACTATGACAAGTGTACCAATCTTCATCTCTTGGAAATTCAACGCCACATAATCAAAGCAGTAGAAGAAAATTGAAGAAATACATACACAAACATAATTGAACAACGAAGTAATAAAAAAAAATAGAGAAAATTTTTTTTAAATATAAACTTGAGAAGGAAACGAATAAAAACCAAGAAAAGCTACATTCCTGAAAATATATTTAAAAAAACATCAAAAAAATTGAATTACAAATAAAATTCCTTTACATTCGATTTTAATTCTACTTTTATGTATGGTATTTTGGATTTTACTTTTAAATTCTTGAGGAGTCGTGATTTTCTGTTTACAATAGTGTGTCGTAGAAAAATCAAAGTAGCTGTTAACAAAATAAAAACAATTTTTTTGTCAAGCGTTGACGTCACACACTTCGTTTCATACATACAGACATACATTATTTACATATGTGCATTTAGATATATATATATATATATATTATATATATATATATATTATATATATACATATATATATACATACATATATATACATATAGATACATATATATATATAGATAGATACATATAGATACATATATATATATAGATACATATAGATATAGATACATATATATATATAGATACATATATATATATATATAGATACATATATATACATATATATATACATACATATATATACATATATATTACATACATATATATACATATATATACATACATATACATACATATATATATATATATAGATAGATACATATAGATACATATATATACATATAGATACATATATATACATACATATATATATAGATACATATAGATATAGATACATATAGATACATATATATACATATATATTACATACATATATATATATACATATATATATATACATACATATATATACATATATATAACATACATATATATACATATAGATACATATAGATATAGATACATATATATAATATATATATATATATATACATATATATATGAATTTCTTTTTATGTTCTTTTTTGTATATTACAATTCGCATATTTTATTTCTTGTTTTTTTTTATTAGTTAAAAACTAAAAAAAAAATAATTTAAATCCAAATCAATCATTTCTAGAACTAGCAGAGAATCTGAACTCTTTGAATGCCATTACTTTCGAAGAAAATTACGTTATAATCAACTCAGAACTGTCTCCGAATTGCAACTGTAGAAAAAAAAAAAAAAGATGATGTAGAAATATTCGCAAACAAGCACTGAAATAAAAAAAAACAGCATAAAAATGGAAATACGAAAAATAATAATAAGTCACTTTGAAAGAAGAAAAAATGCAGAGAGAAAACTGAAAGCAAACTGAATACAAAATATAAAAAGAAAATATTAAAAAATAGATAATGTTCAAACATAGGAGAAAGAAAAAAATAAATGTTCGATAGAAGAATAAAATGAAAAGAAAGCAATTATGATAACGAAGTGAATGATGACAGTTGTATTGAGTGATTTTGAGAATGGTCATTTATAATAACATCGGTTTTGTGTGCGAGAGAGAGAGAGCTTCTTTTATTTATTTTAGTAACGAACGTTACAATTTATTATTTCAACATGTGAAACACGCAGTCGCCACTAATATTGATATCACCCTTGCATTAAAAGCGCCAGAAAACTTTTGAAATAACCGCTGTTGGTTCTACCGCAGTTGTTGTTGTTACTACTACTACTACTACTACTACTACTACTACTACTACTACTACTACTAGTAGTAGTAGTAGTAGTGTGTTTATTGTAACAAGTGGTGCTGGTGGGGTTAGTTAAGCCATTTCCAGCGTCCTCCAGCAGCAATTTTACCATTATCAAACATATGAGCGTCAATTTCATAATCATTAAATTCGTCGTCAAGATTATTATTATCGTTACCTTGAACATCATCTATTATTATTATTATTATTATTATTATTATTAAGGCGGCGAGCTGGCAGGATAGTTTGCACGACGGGCAAAATTCTTAGCCGTATTTCGTCCACCTTTACTTTCTGAGTTCATATTCGGCCGAGCTCGACTTTGCCTTTCAACCTATTCGGGGGTCAATAAATTATCAGTGAAAAACTGGGGTCGATGTAATCGATTAGTCCCCACTCCCAAAATCTCGGTCCTTGTGACTATAGTAGAAAATATTATTATTACTATTATTATTGTTGTTTTTGCTGTCGTTGACGGTCGACTCTGTCTTTCATTCCTTTTTTAATCGATAAAATAAATACCGGCCAGGCAGAGGGGCCGATGTAAACGACCTACTTCCTCCTCGAAAGTTGCTGGCCTTGTGACAAAATTTGAAACTAGTTCTGTTATTATTATTTCTGATGTTATTATTTTATGACTGTTTATTATATGTCCACATTAATTATATTAATGCTAAAAATATTAATGTTCATTCTAACTATCATTATTATTATTATTATTATTATTATTATTATTATATTATTATTCGTATTATTAAAATTACACAAATTATTATATTTATTATTAAAACTGCTAGAATTTACACCACAAAAATTGACAAAACATGTCTGCCTTATTATTATTATTATTATCATTATTATCATTATTATTATTATTATTATTCGTATTATTAAAATAACGCAAATTATTATATTTATTATATTTATTATTATAACTGCTAGAATTTACACTACAAAAATTAACAAAACATGTCTGCCTTATTATTATTATTATTATTATTATTATTATTATTATTCGTATTATTAAAATAACTCAAATTATTATATTTATTATATTTATTATTATAACTGCTTGAATTTACACCACAAAAATTAACAAAACATGTCTGCCTTATTATTATTATCATTATTATTATCATTATTATTATTATTGTTATTATTATTATTATTATTATTATTTTGTTCTCAAGATTCAACATGAAAATGTATTAAAAGGAAACAAAGAGAAGCCGTGCAAACACATTAAGGTGACGATGGTATTGATGGTAACCAGAGATTGAGCATGATCTGATGAATGGGAAAAAAAAAACAAACTTTGATTGAATGTATGGTTGTGGAGGTGAACATGTCGTTAAAAGCAGCACTATGCTACTGGAACTGAATCTCAAAGACCCTTTGTAAACGAAGGCGAAAAATGTTCCCCTTCTTTGGCAAAGCATCACATTAATAATAATGTTGTTTGTATATTGTTTTTTGTTCCCCAAGCTTTTGTTGCAGGTTTTTTTTTACTGCTCTTTATTTTGTGTGTGTGGGTGTATGTGTTTGTGTGATTTGATTTTACTATCAAGAGGAGTTTCCATAGTTAATTGAACATGGTATCGAAACCGGCGTTTTAATGGTAATGAATTATTTATCGCCTCTAGCATACGACTATTATTATTATTATTAATATTAATGAAAATACTAATACTAATACTAATAATAATAATGATAAGCGTAATAATAATAATAATAATAATAATATTAAGAAGAAGAATGAAGGGCAGCAGTTAGAGCTGTACAACCGTTGCTACAATTGTTAGTGTTACTACTACTTCTACTGATACTTTTCTTCTTCTACTACTACTACTACTATTACTAATAGTAATAATAATAATACTAACACTACTATAATAATTAATATTACTAGTAGTAGTAGTAGTAGTAATGATGATGATGATGTTTATGATGAATATGATGAGGAGGAGGAAGAGGAGTAATATAAGGATGCTGATGAGGTCAAGAGCAAGAAGCAAAAAGAATTCTTAGATGAATACACTGAAGAAGAAGAAGAAGAAGAAGAAGAAGAAGAAGAAGAACGAGAAGAAAAAGAAGAATCGTTCACTTATCGCTAGTAATTTAGTTTTTGATATTGTGGCCTAGCCTCACCTTCATACTGAGCCAGAATACCCGTGATCAAAGAGCTTGTAATGCAACTATGAACCTTGGATCATTTTTTTTCCTATCTATGACGACATTATCTAACGGTTCCTTCCAACTTTAAGACTTCTAGGTCATAACATAAGGGAATATGAGAAGCTATCTCTAACTGGTCGATCGACCGAATTAAGACTTTTGCTTGGTGAGTTCCAATGCTAATGAAGTATTAAATATCTTAAAACTGCTTGAAACACACAGTTACATAGGCAGAGAGGGGAGACAACCGCTCCGTGAGCAAAGTTGGATTCACTGGACCCGTTTCAATCCTTCTGTCAGTATATATATTTACCGGACAAACACGTATTTAAGCAGATATAGACTTATCCTTCTACGTGTGTGTGCGTGTGTGTGTGTGTGTATGTGTATGACCGCGTGTGTACCGTTGGCGATTTTTTTCCCTCCGTCTTCCCTTCTCTAGAGCTTTCCTTTACCTATGATTAGACGAAGAGCTCCGCTCGAAACGTAAAACCCTCCTTCTTCCCTTCCTTCCTGAGCGTCCAAATAATACTATATTTGTTCGATGTCCTCGCGTTGTTGTGTTTTCTCTTTGTGTTTTCATGTTTGGATTAACTTTATATATATTGCTCGTGGCATGTTTCTTACAGTTTTCGTTTACCATACACACTCAGAACAATGATTTGGTCCACCCGAGCCTTTAATAGAATATTATTGCCTAGATGCCTCGCAGAGGTACTGAACCCAAAACGGCAGTTTCGGGAAGCAAACCTCTTACCGCACAAACTCACCTGACCGCGCGTACACACACACACACGCACACACATACATACAAGAAGTCTGACATAGCGAGATACTTCTGTATACTTAAATAAGGTCTAAAACATCGTTAGCGAATATATATATATATGTGTGAGTGTATGCGTGCGTAAATTATACTGCGTGTGTTGAGTGAGAATTTAGTAGAACCGATGAAATATTTTTGGATTATGACTCCAAAATTGCATAGATATTTATGCAGCAAATGCAGAATGGAAGAGGAAAATGAGCAGGGACTCTTATCCACCTGAATTGCACACCAATATATCTACATAAATTTCCATAAATATGTATATTGTTGAAATATATTTAAGTCTATTCAATTTGGATTTTTATTGGCCAACAAGATCGTATGAATATATCTAGCATTATATATAATGTACATTTCTACCAATCCCTCGCTTTTCCTTTCTCTCCCTCTCTCTTTATGTCTTTTTCTCTCTCTTTCTCTCTGTCTGTTTCCCTATATATATATATATATATATATATATATATGAGTATGCTAATGCATAAGGAAATATTTTTATGCAATGTATTCCATTTTATATCCAACTTATTTGATTATCCAACTAGACATTATTCAGATGCTACACTGCATGGAAAAGCAAGAAACTATATCATACCTCTTCTTTGCTTCTGGCAAAATTGTACGAAACATTGATATGTAACATATGATATTTACGTTTAAACCAAAGGTAAAAATGTTTATATCAACATGTTAAAAGATCTGAATTTAGACTTTAGTTTACAAATATGTAAAGAAAGACTACCAATAGGCGCAGGAGTGGCTGTGTGGTAAGTAGCTTGCTAACCAACCACATGGTTCCGGGTTCAGTCCCACTGCGTGGCACCTTGGGCAAGTGTCTTCTGCTATAGCCCCGGGCCGACCAATGCCTTGTGAGTGGATTTGGTAGACGGAAACTGAAAAGAAGCCTGTCGTATATATGTATATGTATATATATATATGTGTGTGTGTGTGTGTTTGTGTGTCTGTGTTTGTCCCTCTAGCATTGCTTGACAAACGATGCTGGTGTGTTTACGTCCCCGTAACTTAGCGGTTCGGCAAAAGAGCCCGATAGAATAAGTACTGGGGGGGCGATTTGCTCGACTAAAGGCGGTGCTCCAGCATGGCCGCAGTCAAATGACTGAAACAAGTAAAAGAGTACAAGAGAGTAATTGTCTTGAAGATTTCTCTAGTTATCACACCATCTCTTTTTCCTGTTTCTTCTGTTTAAAGGTTTTCACACTACTTGGAGACAGTGAGCAAATGGAGTTTCAGAATGGATGAAAGTAGGATTGTTGCTTGTGTATATATTAATTTAGAGTGTTTATGGTAACGCTGAGTTTCCAAGCATTATTACTACGGATGTACAATCTCAGTAGAGTGTACAGAATTGAGGAGCTAAAACAAATCTCGCTCCCAGCTACGAAGTTTCTGTTTCTGTCTTCCTGACAGACATTTGAGCAAGAGTCTTCTACTATAGCTTCGGGCCAACCAATGCATTGCAAATGAATTTTGAATTTGGTACACGGACGTCTGTTGTGTGTATATATATATATATATATAGCATTGTTATTATGCAAAAGTGTCGTACGTCCAAAACGTTTCTTTTTCTAAAATGAGAAAATAGTTGCACCCTTCCATAGCAAACTGCTGTACTGCACTTTGACAATTTTTGATATATCATGGCATCTGAAGTAGCTTGAGCCAATTTGGACATACAACAGTTTAACATAATACCAACGATTTGTGTGTGTATATATATATATACACATACATACACATACATATGTCTA
>NC_043014.1:51865749-51885749 GCF_006345805.1 Octopus sinensis | reverse complement strand
GAATTCCTCTGTTGACTCTTATACATCTCAGTGATTCAATGAGCCATCCTTTGACAGGTCACTAGACCTTCTAGAGATAGGGCAGAAATCGCAGAGCATTACCTACAATAAATGTCAAACTTGAATATTATAGGGATATTGTGAGATAAGCTAAATCTTCACAAAACATTGGCCACTCAAACGTGTCTCGATTTTCCAGGAATAAGGATTGAATTTGAAAACGAACAAAAAAAAAACAACCACCACTCTCTGATCGACAGAATCAAAAGTAATTATTGATTTTCACTCGTCACGGATGTTTATTAGTATTTTCTTAAATAATCAATCTGAGAGCCTGCAACACTTCGTACGCCGCCTTTTTCCTGTGCTGGGGACTGTTACAGAGAGACATTTCTCTGTAATTACTTCGAAAGCCTGTAATTATTAAGATGGATGCAATGTCCAACCCGTCTTTTATGGTACTTGATGAGACAAACTTCCGTATTGAAAAAAGTTCTTTTTTTTCCCAGCACTTATCTATATTATATGGATGGTTTCCAACTCATTTTTAATGCGAATTCAATTCTTTCTGAAACTACTTTAATGGAATGATGCCCGATATTCTGAGGAACACATTTTCTTAATTCATTATTGCCCCTGCGCACCTTGAAGACAAAACATCTGTCCACTACTCTACATGTGAAGACATGTGGCTTTGTGCTTGAAACATTCGTCGTGAGTTCGATAACCGGCTTGTCATATCCTGTTCCATGCTGAATCTCCTGGATAACTATTAAATGGTACGTGTGTATCTGTAAGGCGGTGAGCTGGCGGAAACGTTAGCACGCCGGGCGAAATGCGTAGTAGTATTTCGTCTGCCGTTACGTTCTGAGTTCAAATTCCGCTGACGTCGACTTTGCCTTTCATCCTTTCGGGGTCGATAAATTAAGTACCAGTCACGCACTGGGGTGGTTGTAATCGACTTAATCCGTTTGTCAGTCCTTGTTCGTCCCGTCTGTGTTTAGCCCCTTGTGGTAGTAAAGAAATAGGTATGTGGAGTGCTCAGTCACTTGCAAGCGAATTTAAAGAGACAGTGTTTTGCTTGATCAGATCAATTGGAACACAGAGTTCCACTCATAACCTCTACTGAAGGTAACGTTACCTCTTTCTTTGACTTCCCCACTGCAAATACTCAAAGGTACTCATAAAATCTCAGACTTTTTGTTTTGAATAGTCTGTAAACCATAACATAACTCGTTACAAGATACGTCTCCGAAAACATCTTCCCCAAACCACAAGATTATACGTGATATATCCGCTTCCAATAAACTGGTGATTTAAAAAAAAAAGAAAAAGGAATTACCAAGAATGAGTCTTTGACATCAATCTGCAAAAATCCCTCCTCTTTATATTTTTTCTCTAAGGATTATCCTTAAACCTTGAACATGCACCAGTTGTGCCTCGTCCCTATGGGTGTTAACCTCATAGCCTTCATAGTGTTAATATTTTCTTGACATCCTAATGTTCTGTAGTGACAAAACTGCTATTAGTATTTATTCAACACAGTGGATATGTGAATGTTATAAGCGATCATTAAATTTCAACTTCTATAGATCCAAATCTTGACCTCTATTGTTGTAGTCACTAAAAAAAAAAAAACATTTTTTCTTCTGACTTGAATATCTACTCGCTAATTGAATCACCAAAGCCCCAGATAGACTGTTCATTTCCCATTTGTAGATTTCTAGGCACATCTGCCACGAACATAGGCTTCACAAACTCCTTCCGAATGTTCATGAAAACCCCAGATTCTGTCAACATGCAGAAGAAACCTTACATAACAGTCGTATACCCCTTATTTCGCCATCTTAATGGGATTTCACTTGAATCCATGCACGAAAAACACGAAAGCTTCTACCCCTCACTGTCTTTTAATCATATCTCCTATTCGCGTCAAATATATGTTTATTCAAGGACGAGCAATATTTCATTTATTAAAATGTATTGCATCACTACCAACTTAATGCAAATTCCCCAGTAGAATTATAAACAGATCTCTAGACTAATTCTCCTCTAAGCTATATTAACAGCGATGACTGCGTCTGATTCTGATAATAATATATTTAGCTGGTTGGCAAGCACTGCATTACCAACATACTATAACCTTTAGTAGCTGGCACATGTGTTAAATATTTATTTGGCATAATCGTTACCAATGCTACGAAATATTGGTCTCCGGGGATTCAGTCTTCTAAGAATGGAAAAGCCACACAGAAATAACGCATCTCTCAAGAGAGATAGAATCGTCTGACCCAACACTTAGAACAATGTCAAATCTTTACACACCCGAACTAGAAACGTTCACCGAGCCAGCGTTTCGTGGTGCTTATTCAGTCCCTGGGTATCTCTAATCAACGATGCTGGTACTTAAAAAAAAATTCTGAACATTACAATACTCTTACTCTTTTTACTTTTTTTACTTGTTTCAGTAATTTGACTGCGGCCATGCTGGATCACCGCCTTTAATCGAGCAACTCGATCCCGGGACTTATTCTTTTGTAAGCCCAGTACTTATTCTATCGGTCTCTTTTGCCGAACCGCTAAGTGACGGGGACATAAACACACCAGCATCGGTTGTCAAGCAATGCTAACACACAAACACACACACGCATATATATATATATATATATATATATATACATATATACGACGGGCTTCAGTTTCCGTCTACCAAATCTACTCACAAGGCTTTGGTCGGCCCGAGGCTATAGTAGAAAACACTTGCCCAAGATGCCACGCAGTGGGACTGAACCCGGAACCATGTGGTTGGTAAACAAGCGACTTACCACACAGCCACTCCTGCGCCTATATATGCCGATATATTTTTCAGACAATGCATTTAAGACACCATTATCATATATGTGGTTCACCCTTTTTTCCAGAAGATGATACACTGAGTCACATTTAGATGCTATTTCTCGCGATCACGTAAGATCCCACATATTTTACACAAGTACATCGATATACAGATGTATATCACACACAAGTACATAAATATTCTGATGTAAGTAATAGGCATAACGACTTATACTTTTGGCTTGGTGGAAACTGTCGATGATATCAAATCCGTAACTTGATCATCTCTTTATTTTAACGACCCCAAATGGGTTATATGTGCATTTTAATTCCGAAGGTACAATGTCACGTGATAGTCTCTCACCTCGGTCTTGTCTCTCATCTGTTCGCTTGCAAAACTTCAGCCTAATGAGACAGCAACGTCAAGAATTCTACGAGTAGAGCGGCTCACATCTCGCTTTTCTTTCTATCGGATTTAACGCTTCTTAACTTGTGTCGATCAACGAATATTTCATTATTCACAACGATTTATATGACCTGTACCCTTTCCACAGTAGCAGTTTATTGAATGCGCATACCTGAACACAGATCTGTGGTAAATAAAGTATTTGGTAATTCAGGCAAATTGTGGTTATTTTCAAAGCAAACACTTACTTAATATGGGATGGAAGCACTCCGTCGGTTACGACGACGAGGGTTCCGGTTGATCCGAATCAACGGAACAGCCTGCTCGTGAAATTAACGTGTAAGTGGCTGAGCACTCCACAGACACGTGTACCCTTAACGTAGTTCTCGGGGATATTCAGCGTGACACAGAGAGTGACAAGGCCGGCCCCTTGAAATACAGGTACAACAGAAACAGGAAGTAAGAGTGAGAGAAAGTTGTGGTGAAAGAGTACAACAGGGATCACCACCATCCCCATGCTGGAGCCTCGTGGAGCTTTAGGTGTTTTCGCTCAATAAACACTCACAACGCCCGGTCTGGGAATCGAAACCGCGATCCTACGACCGCGAGTCCGCTGCCCTAACCACTGGGCCATTGCGCCTCCGGTCTCATCTATTTCCTTGCCAAATTCAGCCTAATGAGACAGCAACATCAGGAATTGTACGAGTCGAGCGTCTCACATCTCGCTTTTCTTTCTATCGTATTTAATGCTTCTTAACTTGTTTCGATCAACGAATATTTCATTATTCGCAACAATTCATATGACCTGTACCCTTTCCACAGTAGCAGTTTATTGAATGCGCATACCTGAACACAGATCGGTGGTAAATAAAGTATTTGGTAATTCAGGCAAATTGTGGTTATTTTCAAAGCAAATACTTACTTAATATAGAGAGCAGGCAAAGAGAATAAGCTCTCAAGCAGCAGAAATATGGACCTTCAGGCACTGAAGTGATCCTACCAATCCACCGACATTTCAGCGCTAAGACGTATTGTAACTAAACGTTAAAAGTAACGATCTCACGAGCGTAAAACAAGTAGAAAAATCGCGAACTTTATGGACTTTGTACTTACGTTTCATTCCTCTCGACTCCTACCTGTGTTTACCTTATATAAATATAACATCTACAAAAATACAAATTGCCACAATCTATTTCTATTTCAGTGCATATTCGCTATTGATAATCTTAGAATTGGGAATAGAATAAACCAGCATATGTCCAGAAATATTTTATAACAAATGAGTTTCTTCATTCAACGTTCAAAAGTGAATGCCAAAACATAAAACAGTTGTGACGCCTGACAAGCGAATTTGAATTTGTCTAAATTTAGTGCTAAGAATGCGATTTTATTTTTCCCTTCAGCTTGTACATTTATTTCATATCTCTTTCGGTATTTCAACAAATTGATTTCAGAATATGCATTAAGTTATTCCATTTAGCGCTGGTTAGTTTCTCAAATAAAACATCCAAGGATGCATACGTACATACATACAAACACATACATACAGACGCACTCACATATATGTATATATATACACACATCTACAAATATATATATATATATATATATATATATATTATATATATATATATATATATATATATATATATATATATACACATGCCTGTGTGTGTGTTTGTTTGTGAGTGTATGTGTGTGATAATGTGTGCAAACGGAAGAATACACAGAAGATAACGTCGTATTGGATAACAAGCAAGGTTCCCCATTTCGATAGTTAGAGCCTCCCGAAACTAACCCACACCAGGGATGTGCTCCTTGTATATCCGACAGCATTTGGAGACTAAATGATGTCGGAATATATATATATAGGCATAGATGTAATTCTAAAGTCTAAAAGTTTCTCCTTGTTGAAGGCAACAGGGAGTATTGTCCACATATACATGCATACATAAATACACACATATGTGTGTGTGTGTCCATCCTTAAATGAATTCGTAATTGCATATTACATACGACTATGTATTGGTGTACGTTTGTGAGTGTGTATGGAAACGTATGTGCAGAAAGTCTTTTACTGTTGAATTCTAAAGACAAATAATTGCGAAAAATAACAAAATTGTAGTAAAAAAAAGTAAATAACGTAAAAGTAAATATTTAAAATGTATATAAATATAATTTATAAAAAGACAGAATAAAACCAAAATTAAACGAACATAAAAATAAATTAGAAAAAAAAACATTTTAAATGACACAAATTTCTAGTCTATAACACATTGAAACGACAGTATTTTCCTGTTAAAATGTATATAATATCGATTAAGACGCATTGAAACAATCGATTATTTCACACAGCCATTCCTAACTATGGAAGTTTTCATTGTAACATACTAATGCTTTAGTACAGAATCAATACTGTTGTAACAATAGCGGTAACTGTATGATGTGTATTTTTCCGCCAATGCCTCACGTTGATTGCAAAGACTACAAGCAAGAAGACAGCTATAGATTCTGTATATGTGCATGAATACGCATGCGTCTTGATTTGTTTGCATGAATTCTGTATCATGTGTGTTCTTATTGAATGAAGTGTTTGTGGTTTGCTGGCGGATGTTGTCTGTATGTGAGCGTGGTTGTGTGATGCATAATGTATGGATGTATGGATATGTAAAGGAATTCAATTGCATTTCATTCCAATACACTACACACCTATAGGTATACTCAAGAGATTTGTTTCTGCTAGTGAATTTCGTGTATGGATGTAATAGCTGTGTTCTTACACATACATTCTTACATTAAAATACACACACAGGCATTCCCACAGACATACACACACATATGCAGACGTATATCTGCTCTGCATTTGTGAGAATATTTACATTAGTGCATATACTTGTACGCATTTGTGTGTGAATATATACAGATATATGTATGTGTGTGCGTGTTTTATGTTCGCCTGCATATCTTTCAGCGCATATATAAATGCATTTGTGTATACAAGAGTGATCTCCTTCATATAGTTAACTATTCGAAATAGTCTTTGAATCGGTGGGGGACATATTTCTAACAACAAAATAAAGTTCGCTTGCTCCAAATTGGAGAGATGCACCGAAAAGTAGTACAAGCCGAATGCTTCAATTACAGATCGAACCTCAGTATTAACATTAGCTGATTTTCTTTATTAGAAAACACAAAATTATTCCAGCTTGTCCCTTAAATTTCTGACCAAACCCAGAAGAACGAAACATTTATTGCCAATGCGTTGAAATAAATTTAGTGACTCCTTTAGCTAACTATTTACAACAATCACAGCTATAACACTATATTTTAAATTAATGCGTTACCACGGTGTATAATACCTTTTTTTCATTATGTAATCTTAAAATTAATAGTGAAATCTTTGAAGATCAACGCTAACTGGAAACTATATAAGTTGCCTGGATAAATGATCTGGTTACTATATCATGTAATGTCATTCATTAAGGATAAAATAAATAACCATCATACGGGCAAATATGTATCGTAATTTCAACATCATTCAAATCTTTTTTTTCTATATCATTCATATGTGTGTGTCTGTGTATGTATGTGTGTTGAGAGAGGGAAAGACATTATGGGATAATATTCCTCGATCACCAGTAGATAACCATCATCATGTGAACACACGCAGAGACACATACACACACTTATGTATATATCTATGTGCGTGTGCATGGATATATCTACATACACTTTTCTAAGCACACACACACACACACATATTTACATATATATATATATATATATATATATATATATATATACATAGCACGTGATCGACCAGTCTATAACATGTTGCTACATGCCACTAGTAACAATGCACCCTTGCATTTCTTTAGCCTTCAAATGATGCCACTCCGCTTGCTAGGCGGGCAGACCAACAATCTCTGAAGCTATGAGAAATAAAGTGTTTTGTCTAAAAACACAACGCCCCGCCCAGAAAGGGAATCGGAATACGTTCTAGCGATCATGAATGCAAGGGCCTATTAACCATGCAATTCACCTTCACACACACCGGTGTGTGTGTGTGTATGTGTTTGTGCAAATACATGCGTGCTAATCAATTTAGACGTGTTCACATTCATACATATATCGATACATGCTTGTAAGTTTAAATGCATGCTTGTAGATGTTCGCGGGAGGTCATGTCCGTAGATCTATCTGTATATGCATATATTTTACGCATATATTTTGCGTAAGTATAAGCATGTACGTATTGTGAACTCGTACACATTGATCAGCTTGCATAGATTTACCTTTTGATTTGCACACACACCCACACGCACATACTAATATGTTGTATGTTTACATATATATGCACGCATTACCTGTGAAACATCTAAGCACGGTCATAGTTTAAGAGCTTAAAATATATCTTCCCAATGTTATACTCACTTGTAGTTTGTCTCGTTTTGTAAATCCTAGATTCATAAGAGCGGTAGTGACACAATTGCATATCTATTAAATTTCCCCAATAATCATATTAATAGAAATCTAAGACGACACACTAGGTTGAGTAGCACAGTTGTCTCATTAATGGTCTGCAGGCATCGTTAGCAATATATCAACACCTGCTATGCAATTTTTTCCACCTCCAACGCACCATTTATTTTCCTTATACAGATAATTATATCTCGTTATTTTTTTTTCTTTTTCCGTTGTTAGTTCGTTTTTTGAGGTCTTGAATATTCTCTGAGATTCAAGTTTTTTCTATTGATTATATATATATTAAATATATGTATGTATATATTTGTTGCAGGATGTATACGAGTATATATAAACATATTTCTCGGTCTCTCTCTCTTCTTTCTGCATACACAGACAGTGTGTGGATTTGTACGTATTGTGTGAGTGTGTGAGCGCGTGTGTTGAGAGAGGACAGCAAAGTGTGGGAGTTTTTCCCGTGTTAGTGTATCTTGATATCTTGCGTCAAGTGATCTCGAAAAATGGTCTTGGCACCATGTTTCATGAGGTGCAATTCGCCCACGCAAGAAATCGTTCACAGTTTGAATTGCCAAACGAATTTCTCTCGAGCCAAATTTTCTCTTTCTGCCAGTAACTGAATAGGATGGATCATACTTGAAACCTAAAATATTGGTGTTTCTTCAACAAGCGATTCGTTTTATTCACAATGTCAGTATTTCTAGTACACATCCACTCATGCATACCTGTTTGTGTAGATAGATAAATAGATAGATATGTAGATAGATGTAGATATATATAGATAGATGTAGATAGATATAGATAGATGTAGATAGATAGATAGATAGTTATAGATAGATATAGATAGATAGATGTAGATAAATAAATAGATAGATAGATGTAGATAGATGTAGATAGATATATAGATAGATAGATAGTTATAGATAGATGTAGATAGATATAGATAGATAGATAGAGATAGATAGATAGATGTAGATAGATATAAATAGATGTATATAGATAGATATATCGATAGATAGATAGATAGATAGATATGGATGGATGGATGGATGGATAATTTTGGTTCAATGAACACCTTCTCTGTAAATTTTCTGTCAATTTCTCGTAACCACGAATTTACGTTATTGCTGGTACCCGCGCGTCCTTCACACCACTTGTGAACGGATTCTCTTCAAGAAGCTATCATAACATACTACACCTCATAATGCAAAGGAAACCCAAACATGCTGGTACATCTATCGTATTAAAGAAATTATGTAAAAAAGAAAGGAATATGGTGGAAACGATAATTATATAAACGTACAATGCAAAAATAAATACATCGTATGACATGCATTAACTGCGAGCAAAAATTAACAACTCACTATTAACTTTGACATAATCATAATTAATGCACTGATATTAAATTAAGCCACATTAACCAGTGGACTTCACAGCTGAAACAACCTAAAATGTGACTTTGTTGGGAATAGGTTGTAAGGAATGAAGAGAATTGCTGATAAGGATTCTATTGTTTCTTAAAGACTACAGTTAAGTAAAACTGATAAAAGAAAAAAAATGTAATCTAGTTGACTGCCTTTAATTCATTGGATGTTTATCAGTTGTTTTCTTATCCATTTTCGCACACACATATGAACACACACACACGCACGCACACACAAACAATTATGTTAAAACATTTATAATCAATCTCTATAAAGCTGAAATGCGAAAAAAATTTTGATTCCTTGGTTATTTGTCTCATTTTGGGATGGGAACGGTTTAAGGGGCGGTAGATGGGGTCGGATTGGCGCCAAAATTTACAATGGGGGTAAAATGGGGTGGGCAATGGTGTAAGGAGGGTTGCACGTTGCTTGGGGTTACCGTTTGGTTGCCATGGTGAAGAATATGGGAAAAATTGAGTTTTATGGGATAGACAAGTTGCGCTGTTTCAATAATGGTGGCTTTTCGTTTGGCTGCAGCGTCTAGAGGCGGTTATCGTTAATTGTGGGAGTAAAAATTTGGGGGATTTTGGAAAGAGGGGTAAAGAAGGGGGCAATAAAAAGAACCAGGCAAAGAAAACGAACAAAAGGGGAAAGGGAAAAAGTGACAACACGTACAAATAACACCACTACTAATAAAACCCGAGCGAAGCAGGGGTCAAAATAACTAGTTTCTTATATATCTCATTTCGAAATGAAAGCAAAAAAGAAGAAAAAAAAACAGAATGAGACGGGATAATCTGAGAGTGGATCAAAGTGAATGACGTGGTCGCAGAGTACCGAAATCACAAGCTCCAATGGACCTTACATATAGCAAAATTGACAGGCAACAGAGGGGCATGTGCATTTTCCGAATAGTAGCCAAGAGATCAGGTGGGAAAACGATTTATTTTAGGAAACTTTTGTCAAGAGGGAAAACAATGGCAATATCAAGATAGAATTTGAAGCACATTATGATGAGTGGGAGACTGGCGACGTACCGTAAGAGAGGGAATACAAAGGAGTGACACAGAGAGAGAGAGAGAGAGAGAGAGAGGAGAAATGGAAAGACAAGAAAAGACGTCAACAAGAAACTATGACACTACAACCAGCCAGGAATAGTCTTCGCTACATTTGCGGTACCTGCCAGAGGGAGTGTTTGTCCAGAATAGGACTACACAGCCACAGCAGGAAATGTATCAGGACATGAAATATCAAAGCCGGACTAGACTACTTCATGCGCAACTCCATTGTCTCCCGAGACAAAAAGGATGCCAACCATGATGAGTGAGGTACAACAACACCTCATAGTTAGGTTGACACTGTTATACTGTAATACACACACATATATATATATATATATATATATATGGGGAGGGCGTGTTGGTACATAAAGTCTAAACAGTCATAGGTACGCAATGTGCTTCATGATGAAATGAAACGATGCATTTCACAACAATGAGAGTAAATCCATCAGTGCAATCGTGCCCTATGTGACTGGAACGTAAGTAATGTAAGTGAGCCGTTTTAGAGACATATTTGCAATAAAAGGAGTTACTTATATGCACTCATATACACGTGTATACATTTCCACTCAAATACAGGAATGAAATGCTAGGCTGGCCTATCAACAACTTTCATATGTTTTATATATATATATATTAGGCGCAGGAGTGGCTGTGTGGTAAGTAGCTTGCTAACCAACCACATGGTTCCGGGATCAGTCCCACTGCGTGGCATCTTCGGCAAGTGTCTTCTGCTATAGCTCCGGGCCGACCAATGTCTTGTGAGTGGATTTGGTTGACGTAAACTGAAAGAAGCCTGTCGTATATATGTATGTGTTCTTGAGCAAGACACTTTATTTCACGTTGCTCCAGTTCACTCAGCTGTAGAAATGAGTTGCAACGTCACAGGTGCCAAGCTGTATCGACCTTTGTCTTTCCCTTGGATAAGACTGGTGGCGTGGAGAGGGGAGGCCGGTATACATGGGCGACTGCTGGTCTTCCATAAAACAACCTTGCCCAGACTTGTGCCTCAGAGGGTAACTATCTAGGTGCAAACCTATGGTCACTCATGACCGAAGGGGGTCTTTACCTTTATATATATATATATATATATTATATATATATATGTGTGTGTGTGTGTGTTGTGTGTGTGTGTGTGTGTGTTGTGTGTGTGTCTGTGTTTGTCCCCCTAGCATTGCTTGACAACCGATGCTGGTGTGTTTATGTCCCCGTCACTTAGCGGTTCGGCAAAAGAAACCGATAGAATAAGTACTGGGCATACAAAGAATAAGTCCCTGGGTCGATTTGCTCGACTAAAGGCGGTGCTCTAGCATGGCCGCAGTCAAATGGCTGAAACAAATAAAAGAGTAAAAGTGTATATATATTAGAGTATACTATGATAGTTTTCTATCAACCATTGCCATATACATATATATGGCTGTCTGATTGTGCAATATACATGAGGAATATTTGAAGGAAGGAGGCTGATCTGGAACCCAACCTAGGCCCCTATATCTACGGCGTTCGCCGCTGGAATAAGGAGTGGTTGGAGATCACGCGGTCGTTAGCCTCAAATCGCCAGGTCTGGTCGGCGTTTGTGAGAGATGCAACATTGAGGATGAATGAAGCCAGCTCAACCCACCCCGGGTGGATGCTGTAAGAAGAAGAAGATATACATATATATGTGAGTGTGTGTGTTTGAGAGAGAAATAGAGAGAAAGAGAGAGAGAGAGAGAGAGAGAGAGAGAGAGAGAGTATGTTGTTTGTTTGTGTGTGTGTGCGTGCGTGCTTTTCACTTTCGGAAATGGATGATGTAGCTGAGACTACCCTTAACTTTCTGGTTCGACAATAAAATATTTTAGAAATTTATTTGCATATTTGTTAAAGGAAGAATGAAACACTGGTCCAGAATATAATAGCAGCTGCTAAGAAGAAGAAGAAGGAGAAGAAGAAGGAGAAGAAGGAGGAGAAGAAGGAGAAGAAGATGAAGCAAAAGAAGGAGAAGAAGAAGAAACAAAAGAAGAAGAAGAAACAAAAGAAGAAGAAGAAGAAGAGAAGAAGAAGACGAAGAAGGAGAAGAAGGAGAAGAAGAAGGAGGAGAGAAGAAGAAGCAAAAGATGAAGCAAAAGAAGGAGAAGAAGAAGAAACAAAAGAAGAAGAAACAAAAGAAGAAGAAGAAACAAAAGAAGAAGACGAAGAAGCAGAAGAAGAAGACGAAGAAGCAGAAGAAAAAGAAGAGGAAGGAGAAGAAGAAAAAGGAGAAGAAATTCAAGAAGATAGATAAAAAAAACTCCACTAAAAATAAATAAATTAGCAGTTATTAACCATTAGAGAATTAGTGTACATTACTGATAAAGTGCCTTAATGCGTGTATATGGATCATAGCTTAATTGAATTAGACGAGTGTTTTATGCGTGTTTATTTTCTAGTTTCTTTAGTTTTGATCTTTTGTATTCTCTGCTATTATAAGCACAACACAATTACACAAGATGGATAACCAGCATCTCTGTCCGCTCCACCAACAAGAAAAGTAAAGTATAAAATGAAATGTCTTCAAAATCCCATTTTATGGAAGAGGCGTATTAAATATTAATACCGATATATCGTATTCCCTAATGTAAGTAACCTTATGGAGAATCGTTTAGCATGAGGAAACTAGCCAATATATAATTAGCATCTTAATAGGCTTCAGGCGATGCTGCTATAGAATTTCCAGAGAAGGAAGTACAAAAGCGGGAACGAGGTTTTCGTATTCCGTTAGTCTTATGTTTGTTTTTAGATATTACAGTGAAATGAATCGATGGGAAGAATTGAATACTCAGAAAACCTCACATAATTCGAGAGAGAAAAAAATACGAACTATGAAACAGTATATATCATGTCTGATTTAATTTCTTCCGTTCACGCTACATGGACGTCATTCTGTAAGGATTTCTCTGTATAACATGTGTTAAAATATTGGAGGATATGTTAACATAGGATAATAGAAGATAGGGTTGCGTATGATAATAGCCGGAAAGTGTTTTCGGTTTTGATGATGTGAGAGAATGGAAAACCAATTTCTTCTAACAACCGATGTCTTACTGTGTAGAGAAATGCACGCATTCTCAACAAATATTTTTAATACAATCTTACAATTTTATACAATTTTATGTGTGTAAAAATGGCATGGATATGAGAAGAATGAGAACGATGATCTAAATACTTTATATATTTAATCGAAATCATAGCAGTTTGGAGATCAAATTGATCGTTTGCTGTGAGACACTGATGACCTACTTTTCATTGAATTCTTTGTATTTTACTTGATATCCAACCATCAATCATAGATGAGTCAAGACTTTTGAAAAGCTTGCAAGACGCGACGAAAAGTTTAGGAAAATAAAAATAAGTAAAAAGTGGAAATTTTACCGCTGAGTGTGTAAGGCACAAAAAGAAAATGACTCTCCTCAGACACAACAGAATCATAGATGAATTATACCGACATGTTTCCCATATTCTATCTCCAATTAAATAATGTGAGAGCGATCTATAAAAGCCAGTATTATGCAAAATTTTGCATTTCTATGACCCATAGACTAAGGATTGACATTAAAACCTTACCATGGAACGTGAATCAGCATACATTTATACTAGTATTTATATGTAGCCCCCCTGGGTCGTTAAGTAAAGATGTGTTTTAGTATAACTATTTCTATCTATGTCTTTGTTTATATACAGGTGTCCACAAAATCTGGGTACATGGAGTAAAGAAAATCATAATATAAAGAATTGAATATAAGACATAATAATTTCTTAAAGTATTGTTCATCCCCATGTACCCATACTTTGTGGACAGCCTGTATATTACTACTATAATGAGATGAGGAGCTGAAAGTTCCATTTCCCCCTTCGGTGTCTCCTGCACCGATCGGAAAGAGGATGAAATATAATAATGAAAATGAAAGAGAGTGGACTCCACGAGAAATACTTAAGAGTTGGCTTTATTAAATAGGGATGCGATAAGTTGTGTTTAACATAAGCGCGCAACCGAAGGACTGGGGCAAATAAACCGCATGGTTTCCTTGCAGTTATCGTGAGAAATCATGGTAGAGGACGGATTTATCTAAGATTTCGTACAATTAATACATTTACATGCATTGGATTTTTGAGCGAATAGCTAAGGAGTTCTGAATATACGCTAAAGAATATAGGAGAAACTGCAACTGAGCATATATACATGTGTGTCAATGTGTGTGCATGTGCGTGTGCGCGTGTGTGTGTACGTGTGTGCCTAGCACGTAAATCACATGTTCCCAGCAGACAGCGGAAATAATCAACAGGAAATGCATGACTATACAATATTATTACATTGTTATAATGTTTCGTTTCATATTTTGACATGCCTGGAAATTCGCCTTCTGAATCAAAGAACGTTAAATCAAGTTTGTAATTTGACGTCTTTGAGCAGAACCAACACCTTCCAGCGTCAATATATTATCAATAATCGAATGCCATAAATTCATATTAAAATGAAGGAAAAAAAAATACCCACCTCATTAAACTGTTAGAAATGCAAGCCAGTAATATTTTTAAAACAAAAGTTCCCATCTCTAATTATTTGCATGTGAAAATGGCATTGCAAATTAGATATTTAGTGTTTTATTTTCTCACCCATTTTGATTTTTCTTTTCCCTCTCCATCGCACCCGTTTATTCTTTAAAATTTTTTTTTCTTTCCGTTTCAAGTAACGGTCCCTTTTTATGTGTTGCTGTTTGATTTCAGCCAGTGAAATCATACTCAAAGTTTTTGACTGGTTGTCTATTCAAATCAATTTCAATATTATCAATCGCCTTTGTTTTCTTCTTTTTCTTTGTGTGTGTGTGTGTGTGTGTGTGTGAGTGTGTGTGTGTGTGTGTGTGTGAGAGTGTTTGTGTGTGTGTGTGTGTGTGTGTGTGTGTGTGTGTGTGTGTGTGAGAGTGTTTGTGTGTGAGTGTGTTTGTGTGTGTGTGTGTGTGTTTGTGTGTGTGTGTGTTTGGTGTTACATTAAAGGCTTCACTAACCGTTTGCAAGTCCGCGTGAAAAAACCTTTCAAATATGTCTCCTCTTCTGCAAGCAAAAAAAAACTCCAGAAAAAAAAAGTGTTTATGATACGCATAGCTCAATTGCTAGATGGCATCGATTTAACACCAATAACTCGATATATGTGTTACTGTCTTTCGAGTTATCTTCCTCCCTCAGTCCAGATGCAGCACAATTACTGTTTCAAAGTCGTAGAGAGAAACATTCGATTGTCATTTGCCTCCGGCAGTTCGATATCTACTGTAATACGGAGACGCTGTTCAGCTTTGATCTCATTAATTATCTCTCACCTTTCGGCGGTTTGTAGTAAATATAACTCGAGAAAACCTGATCTATTTACTTCTTCGCTCATCTACCGAAAAAGCCGATATTATTTCTTCTGTTTTTATTTAGCTTCTGATACTATTTCCAATGACACTATACCCTACTTCCAATCATATGCTGTTTTCAAATATATTAAAGCACGCTCTATTCCCTAACTATGTTTCTCCTCGACTCCCTCTCCGTCTCACTCTGTTCCTTTTCTTACAAACTGTCCTCATGTCTTTCAGACTGTTTGTTTTCTATCTGTTGTGTATCGCAACGTTTCCACTTTTACTCGTTTGCACTGCGACCCAGCTGTGGTAAAACCTTGTAGCGTATAGTGAACAGATCGATACCAGTATATTTTTTAAATGTCTTATTTATTTTCATTGTCCCTGAACTGCTAAATTTCAGAGCCGTAATTAAACCTAAGCTTAATGTAATCTATAAATACAATGATGTGTAAGTTTGGAATGATACGGCGAAATTTATGCTGTTAAAAGATGGCCAGATCGGTGCATACCATAAGAAAACTACCTTTGTAATGAAGATAGACACTTTGAATCTAAATAGGTAGCTCATATCATATGATGAACAAAGTGTGTAAGAGTTCCGAACTTTGGGTTTATCCAACGTTCT
Source organism: Octopus sinensis (assembly GCF_006345805.1). NCBI lineage: Eukaryota > Metazoa > Mollusca > Cephalopoda > Octopoda > Octopodidae > Octopus > Octopus sinensis. The sequence continues at coordinate 51,869,559 of NC_043014.1, read as the reverse complement.
CAACGATATTTTAGGCACGTAATATGCATTCGGTGGCAGTAGAAAGCAAAGTTGAGTATAATATTTAAGAAGTCATTCGGTTCAAAATTTTAAAAAGACCGCTGTTGATGAAATTTCTCGGCTTAATTTTGCTTCGCAATCAACAACACCATTAAAGACCCTCCATTCAAATGTAAACCCATGTACCTACAGCTCCACCGCATTTTTCTCTCTCTCACTCTATCTCTCATTATATATCTATATATATTGATGACATATAGATAAAACGGCAGATATTTACACACACAAACACGCTCACATATATGAATATATAATAGATGCACACCTCTGTATATACACATACATTACATATATATATATATATAAGTATAAGCGTGAATATTGTGTATAAGTTACGTCCAACTCCCAAAATAATAGTAGAATCTTTTCATTAAAATGTATAAGCTAAATTCTTTTCTTCACTGCATTCCGAACGCAAGGAATTGTTGCCAGGAAACATCGCCAACGTAATTATGATAATAAGATGTCGAACACTTTGGAGCCAGCAATAATTGCTCCAAAAGGCATACTGCCCATCATGTGACGGAAGGCAGCTAAAACTGATCCAAACGTAATTAGCTGATTACAGAAAAAAATGTCCAAATTCAGAAAGAGAAATAAAGGACGAACACCAGAGAAAAGAGAAAGAAAATTGTGAAAAAAAAAAAAAAAAGATCAGATACATTTCAAAGTGTTAAACTATGACAAAAGTTATATTCGAAGCATAAAAGGAATTGGGGAAGAATCAAGTGGTGCGTAAAACTGAACAAATTGAGCTAAGCGGTAGAAGAAGAAGAAGAAGAATTGGCGAGGAAGAAACTTGAAATATAATTGTGACCTTCGTTTCGTACGTCGTTTTATAATTCCGGCGATATTGGTAATGACCGAAACGAATTGGTCGACGGCCTTCAATAAATTTAGTACCACTTGACTAATCACAGTCGAACACAATATATTTACATACACACGCAATTGTTCATATATATATATATATATATATATATATATATATATATATATATATATATATATGTATTACATAGTATACTATATTTGCTTATATATATATATATATATTACATGGTATATTATATTTGATTATATATATATTACATAGTATATTATATTTGCTTATATATATATATTACATAGTATATAATATTTGATTATATATATATATATATATATATATATATATATTACATAGTATATTATATTTGATTATATATATATATATATATATATATATATATATTATATATATTACATAGTATATTACATTTGATTATATATATATATATATATATACTACATAGTATATTACATTTGATTATATATATATATATATGTGTGTGTGTGTGTGTGTGTGTGTGTGTGTGTGTGTGTGTGTGTGTGTGTGTGTGTGTGTGTGTGTGTGTGTTTGTACATAGGTGTATCAATTTGTGTTTCTATGTGCGTGTATATGTTAAGTATATGTAAATAAACTTACTATACAGGTGTAACCATATCTATATTTAAGAAACAACCAAATTCCATTAGTATCATATAATTACTTGCTGGATTTAGTTTGGAAAACCACAAAACTCGAAATCATATTTAACACTGCAATTTACAATTTGTCTGCTTACTCTTACATTCAACTATATATTCGGCTTCTAAAACACACACACTCTCACTCTCTTTATCACATACACACACACTCACTATATATGTGTGTGTGTGTGTGAGTGTGTAAATGAAGCTCGAGTGAAGATATAACTTTATCTCAGCCACATTTATACGTACATACTCTTTTACTTGTTTCAGTCATTTGACTATGGCCATGCTGGAACACCGCCATTAGTCGAGCAAGTCGAACCCAGGACTTATACTTTGTTAGCCTAGTACTTATTCTATCGGTCTCTTATGCCGAACCGCTAACAATGTATACATTCTATACATAGATAATTTCTAAGAAATGCACGTTCATAATCCCATACGAGTGCGCGCTCCTCCACTGATAACCACACACGCACAATATATATGTATATATATATATATATATATATATATATACTCTACTCTTTCAGGACTGCCCTTGGTTTCCTCCACACTTTCTGAGAGTAACGAAAAATATGTCAATTCAATAACGGGTAACTTTTCATAAGAAATCGGTCTTGCATACAAACCGTTGATTGCGCGTATGTATTTCTGATTTGCTGTTGTCCAAGTGTTTTTTATTGTTTTCATAAATGAAATCATTAATTTTCCTCAAATGCCATTATGTGCTAGTGTTTAAATAGTAAAATATATATATATATATATAAATATATAAATATATATGCCTTGTGAGTGGATTTGGTAGACGGAAACTGAAAGAAGCCTGTAGTATATATGTATATATATATATGTATGTATGTGTGTGTATATGTTTGTGTGTCTGTGTTCGTCCCCCTAGCATTGCTTGACAACCGATGCTGGTGTGTTTACCTCCCCGCCACTTAGCGGTTCGGCAAAAGAGACCGAGAGAATAAGTACTGGGCTTACAAAGAATAAGTCCCGGGGTCGATTTGCTCGACTAAAGGCGGTGCTCCAGCATGGCCGCAGTCAAATGACTGAAACAAGCAAAAGAGTAAAAGAGTATATATACACACGTCGCTTTTACATGCTTTGACATTCACCTCTTGGTTTTCCTTCAATTTGTTATTAGAATACCGTCTCTAAGAAAAGCACTGACTTTTGGGTAATTCAAATGAAATACCTTAGAATTATCACGAATTCATTTATATTGGATACTTTCTGAATGTGTGTTTATAAAGCTGAAGTTCATAATAAAACAATGAAGTTTAAATATACATTATGAAAATATATTTGTTAAGGATGAAGATGCTACCTAATAGTGTTAGTATCTCCAGAATTTCAATATTTTACTATATATATGTAACATCACGTTTGTCGAATTTGCAACATGGATGCCGTGTAGAAAACAAGTGCCGGATACTTACAAAAATACCAGAAAATGGATGTACTCACCTGAAAGTAAAAGAGAAAAGCACATAATTAATAAACTCATTATTATACATTAATAACATTATTCATCATCAAATTTGGAATATTTTACCAAAGTATTAAGAATACATGATCTTAAAGATATGCCGTGAGGTTTACTTGAAATTTCGGATTAAATAACAGACGGTTGAGGAATTGACACATACTGGTTATATAAAGGGTTATTCAAAAAGAAAGAACAGATTTAAAATTTATTTTAAAAACAAACTGTAAGAGACACAAACACATTCTACATATTTCTTTATAGGGAAAGATTTAAAGTTTATTCTGGGCTATTATGCACTCAATATGAGCCCTATGAGCACCGGTGCTTTCTCTTTTACAAATGCAACATTTTGCTGTGAAATTTTTATGGCATTCATAAATTTCTTTGTGACGACGTGCATTTTATGCAATTTGATGAGAAATTCACGTTGCACTGGCTTAATCGATTAGCATTTCTCAAATTGCAGCACACAAAAAGGCTTTTCTTGTGGCGTCGCCATTTTCTAAGGGATTACAGATACGAAATTTATACAACTTTCAATAAAATCATCAAAATGAAACACATATTACTTTAGTTATGGCTTAGTTCAATTGAATATGTTCTGCTATACAATTTAAAACTTGCCCTATCAAGAAATATGTAGAATCTGTTTGTGTCTCTTACAATTTGTTTTGGAAATAAATTTGAAATCCGTTCTTTCTTTTTGAATAACCCTGTATATATATACATATATTTTA
>NC_043014.1:51845749-51860749 GCF_006345805.1 Octopus sinensis | reverse complement strand
TACATACGGTTCTATGTACTTAAAACGTGGGCCGACTCTTTTTTTAAGATTTTTAATCTTATGGAATAATTGGGAAAGCAATTTTTGTTTTCTTACGGAGTGAAATATACACGAGAAGGTGATATCCTTTCTTGGCAGATGTTGATATCACACGAGATTATATTTCGCATACAGACCAACAGATGATCATTTAATATTGTATTTTTCAATAATTATCTTTTGTTAATTTTGTTTTGTATTTTCTGTTTCATTTTCTTCCTGAATATATTGAATTCGCTTTCGTTACATTCAACTATTTCAACAACATGATATTACGTGAAAATAAACTTTCATATTAGTCAGTTCCTGTAAACTAATTTACGACGCAAGTTTCTAAAACAGGTGATATTTTTATTCGCTTTATTCAATAAACGGCAATACACGCTCTCTTGCAACTTTACCAAAATATTACTGCCGTAGCAATATTTGGCTTTTAATGTGTCGTCAAATACGATATATAAATATGCATGGAACACACCAACCACGTAATTTTTTTCATATCGATTTTCTCTCACGTTAGAAAGTGTTGCAATGTGCATGTATTGAGAAAATACTTAATACAGAGACGTCACCCATGTGATAAACAAATGTTAAACTACTGGAAACATAAATAATGCAGGGAACAGTGCGTAGCACAGTAGTGGTAATAATATAGAGGAAACCAGAAGAGAATATTTTTTCTACTCTAGGCACCAAACCCGAAATATTTGGGGAGTGGGCCAGTCGATTAGATCGACGCCAGTACATAACAGGTACTTAATTTATCGACCCGAGAAGGATGAAAGCAAAGTCGCCCTCGGCAGAATTTGAACTCAGAACATAAAGAGAGACGAAATACCCATTTCTTTACTACCCACAAGGGGCTAAACGCAGAAGGGACAAACAAGGACAGACAAACGGATTAAGTCGATGACATCGACTCCAGTGCGTAACTGGTACTTATTTAATCGACCCTGAAAGGATGAAAGGCAAAGTCGACCTCGGCGGAATTTGAACTCAGAACGTAGCGGCAGACGAAATGCCTATTTCTTTACTACCCACAAGGGGCTAAACACTGAGGGGACAAACAAGGACAGACAAACGGATTAAGTCGATTACATCAACCCCAGTGCGTAACTGGTACTTAATTTATCGACCCCGAAAGGATGAAAGGCAAAGTCGACCTCGGTGGAATTTCAACTCAGAACGTAACGGTAGACAAAATACCGCTAAGCATTTCGCCCAGCGAGTGACATCTCTGCCAGCTCGCTGCCTTACTAGAAGAGAACATTAGGTAGAGATTAGAGTTGTAAATATTGCTGAAGCACAAAATGTTTTTTTCTTTACAAGTTTCAGTCTTATTGAGTTATCATCAGCCATGTGCTTTCTTTGGTTAAGTTTTCTAATTAGTGGCGAATATTTATACATCAGTGTGCAGTGGTTGGCATCTTAGGATAGTTTATACTTTATCTTTCACTTGTTTCAGTACTGCTAGGTTACGTTGATATAAACACATCGCACCAGGTGACAAACGGACACATACTCACACACACAACACGCATATATGCGTATTTCTACATACACGCTCAGACATACACACACACACACTGGTGTGTGGTGTGTGTGCATAAATATAGCTATATGTATTTATTAACACAAATACACATACACACAGATATATAAATATATGTATATGTATATATGTGTGTATTTACGTATGCACGTGTGTGTTCGTAATTGAATATACTTCAGTTTGTATGTGAAACTTCCTCTGTCTCTTTGTGAGATTGCGTGCGAGGACAAGGCGTAGGATAGAGAGAAAGAGAGATAGAGAGAAAGAGATAGGAGTAGTATGCATTCAAGTAAATATCTACACGTACGCTTCTCTATGTATGTCACAGTTACCTTGTGATAAAATATTGACTCGTAAACAATTCAAAAGATAAATTTCTTTCAACGAATTTCTGTGTGAGAACGTTCCCATAAAGACTGTTTTAATTAATAAATGAAATATTGGAAGAGAAAATCTCTTCTATGCTTAAATTAATTGTATCGTGAGTTGAGATAAAAAAAAAATAAACGTTTATTATTAGTTTCATGAAGAAGAACAGGTGGAAAGATAAAAAATATATCGGGAACTTCACATGTGACATGCTGCTCTGACGTTGCTTTGTTACAAGTTTCCAAGTTATTTTTTTCAATATTTGGTTCGTTGGCTAAATCAAATATGCAAACGTGTTTATGTTATAATATAAAAAAAAAATACTAATTGTATGGTGCAACGAACAAAAGTTTTGTGAAAAAAGTTGTTATCACTTCAACTTGCAAGAGTTTTATCCATATAATTGGCATAATATTCATACTAGCAGACAGGTCGCACTCCGAGCGGTTTTTCCGCTAGCCACGCGATAATACTTCCACATTTGATTTCCATTTCTAATGATATTTCTTGTCTAAATATTCATTTGTTTAGTAAATATTGCATTCGTGATTTTGCCACAGTCATAACCTCTCTTTTCTTATATATATATTTATCAGTAATAGTTAGTACAATTTACATTAATAATTGGTTTGTACCAATCTTACATAAGTGTGCATGTGAAGTTTGTACCACGCTTACATAAGTTTTCATGTGAAACTTCCTCTGTGTCTTTGTGAGATTGCATGTGAGAGGGAGGCGTAGGAGAGAGATCATAGATAGATAGATGATCGATAGATGCTAGAAGGTAGACAGATATTTTATTCACCTGTATTCTGCTGAAGATAATCATATATTTTTTATGCATCCCACAAAACGAAACTTTAAAATATAAGAAATATCGTATATTACATACGCTCTCCACAATGCAGAGTATAATAGATACTGACACGTAACTAGGCAATGGTAAAATATATGTAAACTTAAAAGGCTGGATCTCTCTGTTATTTCACAGAAGGCCTCACTTCATGCAATTTCGTATATGTTTTTGATTCAGTTTTACTGTGAGATGTTATCTCTCTATTTGTTAGAATCAAATGCTTAAAGACATCGTAACCAAGGTTACTGTTAAATCAAAATCGTTGAAAAATAAGAATTTTCCAAATATTCTATTCTTTTCCCTCGGTGCAACCTGCAACGTTACTCACGTATATCTTTTTATAATTAAAGTTGCGATATTATTTTCTGAAACGTACGGAAAATATTCCGCTGCAGCGCTGTGCGCGTGTTTGCACATACCAAGAGAGGAAGTCGCGAAAATTTTTTTTGCATTATTTGAAAAGTTGTATAATATTATATAATATATAATAACTTTTCAAATATATACATAATTCTGCGCAATTTTCAGCTTTTAATAGATACCTCACATAAATATAACAACTACATACTGACTATAATATTGGAATCATAGATCTGCGTCAAGTGAACACATTGAATATTAACTATATTTAATATATATATATATATATATATATATATATATGTAATAATAAATCTCTGAAAAATTAGTATATAAATATGTGCACTGAGAACTACTTCGCATCGCCAACCGGTGATTGTCACACGCTTCAAAAGAGACTTCATGTTTGGAGAGAGGTGGAAATTAGATGGTGCGAGGTTGGGAGAGTAAGGTGGATGACGAAGAAATTCATAGCCGCAGGAGTGTGCTTTTCACCTGGGCAACATGTACATTGTGAGCTGAGACTTTGTCATGGAGAAGGTGAAATACTTTGGTCAGCATGTCACGCCTCTCTGCTTTCATGGCAACGCGCAATTTCTGCGGCAGAGAAGCACAAGATTCCCCGATAATGTTGGTGCCCTTTGCCAGAAAATCCATCATCACTACTCCTAAAATCTGGTGAGGGTTGGACACAAAGCCTCCTTCGGAGGTGGGGTGTTGTGCTTCCATTGCTTCGAGTGGACTTTCGTCACAATACCATAGTGAGGGAATCATGTTGCATCCTGTGTGATAAGTCTGCCGAAAAAATCCTCCTCGTTTTCTTGGTACATTGCCAAAAGAGCTTGAGAGCAATTAACTCGTTTCCTGCATGTGGAAACGTGTGAGCATCCGGGGAATCCATTTTGCAGACAACTTTCGCACGTGTAAATCATCATGAATGATATTTTTTCCACGGATTCTACAACTATCTTCACTTCTTCAGCTAGTTACCGAATATCTATGAGGCGATCCTTTAAAATGGCAGCTTCCACTTTATGGATGGTGTCGTCTACAATAACGGAATGTGGTCGTCGAGGAATAAGATCAGTTTCTACCGATGTCCCACCACATTTGAATCGGCAACGCCAGTGTTTGACTACGTCGTATTTTGCTGAATCGTCACCATATACCTATTTCGCCTCATCGAAATATTCTTTCCGTGTAAGATCTTACAATTATAAGAACCTTATCAATGATCGGCTTTCAACTACCTCCATTATAATAACACCTTATTCTACTTCAGGAAGCGTAAAACAATTACGAATACTAGTGGAAAGCTGCAATTTAAAATGCGACATATAGAAACATGTATAGTTATAAAAGTACATGATCCATTTCATGCAATAAGAGAAAGTCGGTTTCGGGAAACCTTTAATGAACATACCCCGTGTTAGTGTATATATTCTTTATTCTTTCTTTCTTCTATTCTTTTACTTGTTTCAGTCATTTGACTGCGGCCATGCTGGAGCACGGCCTTTAATCGAGCAACTCGACCCCGGAACTTATTCTTTTTTAAACCCAGTACTCATTCTATGTAACGGGGACATAAACACACCAGCATCGGTTGTCAAGCAATGCTAGGAGGACAAACACAGACACAAACACACACACGCATATATATATACATATATACGACGGGTTTCTTTCAGTTTCCGTCTACCAAATCCACTCACAAGGCTTTGGTCGGCCCGAGGCTATAGCAGAAGACACTTGCTCAAGGTGCCACTGAACCCGGTACCGGACTGAACCCGGTCCGGTACCATGTGGTTGGTAAACAAGCTACCTACCACACAGCCACTCCTGCGCCTATATATATATATATATATATATATATATATATATAAATGTATGTTAAAGTGGGCAACAAACGCTAAGGTAAGACAGACATACACGTTATTATTATTAGGAAATTGTTTCTAACAGTAATCACGTACATGCCTTGAGATGTTTCTCTTACCTGAGCGATTGTTGTCCCCTTAAAAAAAATATATATCCTCTAGAATGAAAATCTACAAATGCTTCCATGAATCCCGTCTTGGCCATGATCTTCAAGCCCTAGTAATTTAGATTACCTGTGAACTAAACACCTATTTTTGGGTGCATGTATGTGTGTGTGTGTGTGTGTGTGTGTGTGTGTGTGTGTGTGTGTGTGTGTGTGTGTTTGTCTGTGTGTGTAAGATATGGTGATCCGAATTTAGGAAGATTGTAAACTTCAGTCAATAAGTGTCTGATATAGAGAACTAAAAGTGGACAGAATATAAAATGCAATAAAAAAATTTATTGACCTCAAGCGTTATTTTTCCCATATCGAAATTCGATAAGCTTATAGTGTCTATGTAGCCCATAGATAGCAACTAAAGCTGCAAAAAGTTTCCAATAAAAATCGAAATTGAGGCAGTAGAACAGGTAAAATAGATGTTTTACATTTTCGTTAGATTGTTTGCGTAGCAATTGCACAACGAGCTTCAGCGAGTTCAGAAACACATGTACCATGAATTTTCTCTATTCGACTCCCTGAATTTCGATATATATATATATATATATATATATATATAAATGGCAGTTTGTCTGTGCGTTTTCTGTGTGTCTGTTTGCTTGTACCCTCACCCTGACCACGGCTTTCAACCGATTCTGATGAAACTTGACACACACATAGCCCAATGTCATAATTCAAAACTAACGCAGCGAAAATTTTGAAAAGTTCCCCCAGTTATGAAAAAAATCGATAAATTCGACATGGGGTCGAGAATCAGAAACACAAACCGCAAACTGTCTAGGGGACGCAACTCCACCTTTTTTAACTAAAAAAAAATTTAGCATAATTTTTTTCCATTTTTTTGCTATTTTTTTGGCTATAACTCTCTAAAAATGCTTTATAGTTATTTCCCTTACAAATCTGAGCAACGCCGGGCGATACTGCTAGTATATATATATATATATATATATATATATATATATATATATGTGTGTGTGTGTGTGTATATGTGTGTGTGTGTGTATATTAAGTCTTCTATTCGTTTACATGTGTCAGTCAACTGTCAACGGCCATGCTGGAGTATTGCCTTAAATAGTTTTAGTCGAACAAATCGAGCCCGGGACTTATTTTTGTACGCCTAGTATTTATTCTCTCAGTCACGTTTGTTGAAACGCTAGGTCACGTGGGCGTGAACACACACACTTATACATACATGTATGTGTGTGTGTGTAAATTTTATATTATATTATATTATATTATATTATTATATACTTGTTTTGATCATTAGATTGCGAACGTGTTGAATGATTCAGTCGATCGGGTGGACACCAGTGCTGAGTTTTTGAGTATGGTACTTATTCTGTTTGTCATATTTGCCGAACCACTACGTTACGGAACATAAACCGACCAACACCATTTACGTAACAATGGGTGGATAAACACGAACACTCAATCGTGCAATGATATACTTGTGTCTGCCCATGCCAGAGAGAAAGAGAGCATGGATATGATAAACTTCTACACATTCTCCATCAACCATATTCACTCCTAAGTCATGAATAATCCTGGGGCTATAATAATACACGCCCTAGGTGCAGTACCTATTTCTTTACTACCCACAAAGGGCTAAACACAGAGGAGACAAACAAGGACACACAGACGGATTAAGTCGACCATATCGCCCCCAGTGCGTAACTGGTACGTAATTTATTGACCCCGAAAGGATGAAAGGCAAAGTCAACCTCGGCGGAATTTGAACTCAGAACGTAACAGCAGACGAAATACGGCTACGCATTTCGCCCGGCGTGCTAACGTTTCTGCCAGCTCGCCGCCCTAGGTGCAGTACCGTTGGATTGAACCCGAAAGCACCTGATTTACAGAGCGAACTGACGCAACACAAAGCTTCTCTCCTTTTGAACTAGGCAATCTTTCTCTCAACGCTTCTTTCATGCTTTCTGTATGATTAGAGTTTTTCTTGCTTATTCTGTGTTAATTTTTTTTCCTTCTGTTTTTATCTTCCAAATGGTATTTTTTTTCTTCGTTTATTCTCAGTTGACTTGTTTTTATTCAACACAATCATTCTACATGTTGCTACTCTTTTCTTTCATTAAACATCATCTCAATATCGTTCTCCTTCTCTCTCTCTCTCTCCTTCTCCTTCTCTCTCTCCAACCGGTTTCCACACTATTCTCCTCCTCCATTTTCTCAAATGAATTCGTCCTTTTCTTTTCCTTTAATCAAGTTTCCTCTAATCTTCTCACTGTATTTTCTGTTTTCACTTTCTTAATTTTTATTCATCATTAAACAGTTACTGTTTTTTTTTATTTGTATTTTTCTGTTATCTCTTGTCATCGCTAGAGGGACCTAAAATGCTATAAAGCTTCATCATCATTCATGGTTCCGCATAAAATTAAAAAACTGGTAGGAACCGTACAACAACAAAATCGATTTTGTAAAAATTTACTGATTCAATTAGTAAAAATAAAAAAAAGAGAAAAACTGTGAAAATAATTTTATAATCTAATTGTATTTTACTTTCAATAGTTCTATTTTTTTTCCCCTAAATTATTACTAAAACAAAATTTGTTTAATGTTCTGTTTTTTTTTTCTCTCTCCCAACAGCTATCAAAAACGCATAAAAATCAATCATATCCTAATATATATTCACCAGTCTTGTTTGATTCCGATATGTATTTGCATACTCGTCCATTTACGTCATAGTTTTTCGATCAGCGCAATGTATAACACGGCAGCAGCTGTCACAGTCCCCGCTAACGATGAGCGCACCTTCCCTGTACTTTATAAATAGCTTCTTTCTTTTTATTTTTATTAATATATGTTAATTTATCAAAATGCTCTCCCTTTTGTGAGTTGCTAACGAATGCCTCTGTTTTGTGTGTCTTCCCCAAGTATAAATATCTTAACTTCCTTAATACCACGTTCAACGATCGGTCAATTCATGCATAATTGACTTATCTATATCTAGGTTATTGTCTTATCTGAGTGCAGTTTGTTAGATAGCTTTTTTTTTTTGATATTTTTTTTTATCATTTCTTCTTCGAAATTTCTCGTAATCTATCATCAATTTGTGAATAATATGTTCATTGATGAATTGAATTTATGTGAATGTGTTGTATCCTATGTAGATCGGTATAACATAAGCACAAGGAGTACGAATTATTTAATTATTTCATTTACTGGGCCGACTTGGGAGGAGAACAATAAGCCCGTGACATGTAATAATGGGTTCCATACATGAAGACATACCACCCTACACAGTCGCGCGCACAGAAGTAAACAACTCACCAAGTATGCGCGTTGCGAACACATGCCATCATCCAGACTCTCTCTCTCTCTCACACACACATATATATATATGTGTGTGTGTAGGGAGAGTTTACGAAAAAAACAAAAGACGAAGACAGGTGGTGTACAAAACAAACAGATGTATTACTATAACGCTCAGGAATAGAACAAGTCTTTTATGTTTCGAGCCTACGCTCTTCTACAGAAAGGGATACAGAAAAAAACAAGGAGAGAAAAACAATGTGTGTAGTGGCTAACGATCTATCATAGTGAGTAAATAAACGAAAGAAAGGTACTCGTCACATTTATTGGCAGTGACATATACTGAGTTACATTTGCATATATATAAATATATATATATATTTACACGCACACACCTATATACACATACATACCTATACAATCATTTACACAGATTTGTACAATCACACATGCACACATGCACTCAAACGGCAACATATAACAGAATATTTGTGAGCACGCGCATGTGTGGCTTTATGTACACATGTATATAAAAGAAATGTGCGAAAAAGCGAGAGAGAGAGAGTGAGAACAGAAGAGCGATAAACAAATAAATTGCTTGAGCTACATATGTAATTACATGATATATTAAAGATAAGAATAAGCATAGTCGTCAACGTGCTGCGTGGAATACTATCTGGTGTCAATCAACGTCTGGCTTCTGCGTTCAAATAACACTGAATATATTTATTAGCTTTCATTTCCTAGTCAATATTGTTGTACGGAAGCCTTTCATACGTCGTAACAACTCTTATATATTTCTTATATATTTTTTATTGCTTTATATATTATTCTGAATATAATGTTTCACAATATATAATTGTATAAACTTATACGCGTGTAATATACACCTAATGATTGTATAAGTACGAGTGCAAGACTCTACCTGTTGTATTTGTCTCCTTCCTGCATACATATATGTATCAATATACTTTTATATATCTGCAGTTGTAGATGTGTTTGACGGACAAGAGGATGTATTTGTGTATATACATATATAAATAATTTGTATGCATGTGAGTATAGACCACAACCTCTATATCCGTGTATGTATGTATATGGGAGTATAGAGATGTGTATATGAACAAAATGATACCTACATTTTTGTGTATGTGATTTTATTTGTATATACGTTTTCCGCGTATGTATATGCATGTGCGTATAAACTACATTTTGTATATATGAGTATGTATGTGTGTACGTGTAGAGATGTGTATATGAGCATAGTGATGCGTGCGTTGGTATATATGCATGTGTATGTGCGTGTATGCGTAGACATATATATATATATATGCGTTTGTATGTATATGTACCTGCATGTGTGAGTATGTGTATAGATATATATACATACATGTGTGTGTGCGTACGTGTATGTCTACATGTGTGCATATACGGATTCTATGAAGGAGGCATTACATTTCTCATGCGTATTGGAGTAATTTCCCTGTATACAATGGATTTTTTTCATAAAGTTTGTCTTAATAATTGATGAGATGCCGGAGCAGACTTCAGCCTCGGCATCCGAAACTGAGTTTTATTATGACAACAACTAATTGTCACATATTATATTTATAGATGAATTCATCTATTTTACATGATATCGAGGTCTCATTCATTCTTTTGTTGTCATATTAAAATTAGTAATGTGTGTATATATATATATATATATATATATACACATACATACATACATACATTATATATATACATATATATATTTGCATATATATAAGCATATATATACATATACATATGTATACACATGTATATATATACATATAAATACCTATATATATACATAAATACATATATATATATATATACACATACATATAAATACCTATGTACATATACATACATATACATATATATATATATATATACATATACACACATGCATATAAATACCTATGTATATATACATTACATATACATATATATATATATACATATACACACATGCATATATATATATGAATATCCAAATTTCTATATGCAGATGCACACTTTATCGCATATATGATTGTATGCATGACTATACTTTTCAACATATGCACTTATAAATGTTTTTCTTGCAGATAAAGGATAGAAATAATTATACAGAAGCCTCTGAGCGAAAGACTTGCAAAAATTGATTTTGTTGGGTGCATTTCATATACATTTTCGATGTAGTTGTTATTAAATCTCTGTTATTATATTCTTAGCTATGAAATATTTGAAGTATTTTTTCCTTCTCATGAACTGTAATCATTGTATTTAGTGTTAACACTGCTAATGCAATGCAATATTCGAACATTGTTACCATGAAACTGAACTGAAATCTACGTTCCTCATACCAAGTTCATTTTCCTTAAGGTACGTAAGATGAAAGTGAACGAAATTTGCACTTCTCTGCCATAAGTTTCATTCACCGTAATTTCCGAAATAGCAGTGAACGGTCTATGTGATTTATAGATATGTAGTTTAAAAAACGATAACTAATTATAAAGGTTATGCTTCTGGGCCATCGGTATAAAACACAACGTCAAATTAGGCTTGAAAATAATATATTCTGCAACTAAGTTTTGCAGTAGAAATCTTTTGAAATATGGATGGAAAATTTGATGTAATATTTACATTGTTCAATTAAATGGGGTCGCATGAAACGATCGTACTGCATTACCTCTGGATATCCTTGTTGCTTATTTTGGTTGTAATCACCCCATTTTGAATTATATTGATAATGCTATACTAAATTGTGGTGCCTTTAACTTAAGTACCATATTCAACTGAATCTAGATTTTAATGAACTTTATATATATATATATATATATATATATATATAAAATATGCATTTATCTGCGCAGGTGTGGAGATATATGTCTATGTGTATACAACGTATCTGGAGAATAGTATTCTACATTGAGTAGTAGTATAAATGTACAAATGTATTAAAACTAGTAATCTCATTTTCGGTTACATATTTAATAAATTTTCCATTAAAGAGCTTACCAGAGCTTCTAACGAATAAATTACCATGTGAATATAAATGCTGCTACGTTAAATTTCGTTAATAATTTACTTTGACATGACATCCGCTTTCTACACAAGAGGTGATTTAGTATATATATATATATATTTGTGGGTGTCGTCTGCTTTCAACGAAATTTTCTGTTGTTTGTTTTCCTGTTATATCAGAAGATTATTTTGAATAATGAACTCTTTCTCTCGTTATGTATTTGGCATGGGATAAGAAAGGTTAAAGATATTTCATCGACAAAATGATAACATAATAGAAAAGAATAAAAAGACAGAAAATGTCTCATAAAAAAGAAAAGCTGAGTTGATACGAACCCAGGAAGATTAAAACGTGTGAGATAATTTTTTTGTCTTTTATACTTCTGGCTTTCGTTCTCTCGCTAGCTTTACTTTGCTCACAATATTTCGCTCAGCTTCTACAAATACACTTACACACACATGCATACATATATAACTACATACATATATGCATATATACATACATATAAGAAATCTGTATACATGCTTATATGTGTCCAACTTATATATGTATGCGTACATACTTATTATATTCATCTGCACAGCCTCCCCACCACTGACACGTATATAAGGATATGATGCATAGTCTCAACAGAAATGATTACATATATGAAGATAGAGATGTAAGTGCGTCTATTTGTGTATATTTGCATGTGTGGGAATCTCTTAATCGGAGGGTCTGCCTCTTTCCTCGAAACACTCAGCAAGGTGGGGGATTAAGTCCATTACATGAACCCCAGTATTCCACTGATATTTATTTTATCTACAACAAAAGGATGAAAGACAAATTGGACGTCAACGGAATTTGATCTTGGAACGTAACGCCGGATGTGTCGTCGCTTAGCATTTCCCCCGGCGTGCAAATTCTACCAGTTTTCCACAATTATGTAAACGTATATATGGTTACCACACATAATTGTGCCTGCTATTTATGTAGTAGAGTCAGCAATATTCCAACTTATTCATTTAGTCCTCTGTTATCCGTTTAACATTTTGCTCTACATAATTTTATACATCCCAAGCACTCCATTACAATATAAAATCACGTACAGTAGAGCTGATAATCCCTGATACGCTTTATACACATTCATTTTCAGCCATTGAAATCATCTGACACTGAGTTACAGGACTAGCTAAAGTCAAGCAATGCACTTACCAACATAACGTGGTTCTGATACCTTGATATACAAAAGACTCAATGTTATAATATCACTTCATTATATTATAACATTTCCGCATTGTATATATCATAACATTAACATCTTTCAATGACTATTTTCACATATTTAAATCTGTTGGTCGTTAAATATGCAACACAATATTATCAGCTCACGAATAAACAGTTAGCGTCGTCTAATGCAGCTGGGTATCTCAAATTTGCTATTGACGATTCTACCTGCGACAAATTCTATACATCTGCACTGCTATTTGGTGTTTATAGAACGGACAAACATTGACATTAACACAATGTAAGCATATTAGATTAATGAGCGGATGACGAAGTATTCACACGTCCATTCGACCTTCAAGATGCAGCGATTATTTGTCTGTTCAAAATCGCACATACACTTATCTTAAGTAAGAGTGTTCACTTAAGATAATGCAGGCGTAGGTATAAAGAATGGCGTGATTGTCAGGCACAATTTCAGTTTGCTAAAGACCGTAGTCTGATTGATCAGGGCTCACCATTTATATGCATGAATTCATAAGTAAAGGAAGCTGCTCTCCTCCAAGATTTACCGAAAGCTGGAAAGAAATTCTGCGATGTAAAATCTGCTGGCAAAGTGTTTTAACCAGTAATACCCGGATAGAAGTTTTAAATCAACTGGAAGTTTAAGTCTACAACATAAGGAAATTAATAAACCGTTTTGTGGTCATTCAAGATGTACCCACCTACCGAAAACCAAAAAAATAAGTTGTTTCTTTGATATCATCACACCAGCATTTGATTAACTATTATGTTATGGAGCACGAAGAAAGAGAAAGTATGGTTTGACATCGGTGCGATTTTGATTAATGACTCAAGACGATTAATGCTACATATTCTGTACGAAGGAAATAACATTTTCAACCCGTCATCAACCATGAAAGTTTCACAGAGTAGTAGTTTGCTAGTAATTAGTTCGCATTTAACAGCGATGGAGTGAGGGATTTTTTAATACATAACCAGTTCCCACAGAAATAATACGCCCATCAAAATCCAATAGTGGGGTGGGATAGGGACAGGTATTTGAGGGGGAGGATTGGGAGATATATCTCGGTTGCAGTCGATTGAAAAGGAAGACAAACAATGTGCTTTAAGATGAAAAACAATAGTGATAAGGTACTCTTTTTACACTATCTTAAAATATAAAAGAATTAAATATAATCGTCATAGCTATGGTTTCATCATAGCACGACATGATAAGAGGTAACTTGAGGTGAAATCGACAGAGTAGCAATAAGAAATACAACACACAAGACACTTAACCTAAGTGGGAGAATTTAGCCCACTATCGACTTGGCCAGCGCGGAATTGCATTTCGTCTCTTGATTACTATGCTGTGATAAATTAGAGACTCGCGTGTTTCAAATCACTAATTATTTTTATCGAACAATTCTATTTCATCTGTGTTGTTCAAAATTGAATTATGCTTTTTATTTATTTATTTATTTATTTAATCATTTCTTCTTGAATATTCTTTGGAAAGCAAAAGCCATTTTGCAGGTGAATGCCATCACATTTTTTTCTCTTTTTTTACGTTCTACATTAGAATGAAGGAGTGTTATCTCTTGAAGAATATTAACGTTAATAACCGTGTAAAAATGAATTTCTTCCTCCAAAACATTATAACCACACAGTCAGGAGGACAGATTATCAAAGAAAAAAATCTCGTCCTTTATTCAGTATATTCTTTTAATCTCTTCTTTTTGTACAGTAATTTTTCAGTCGAACACATATTTAGTCTTATAGATATACGGAGAATGAATCAAGAAATAAATATACGTAAATTGTAAAGAAAACAATAAAACAGGAATATATACAAAAATGGAAAATAACGAAACCTGTCCCTTGCGATTAGACATCGCAAAAAATGTGAACATAAGTATAACATTGGCATAGATATTATCCATTCATTCCCAGATAATAAGAAAGAAAAAGAGAAATAGAGATAATTCCATTGCAGCGAAAATTTATCGACTTTTAGGCCTTCCCTGCTAGTCTATCAAATAGTTTATGTCACATAAGTATATGTAATGAGAAAACTATGCCTAATAGCTGGTAATGTATTAGAAGCAGCTGTAGATGAAAACTAGTCGATGCCGTTCGCTAAACGTAATGTCTGCTAGAACATTCCATCCATCTACTTGATAACTGAGTAATGTACACATTAGTTCGGAACCAATATAAAAGAAAAAAATATGAATGAAAAAGACTGACTGCGAACGTTATGGTAGAAGTTGGTT
>NC_043014.1:51825749-51840749 GCF_006345805.1 Octopus sinensis | reverse complement strand
TGAAATTCTAATTGAGTCCCAACTGCAAGGTCATGCGCGGTTTATCTTGATATGAGATCGCCATGTCGCGCACAAATGGTTGTAATGCATGTGCCTAGTGTACTCTTATCAGACGGGTAGTCATGATGGGTATACTAGGATTCGTATATTTTATCCCATTGTCACTTTGAAGGCAAGCGCTGCTCTCTCAATTACAACTACTACTACTACTACTACTTACTACTACTACTACTACTACTAATAATAATAATAATAATAATAATAATAATAATAATAATAATAATAATCCTTTCTATTATAGGCATATGGCCAGACATTTTAGGGTAGCATGTATGTCGACAACATCAACTCAAATGCTCAAATGGTACTTAATTTATCGACTCTGAAACGATAAAAGGTAAACTCGATCTCGGCGGAATTTGAGCTCAGAACGTAAAAATGGATGAAATACCGCTAAGCATTTAGCCAGCTAGGTTAACTATTCTGTCGGGTCACGGCCTTAATAATAATAATAATAATAATAATAATAATAATGATAATAATAATAATAATTCTTTCTACAATAGGCGCAAGGATCGAAATTTGTTGGGGAGTGGGTAGAAGAATAAGCCAATCACATCGATCCAAGTAAACAACTGGTACTTAAGTTATTGAAACCGAAAGGACTAAAACCAACGTCAAACTCGTCGGAATTTGAACTCAGAACGTAGCGACGGGGCAAATACCAATAAGAATTTCGTCCAGCATGCTAACGATTCTGCCAACTCGCCGACATTATAATTATTATTATTAATAATAATAACAATATTAAATATCACACAGTTGCATCCATTATTTTACAGAGATACCGAATATTCGCAGAACTGTACGAGAATGACATTAATTTGTTTGTTTCCTTTCGTTATTATCTATTGTCTTTCGTTCGGTTTATTTAGTGTACATAATTCTGTTCGATTATGCGTTATTTTCACGACTATCAATTTCTTGTATTGATCTGCGTTTGATTCTTGAATTACTTGTACCTTCTTGCTAAGCAAATAAAAAAAAAAGAAAAGAAAAGAAAAAAAAAAGAGAAACAAAAACCGGTAACCCATCCCCGATGCTCACAATGGTTAACCAAACAAGAAAGATAAAACTCTGACATACGCTATGAAGCACAAAAGCCGAAGATACTTCATTAAGAAAAAGAGATGAACAATGGCTATTTATGTTTCGTAATACCTTGAGATCACAAATAAACTAAGATACATTAATCTATAAGAAATCGCATAAATAATTCGAAATACTCTGATATACCAGATTAGCTTGGTACAAAGAACTAGCGATGGGAATAAAAACATTACAATGGATTTGCCAAACAGATTAACGGTGGTACACGACAATGTGAATAGAAGTATATTATGTAAATGTATACTTACGTGTGTATATGAATCTATGTACAAACGAATGATTGTGAATATTGAATATGTTGCTGTCAGACAACACGTATTCCTACAAACAGATTTGTGTACTTCGTGCCGTACACATCATATATATATATATATAAAGGGTAAAGACCCCCTTCGGTCATGAATGACCATGGGATTGCACCTAGAAAGTTACCCTCCTAGACACAAGTCCGGGCAAGGTTGTTTATGGAAGACCAGCAGTCGCCCATGCATACCAGCCTCCCCTCTCCACGCCACCAGTGTTATCAAAGGGAAAGACAAAGGTCGATACAGCTTGGCACCAGTGACGTCGCAACTCTTTTCTACAACTGAGCGAACTGGAGCAACGTGAAATAAAGTGCTTTGCTCAAGAACACAACACGCAGCCCGGTCAGGGAATTGAACTCACAACCTCACGATCGTAAGCTCGACGCTCTAACCACTGAGCCATATATATATATATATATATATAAACAGACACACAAACAAACACATGACTGGTGCACACGCATAAAAACTTGGAGCACACTCCACAGTAGAAAATCAGGGAATACGGCAATCCCGCGCCATATCGCGGTTCACCTATCGCGGTTTATTATTTAAGCTTACGGCCATTGCTCCATGGTGTTGTTTTGCATTTAAAATATAATAACATATATACAAATTATAAAAGTGATAACATATATATATATAATATATATATATATATATATATATTATATATATATATAATGTGGAGGCGCAATGGCCGAGAGGTTAGGACAGCGGACTCGCGGTTGTAGGATCGCGGTTTCGACTCCCAAACCGGGCGTTGTGAGTGTTTATTGAGCGAGAACACCTAAAGCTCCACGAAGCTCCGGCAGGGGGAAGTGGCGATCCCTGCTGTACTCTTTCGCCACAACTTTCTCTCACTCTTTCGTATGTTGGCCTGCTCGCTTAGCCAGCGGGGTGGCGTCATTTGGAGGCTAAAACAATGCGAAGTGCATTGTGACCATCGATGTGTAGGAGCACCTGATAGCTTGCTCGGTCACGGTGATATATACACAGAGACCAGTACTGTTTCTGATTCACAGATATTCACTTATCTCTGGGGATTTTGGACCGTAACACCTACGATAGTCGAGGGATTACTATAAACTTCTCAGTTGCGAATTCACCCCCCACTGCTCTCAATTATTTAGTCCTACACATTTAAGTCTTCCTCTCTCTCTTTATTTCCCTTCGCATGCATTGTGACACAGCGCCATTGTTGCGGCGCAATGCAGTGATCCGCATTCCGCCTCTGAAATTCATTTATTAAGAACGTATCATATTCAAAAAATGTTTTCTGGTACGTACACCACACTAATCTGCTTCCAGAAATTTTCCATTAGACACAAAACGAACAGCGCTAGAATCCTTTAATATCAGGTGTGAAAGCATCGTTGTCTCGTACAACTCTCAATTGATTACACTCCGTTTATCATTAGCGAACAACCGTGCTTCCTAGCAATTTCACACATAAATATATCCTGCTCTCCATATTAATCTCACTTTCTCACACAATATTCCTAAGGTGCTGCTTTCTCATTATCAACGAGAGCCCACACCGTTCTCTCATAATCACATATATATAGACAGAAACACACGGTAGCTGATTCAGAACGTGCCATATTCTTCATAAGCATGTATAGACTGTCCGTCTGTTTCATACGCAAATATATACGCATATTCAATATATGAAGATATATATATATACGCTATGATTAAAATACCTACTGTTCCATAGTATCAATAATATAACAACAGTGGGGCGTCACTGGCTCTGCGATTCCCTATGACACCAAAGTGGATACAAAAGGAATTGGAAAATATTGATCAAAAGATTGTGGAAGACTTAGGCAAGAACTATGCCTGCAGTAACTTGTGCACTAGGTGCATCACTTAAGGGACTAAAGAATATTGCAAGTAAGGAATTAAGTGTTGCATTTTCAACATGCAGAAAGCTGCGATCGTATTTCTGCCAGAATACTAAGGAAGATTCTTGGAATTTAAGCATTTTGTCATAGGACCACTAAGTTAGTGTCGGGGGACGTAAGTCGATGATACAGAACTGAGTATCTGACCAGTGTTTTTTTCTTGTTTTAATCAATGCCCAGAGGGTGAAAGGGAAATCGACCTCGGGGTAATTTGAGCTCAGAACGTTAGGGATGGCGAATTGCTGCTAAGCCTTATGCCCTACGTGCTAACGGTTCTGCCAGCACGGCAGCTTAATAGTGATAATAATAATAATAAGAGCAGCTGGGGAGGGGGTAGTATTAACTTGATTACAGCGACCCCAGTTCGTAACTGGCAATAATAATAAAGATTTCCTTTATTTGCCACAAGGGTGACGGAAGAAGGGAACGATAAAAAGCCTGACATAAAGTGTTGGGGTTTACACATAAAGAAATGAGAAAAAGAAAAATTGGAAACAAGAAGTATACCCCGAAAAAGAAGGGACAAATGCATAACGGACAAGGGTTAAAAATAAAATAATAATAATGATGATGATGATGATGATGATAGTAATCCTGTCTACTAAAGGCACAATGCCTGAAATTTGATGGGTGGGGTGACTAGGCGACTACATCATTCCCCGTTTTTCCCTGGTAGGTAATTTATCGACCCAGAAAGGATGGAAGGCAAAGTCGAACGCGGCGAAATTTGAATGAGAAAGTAAAGATGAACGGAATGCCGCTGAGTATTTCGCCCAGCGTACTAACGATTCTACCTGCTCGCCGCCTTAAATAATAACAACAATGATAATAATAATAATAATAATAATAATAATAATAATAATGATAATACGCCCTGACAATGCGGTAAGAATGACCCAAATACAAAAGACGTAATGACAATGTGGCAGAAATTAACCATTCGGAGGTCTGTGGAAATCACGGACTATAAAGAGCAAAGATGTGGTATGAGAAAACTACAGAAGGAGCCTCTGAAAATGAGATTTGCAAAATCCTTCGGGTTAGAACGATCCAGTGCTATCATCCGACCAACCGGACATTGTTGTGATGAATAAAAAAAGAAAGAATATGTGTGATAATCGGCATAACATACCCCGGTGACAACAGGGTCTATGTGAAAGGAGAAAAATAAACAACAACGAGGATTTAAAGTGGGAAATACGAAGGTTGTGGTTAATGATGAGAGTAGATGGAATAGCAATAGTAATTGGGGCACATGGAATTATGAGCACTCAACTACCACCTGTGAAAGAAGAACACCTACAAAAATCAGCATTGCTTGGAACTGCAAGAATTCTTCACAGGATTCTTGAAGCATGACCCCTAAAACATTGTCACCTTAGTCTGCTGGCCGTGAACAGCTGACACTTTCCATCATACCCAGCAAATTAAGCTGGGTATGATGGAATGTCTTTTCATATACTCTTTACTCTTTTACTTGTTTCAGTCATTTGACTGCTGCCATGCTGGAGCACCACCTTTAATCGAGCAACTCGACCCGGGACTTATTCTTTGTAAGCCCAGTACTTATTCTATCGGTCTCCTTTGCCGAACCGCTAAGTGACGGGGACATAAACACACCAGCATCGGTTGTCAAGCAATACTAGGGGGACAAACACAGACACACACGCACACATATATATATATACATATATACGACGGGCTTCTTTCAGTTTCCGTCTACCAAATCCACTCACAAGGCTTTGGTCGGCCCGGGGCTATAGTAGAAGACACTTGCCCAAGGTGCCACGCAGTGGGATTGAACCCGGAACCATGTGGTTGGTAAGCAAGCTACTTACCACACAGCCACTCCTTAATAATAATAATAGTAATAATAATAATGATGATGATGATAATAATACTAATAATAATAATAATAATGATAATAATAATGATAATAATAATAATAATAATAATGATAATTAATGATAATGATAATATTAATAATAATAATAATAATTGTGATGGCATGCATTGGTCTTTTACTCAAGGATGTTAATATTACCAATAAACCTTTCTACTATAGGCACGAATCTAGACAGTTTGTGGGAGGGAGTAAATCGAATTACTTGGACTCTAGTAATCAACTGGTACTTATTTTATCGACCACGAAATGATGAAAGGCAAAGTCCACCACCGCAGCATTTGAACTCAGAACATAAACACGAACGAAATGTCGCTAAGCGCAGTGTCCTCACCATTCTCCTAGCACACCGTTTTAAATAATAATTATAATGTCAATAATAATAATAATAATAATAATAATAATAATTGAGAGAGGGGGTTAGAGAGAAGCATATAAAATCATGTACATATATAAACGCAAGCAAAGTCATAAACACATACATACACACGCACACACATTCACAAACGCATACAAGTGTATACACACACGTGCACAGAGACTGACAATAAAGAGAAGATTACGAACAACGTCTTCCAGTTCCTTTGATGCTGACTCAAATTAATTTTCCGAGGCTATTGTTGGTAAGTGCGCAGCTCAGAATGAAAGGCAGATTGCTATGACTCTCATAATACATTGGAGGTTGCCATTCATCGAGACCTTTCCCTTCAGTATTTCTTATAATAATAATAATAATAATAATAATAATAATAATAATGTCTTAGGTAATATGATGCTCTTTGTCTTGTGCGAATAATAAGGTTCATTTTTGGTTTGCATCTAACAAGAACTTGCTCATTGTGTTCTGTGACATCTCATGTGACATTCTGAGGTGCTTATTAAAAATATGTGGACACCAAATTCTCCAGAACATCCATACATACGCAGATATGAAAGCACTTGTATACACACTGAATATTTTAAATCGCTGAATACGAATATATGTTCGACTTAATATTCTTGAAGATCTGCAATTCAATCATTAAAACAATTAAATGATTAAAAAGTAAAGATAAATAGATAGATAGATAGATAGATAGATAGATAGATAGACAGACAGACAGAGACAGTCATACAGAGAGTTAGATAGAGAGCCAGACATACAGTGGGACAGACAAACATACAGACAGAGAGGAGGAGAGAGACAGACAGACAGAGACAGTCATACAGAGAGTTAGATAGAGAGCCAGACATACAGTGGGACAGACAAACATACAGACAGACAGAGACAGTCATACAGAGAGTTAGATAGAGAGCCAGACATACAGTGGGACAGACAAACATACAGACAGACAGAGAGGAGGAGAGAGACAGACAGACAGAGAGGAGGAGAGAGACAGACAGATGGGAGGACGGACGGAGAGACGGATGGGCAGGCAGATAGACAGACCGACAGATAGATATTCGAAGAGATAAACAGAAAAACAGACAGAGTAACGGAGAGAGAGAGTGTAAGAAAAAGACATGTTGTCCACAGTAGATTAATAAGAAGCTACGCAAATTTTCTAATGACCCTTTCGGTTTGTGGAGTCAGTATTTTATCTTCTGACCATTTCCATTCCACCATTTCAATACTAATATTCAGCAGATATTACCAGCAGAATTGCGGAGCAGTAATTTATGTGTCGAACAACGCAACAGAGGTCGTCTAACAATCATTTGTTACTTTTTGTGGATCAGGTTTGAATGTTCTCAATATCTACTTAGACGATAAATTTCATGTTTTAGCAATTTTCCTAATTTGCGCATAAAATGATGAATCGTACTCATTACGTGTCACAAGTCATATAATATTTTACGTTCTTCTGCTGTAGATTATTCTATGTCTGTATCGATTTTGTGGTTTCTTAGATGATTCTTACATGATTGGTTGTGAACTGTTTGAAGATTTCTTGCATGAAATTTCATGTTATATTTTCCATCAGCATCAAGAGAATTCTTTGAGGTTTTACTATCTACGCAAAGTTGTACGACTGTTGAAAACTTAGCATGAGCAGCGGGCCGGCTGGTCGGATTGTCTCTATCTACAAACGAGTGTGAATCGAATGGAGAGAAATACAACACATATATTGATCAAATTACAGAGCGACAGAGGTTCGATATTGCGGAGTATTTATTTTCCACAAAATGCAATAAGGGTACCAAAGAACTTGATCTCTGTGGTGCGGTAATGTATTTTAAAAGTCATATGCGATAGTTTTCGAGATGCGGGTCAAATGAAAACCGACGCCACATCAGGCTGCCGTATGAAACACGGATCAACATTATTAATAAACATTATTAGTAAATAATTACGCATTATTTGGCATCGGAAAATTAGCTCTGCTACTGACAAAACTCCGCTGGTCGCAGATTCATAAAGATAGCCCAGATTTTAAAATTTAAAGAACGTTCGGACATATTACTCCCAAATAAACTCTTTGGGTTGACCAGCTGTTTCAGGATTGAGCACCGACTTTCAAAGTTCTCTGAGAGGTACTTTCTAATCAGTCAGACAAAAGTTTATTTCAAGAACGTAATCAGTTCTACCTTGAAATTAAGACCTAATAATATGGTAACGTGCGATGTTAGAAACGATGGTTTCTAGGATTTCCAGTTTTGAAAGATCGGCAAATATATTAACTCTTATGGATGCAAGCGATTTTACAAGATTTCACATGAAAGGAAAATTAACAGAATTTATTAAACTAGTTTATGTACTTTAGAATCGTTATTAGCCATCAAGTTGTGATGTTGAGATTCTAAACATATTTTCAAAGCAGATGCGGCAACATTTGATTAGATGATGCATAGCTTTTTGCTAAGAAAAGCCACAGGACTGAAAACTTATTTGACTTTATGTGTACCAGCTGGGTGGTGGAAAATAGTCCTCTACATGTGTGTGTGTGTGTGTGTGTGTGTGTGTGTGTGTGTGTGTGTGTGTGTGTGTGTTTGCGTGTGTGTCTGCATGAGTTTGTGAATGCAATGTTTATGTGTGTAAAGCTAAATAAATATGCAAATATATATTTTGAAGCCTGGTGTATATAGAGACATATGATACTTTATATATATATATATGTTACACGCACACATGTGGGCGAGTGTATAATATGAGCTCATGTATGTTCGTGTGTGTTGTAGTGGATGAGGTGTGAGTGTATATATATATGAGGGTGTACCCGACTTTAATTACATTGTAATACCGGAATGAACATACGGACACACTCACACACACAAACTTGTTACCAGTTGAAATATGCTTCAGGCATACTCGAACCTCTAAGAAAACCATTGGAATATGCCTGTAGCATATTTCAACTGGTTAACGAATACACGTATATACTCACCACTGCTTAGCGCTTCATCTGATACCTATATATATATATATATATATATATATATATATATACAGAGTGAGAGAGAAATGTCACTAAAGTGACAGTGATTGTTAAATTGCTAAGATACCGACATTATTTATAGTTATCACTTCTAGCGTTTTTGGAATCAACACAGGTTTTCAACGTTTTTTCTTATAAGTTGACGAGGTCAGTTGAGCTTAACCCCAAGCACAGTAATAGCCACTGACGAGAATTAAGATGCTCTGTTGTTAAAATTTCAAATCACGTGGAATGGCTACATCGATATATTTTTCAGTGATTTTCACACTTCAAAACTGATACTTTACTTTTATGATTTTTAATATTTTGTGTAGAGAGATTTCTTCCATATATACATACATACTCTCCGAAAAGGAAAACTGCACTTTAGTTTCGAAGCTCCCATAGCTCTATATTAAGATGATACAAAACAGCATCATACGAGTACATTGCGTGTTGAAGCAGAAACAGCTGTTAGCTAATGAAGTGCATTACAAAATTTCCTAACTCTTAACTTGTCATTTATTTAATCTCATATTACAGTCTTTTCATCTATCTATCTATCTCTCTCTCTCTCTCTCTCTCTCTCTCTCTCTCTAAATATATATATATATATATATATATATATATATATATATATATATATATATATAAATTCAGTACGTACAATTACAAGGAAGAATGTAAAATCATGATTAGATATACGTCCTATATTTCATGGCCAGTATTTTTCTGTTGCTTCGGGATCTTTTCATGTTCTATATTCAAACAGAATCCTCAACATCACAGGGTCTTTGGAATGCTTAATGTAGTAATTCAATGGTTTTGTTCACTTCCCACTCAGTTCTTTCCTTCTCTCATTCCAATATTCATTATGCTTCAGCTACACTACAATCATACCTTGGCATAGACATGCAAGGAAACGAGGGCGACACATGTATTTACAAATTATTATATATATATATATATATATGTACATGTGAATATATATATATATAATGATATTTTTATATATGTATATATATATATATATATATGTACATGTGAATTATATAATGATATTTTTATATATGTATATATAATATATATATATTATATATATATGTACATGTGAATATATATATATAATGATATTTTTATATATGTGTATATATATATATATATGTACATGTGAATATATATATATAATGATATTTTTATATATGTATATATATATATATATATATATATAATGTACATGTGAATATATATATATAATGATAGTTTTATATATGTATATATATATATATATATATATGTACATGTGAATATATATATATAATGATATTATATATATGTATATATATATATATATATATATGTACATGTGAATATATATATTATAATGATATTATATATATGTATATATATATATATATATATATAATATATATATATATGTACATGTGATATATATATATATAACGATATTATATATATATATATATATATATATGTACATGTGATATATATATAATGATATTTATATATATATATATATATATATATATATATACATACATATACGTACATATATTTCTATATGTTACTAAACATTAATAACTATATATATGTGTGTGTGTACATGCATGTAGAAATATATGAAGTTTTAATAATGGTGTATATATTTATATTTATGTATAAATGCATAAATAAATGTGTGTATAAATGCATGAATGTTTAATATTTGTGTGGGTGTGTACATAGATATACGTGTTTGTATATGTATATATCTATGTGGGCGAGTGTATAATATGAGCTCATGTATGTTCGTGTGTGTTGTAGTGGATGAGGTGTGAGTGTATATATATATATGAGGGTGTACCCGACTTTAATTACATTGGAATATCGGAATGAACATACGGACACTGCCCTAGAACTGTTGAAACACCAATTGTAGTGAACAAACAGTCACAACCCCCCCCACACACACACACACTGACAATCACAAACACATAAACGCACACATATACTACACTTTTATATGAGCTGTGACACGCCCGTATATCAATTCGATAAAGTATACGTTAGACATTTCGTATCTCAGAGTATATGAAACCGCTTTGTATTCTTACATGCAATCCTTGGTGTATGTGTATAATATATACTGGCTCACATCAAAATCGCGCGCGCATATACATACATCCACACAAACATTACACAAACACACAAACATATATATATATAGGCGCATGAGTGGCTGTGTGGTAAGTAGCTTGTTTACCAACCACATGGTTCCGGGTTCAGCCCCACTGCGTGGCATCTTGGGCAAGTGTCTTCTACTATAGCCTCGGGCCAACCAAAGCCTTGTGAGTGGATTTGGTAGACGGAAACTGAAAGAAGCCCGTCATATATATGTATATATATATATATGTGTGTGCGTGTGTGTGTGCGTGTATGTTTGTGTGTCTGTGTTTGTCCCCCTAGCATTGCTTGACAACCGATGCTGGTGTGTTTATGTCCCCGTCACTTAGCGGTTCGGCAAAAGAGACCGATAGAATAAGTACTGGACTTACAAAGAATAAGTCCCATGGTCGAGTTGCTCGATTAAAGGTGGTGCTCCAGCATGGTCTCAGTCAAATGACTGAAACAATTAAAGATATTTATATATATATATATATATTTACGGAGATGTACTTGCATCGTAAGTGTCCTGTTCTGAGATCGTGTACTGGAACGATAACAATTGCAGCGTGGAAGGTGTTTATAAGCCATTTAAGAAACACAGAAAAACCGTTATATTCACTTTAACATTTAAATTTAATTCTGTGCTGCAGTTTGGAATTTTGTCAGTGGACAGGTCGCGGTCTCCAAGCGATGAAAATATTTTGACAAATTAAATTTATATGTTGAAGTGAATCTAATGGATTTTGTGTGTTTCTTAAATGGTTTATAAACCCCTTCCACGCTGCAGTTGTTTTCCTTCCAGCACACGATCTCAGATGAAGTCTCTTGCTATGCAAGTACATCTCCGTAAATATATATATGTGTGTGTGTGTGTGTGCCTGTATTATATATACGACGGGCTTCTATAAAGAAGATATATATGCATACGTCTATATATGTATATCTTTGTCGGCGTTTGACCCCCAACTACGCTCGATAACCCGTGTTTGTGTATTTTCGTACTCCTTCGGCAAAAGGGACCAGGCTGCGATAAGTAGGTCCTAGGGTCAATTTGTTCGACTAAAACACGTCCACGCTCTGCCCTATCATGGTGACAGTCAAAAGAGACTGAATCAAGTAAAAAACAAACAAAAATATATGATATATATTTGGACGAATGCGCAGACATGTACGTGTTTATGTTTGCGTATAAAGTGTGCTTTTTTCCGCAACTGTTTAAATACGAGAATAACCTTGTATGTTTTTACTAGGCAAGAAACCTGATTATTTTCCTAACAGAATAATATAATCGAAGTAAACGCATATTAATATTCATTTCCTTGTCATCATTCCGGTTTATCGAAAATTGTGTTGTAGACGATGTCATCATTATTTCCACTCCAAATGCTTTCACCGTGTAGTGTTTTGTAAAATCAGATTTCTCAATATTGCAGAGAGAAATATGCTAGAATAAGCACTAGACTTCTAAAGAAAATGTCTTCGAATGAAACATCTTTGGCTCTTAGTGATTCAACCTCTTGAGATTCCTGAAGATTTTCTCTTCAATAGTCCCTCTGCTATTAGCATCATTATTACTGCTATCGAGATTCCATTTCTCTTCTTTTTGTCACATTTTGTTTGTAAAGATATGGAATATTATCACCGAATTTATAATGTAATTTCTAACGAAATAACAGCTCTCACTCTTCCCCACACCCTCCCTCTCTCTCTATCTCGCTTTCACACACACACACACGGGTTGCTTTAATGAAATTGAAATTTGCGTCGCGAGGCACAGCTGTTTTAATACGAATAAAATTATACCCTGTAGCGCGTCTATTGAGCACTGTTCACGCATTCGTTCGACATTATGTAGCGCACGTATATACTTACGCACACACACACAAACACGCACACACACACACACACACACGCACTATATATATATACAGAGAGAGAGAAAGAGGGAGAGAGATAGACAGACAGAGCGAGAGAGAGAGGAAGAAACAGATTAGCAGATAGGCAGATAGACAAACATACAATCAGATAGATAGATAGAGAGAGAGAGAGAGAGAGAGAGAGAGAGAGAGAGAGAGAGAGAGTTAGATAGCTAGATAGATACATAGATAGACAGATGGATAGATAGATAGACAGAGAGAAAGAGAGACAAATCCTCTGCTGCAATGTTTGTTATGTTGGTGACTAGTGAATAAAACTTGATATTCATAATGTTCTTTGCGGAGTTTTCTCTCTCGGTAAATAACGAAGAATAATGGGTTCTAAGTACTTCTTATACGATATGCACCTTAAATCACACTCCTCAATTATGTGTGGACATATACATACACATATATATGTGCGTGTGTGTGTGTGTATGGATATATATGTATGTCAATAGTTAATTGCGTGTGTCTACGTACCTGTACATGCGCGTGTGTATTCTGTATTAGATATTAATTGAAATAAATTATAGTGAGAGCGAATAAAATAAGTTTTATTTCTACATTTATCCGCATGTGCGTACATACATATATACATAGAGAATAATTTTTTTTTTAAATTCATATTGTTAAGCAATTATTTCATCGAACATCAAAGCGCTAATTGATAAGGCCTTCTATCATTCTTAACAGTAAATATCTTTGCACTACATGGTTTTTTTTCTGTTTGTTTTTCTTTCCGTAATGGCGTTAGTAACATCATGAAATTATATTCCTGTACGTCCGAGTTGTTTACTTCCTTAGTACAGTGTGGACGAATGATTAATGAGTTCGCTTAACAACCAGGAAGCTCTCGGTTCAATCCCACTGTCCGGCAACATGATCGTGTTTAAGTTTCTATAGCTTCAACTGCCGTATATACTGTAAGAGATTTTGGCTACTAGGAAAACTTATTGAAGACATCCGGAGATTTGGTACAAATATTTAAAAAATAAATGAATACATATATCTTCCTTGGCCCAAAATGTGTGAGGCTCAGCTTACCTGGGAATTATATTCTAACAGGCCCTCTGTTGGTTATGATGACGAGTTTTCCAGTTGATGCAATCGACAGAACAGCCTTTTCGTGAAATTAAAATTCAAGTGCTTTAACATTCCACAGAAACTTGTACCCCAGGGAGATTCAGCGTGACACATAACGTGACAAGACTAGCCATATAGAACACAGGCACTGCTCCTCTTTGCCAGCTGAGTGAATGGGGCAACGTGAAATAAAAAAAGTCTTGTTCAAGAGCACACCGCGCCCCCAGTTATCAAACTCACGAACTTACTGTCGTGAGCCTGTTGTAATAACCACTAAGCCACGCACTTTTACTAGCACACAGTCTATACAACAAAAACTATTTTTACTAGTACATTATACAACAGAAGCTGTGAATATACTGTTGCGGAATACCCAACCACATAAATATTAATTCAGAGGAGGGTTTTTGCAATGGACTGATCAGAAAAAATTCATCGATGAAAGACGAAAATTTATATATTTACGACTAATATACAATGATTCTCCTCTTTGTGATGGTCTTATTATCAGTATCCTAATATTTTTGATGGATAAGCTCTGGTCAGGGATGCTCATAACACCAAACTACATCAGTTATTCTCTTTGATACGCGATGAGAGAATTCATTCTGCAGTTGTGTTACGCTAGCGACCATCTTTTAGAAACATTACACCACGCTTCGCTAATTGCTTTGCATTTAGTGACTACCTGGCATACACCCAAAATTCCTCAAGTGTATCTCATTGAATGTGAGAGCGGTTGGTGGGAATATCTACAAGAGTAAGGTGGGGATCAGTCATGTTTCAATTTAGACAGGGATCGCAATTGACACGAAAGAGAATGGCTCATTAAAGACATCAATACACCGCCACATTAAAGACTCAAACCACCAGGCCTGACATTCGTGAGGTTCACATTGCAAGCACAAAACTGTACGCCTTCATATAGATTTATTAAAATATCCTTTTCTACACTAGACAAAAGGCTCAAAATTTTGGGGGAGTGAGGCTAGTAGACGGGAACTGGAAGAAGCCCGTTGTATATATGTATATGTGTGCGTATATGTTTGTGTGTCTG
Source organism: Octopus sinensis (assembly GCF_006345805.1). Lineage (NCBI taxonomy): Eukaryota > Metazoa > Mollusca > Cephalopoda > Octopoda > Octopodidae > Octopus > Octopus sinensis. The sequence goes on along the minus strand of NC_043014.1, from coordinate 51,825,841 downwards.
TGTTGCCCCCCCCACACACACACACATACAACATTGCCTGGCAACCGATGCTGGTGTGTTTACGTCCCCGTAACTTAACGGTTCGGCAAAAG
>NC_043014.1:51813249-51815749 GCF_006345805.1 Octopus sinensis | reverse complement strand
TACATTTTAGGTGATTGGCTCGTTAGCTGCTATTCACAGTCTTAATATTCATTCACATTCTTATTAGAATCACGTTGTATGCATTCACTTAAAGACTGTATTTTAGTATTAATTGCATTGTCGTATCTCATCTGCTGGGTTACAGTTTGCCTGTTAATATCTCCAGTAGATTTGTCAGTCTTATCTCACCTCATGAAATACGATTGTCATTTTTGTTGTCATCGTCCAACTCGGTGTTTTCTTCGCTTTTTATAGTATTTCACTTATGCAATTTCCTTACGATATTCCAAGTGTGCACCCGTTTCTAAAATCCAGTGAATAGAACAAGTTTTTGAAACTCTTCTCGATAGTAGCTTTGGAATTTACAGCGGCTTTGGAGGATTGTAAATGAAACTTCATACGTGAGTCTATCTTATAATTAATTTAACCAACGATATTCCTTCTATCTATAGAGACAATAAAACGTGCAGTTTGTCTTCGGTGCCGTTGAGGCGAACAATTTGGCCCGATATTTCCCGTAGATCTTGCCATCACGTACCATCTACACAGGCAATAATCACATTACTATATACGATATATTGGCTAAATCTAAGTCCAAATATTACATTTCGCTTCTTAATACGCAAATGACGCTCTAAATCATTATCACCTTATATGAACATACTGGGCAATTTATCAGTTCATGTTGTCTCAGTTTACTCAATTACCCAATCATCTGGTTACAAACGAGAGCCGAGAGTCGTGAAACTTTCAACGGATAGGCAACTTTCGTAAAAATATATATTCAAACCGAAGCAAATATATTGCCGGACATATATATGTGCGTGTGTGTGTGTGTGTGTCTGTGTGTATAAATATATTCATGACTAACTGTAGCTGAGGATGCTGAATAGCCCTTATATTGCAATGAAACACCCAAGGCTCGCCTATCGGTGGATATAATATGTGCACTTCTTATTCCATGCATATATAAGTGATATGAGATTCACTCATCAACAATTAGCGACATTTAAATTCTACTTTTATGGTTATATATTGAAATTATATATATATATATATATATATATATATATATATATGTGTGTGTGTGTGTGTGTGTCGAAATGTGTGTCGAAGATTATTTGACCATTATATATATATGAATATATATATATATATATAATATATATATATATATATATGTGTGTGTGTGTCGAATGTGTGTCGAAGATTATTTGACCATTATATATATATATAATATATATATATATATAAAATATTATTCGAGACAAAACCACTATTTTGCAAAACAAACAAGGAAAGACTAATTAATACATAAAATTTTAATAAATAGTCAAAAAAAAACCGCCACTACAATCGTTTCTTGTCTTGATCGACAATCTTCAGGTGGACTTCCAATAATTCAGTGTCAATTTGACACTGAATTATTGGAAGTCCACCTGAAGATTGTCGATCAAGACAAGAAACGATTGTAGTGGCGGTTTTTTTGACTATTTATTAAAATTTTATGTATTAATTAGTCTTTCCTTGTTTGTTTTGCAAAATAGTGGTTTTGTCTCGAATAATATTTTATAATATTTTACTATAAAATCGATTTAATCATAAATCTGATTTTTTCCCTGTAAATTTGGATTTATTCCCTAATATTTATTATTTATATATATATATATATATATATGTGTCGAAATGTGTGTCGAAGATTATTTGACCATTATATATATATATATATATGTGTGTGTCGAAATGTGTGTCGAAGATTATTTGACCATTATATATATATATAATATATATTCATATATATATAATGGTCAAATAATCTTCGACACACATTCCTCATGCCAAATTCATTCACAAAGCATTAGATGTCCCAGAAGCTAGCGTAAGACTCATTTAGCGATGATGCCGTACGGTAAGACTGAACCTGGAAGTACGAGGTTGGAAAGAAGAAGTCTTATCACGCGACAATAACTTCGCCTCTTCTCAATTTGAAAGCCGATTTTCTTCTCCTTAAACCCTTCAACTGATTTGCACTGCTCTGAGGCAGAAACCTGTGCGAATCTTTAAAGAAATGTATTAAATTCATACAGATATTTCTGTAAATTCCTTAATATTCTGATTTCGATATTTCCTGAGGCGGTAAAAATAATACAAAGAGAAAAACCGTAATCAAATAAAACGGACTATTTGTATTTACAACTGCAGCTCATGCTTAATTGAACAACAAACTATATTTCATCGCAGTTTTGATATTTCTATAACCTATGATTTATAAAGCAGGCAATATAAACTTGTTAGAAATGTCTATCCTTACCAAAACTATAAAATAATGTGATTTATATTTAATAAACAATGATGTATCCAATTATTTTTCTATCAGCGTTCATGTGATGAAATATATATACAGCAAATTAAATACGTCGTTTTGAGAAGTAATTTCAGCATTTCAAGGAAAATCTAAAACAGACTCCAGGCTTAATGAAACACGTTTTAGAATTTATTA
>NC_043014.1:51795749-51808249 GCF_006345805.1 Octopus sinensis | reverse complement strand
TGGGTTACACCATGGTTCTTCTGCTGTGCGGCAGAAGTAGGAAGAAAGAGACATATATACATACATACATACATGCACACACACAGATATATATATATATATATATATATATATATCTGTGTGTGGAGGCGCAATAGCCCAGTGGTTAGGGCAGCTGTACTCTTTCACCACTCTTACTCCCACTTTTCTTCTGTTGGCCTGCTCGCTTAGCCAGCGGGGTGGCGTCATTCGAAGGCTAAAACAATGCGAACGCATTGTGACCAGCGATGTGTTACAACATCTGATGGTCTGGTCGGTCACGTGTTCACGTGATATATATATATATATATATATCTTTTATTTGTCTCTACACTTTATTCGAACAAATCGAACCCAGTAATTATGTTTTGTTTTGTTTTTAATAATCCTGATACGGTCTTAATTACCGATTTGCTAATTTCTCCCCCGGCACCGCCTGAACACTCATGTTAATTTGTTTACTCCCTGGTAACTTAGCGACCGAGAGATTAAGGCTCATATACATAGTTTCACAAGAAAACAAAACAAAAAACTAAGTATTGGGGGGGGGGGTCTCCACTGACCCCTTGAAGGTGACGCTCCATCGTGGCCGCAGTTCAAAGACTAAAAGAAGTAGAATATAACACAAATGATATATGTTTATCCAACTATATATATCATGTAACAAAACATCTGGAACATTCAATGAACAGTTCGAAAAATAGAGTAAGCATAGAACGGGAGAGTGTGAGAGAGAGTAGGAGAGAGAGAAATAGAGCGAGAGAATGATGAGAGTAGGAGCGAGAGAGAGAGAGAGAGATGAGCATAGTCGAGAAAGCATAATTATGGTGAGCAGATGAATTAAATGTCATTGCATATTATATTGTATTACATATAAAGATCTAATTAATTTGATGTAAGAAATGTACTTCTGATAGCTTTGATCAATAAATAAAAACTAAAAATAATTGCGCTATTATAACGAGGCTAAAGGTCATATTGATGCATCCAATTAAATATCAGGATTTTTATCATAGGAAAGTTGATCTAGCTGTGTGAATATATCTGCTGAAAATCGTACTCAAACGGTTGAGGGGAAATCGCTCAACGTTTTGGACGCATAGAGTAACGAGGGAATGAAACCATGCCGTCCTCTTCTGTACTGTTATATATTCCTACCTCTTCTCCTCTTCCATGAATTATTTTAGGTGTCTAAGTAGTCAGAAATAGGCGAAAATATATTTCTTTACTGCCCACAAGGGGCTAAACATAGTGGGGGCAAACAAGGACAGACACACGGATTAATTCGATTATATCGACACCAGTGCGTAACTGGTACTTAATTTATCGACCCCGAAAGGATGAAAGGCAAAGTCGACCTCGGCGGAATTTGAACTCAGAACGTCACGGCAGACGAAATACCTATTTCTTTATTACCCACAAGGGGGCTAAATATAGAGGGGACAAACAAGGACAGAGAATGGGACTAAGTCGATTACATCGACCCCAGTGCGCAATTTGTACTTAATTTATCAACCCCAAAAGGATGAAAGGCAAAGTCGACCTCGGCGGAATTTGAACTCAGAACGTCACGGCAGACGAAATACCTATTTCTTTATTACCCACAAGGGGGCTAAATATAGAGGGGACAAACAAGGACAGAGAATGGGACTAAGTCGATTACATCGACCCCAGTGCGCAATTTGTACTTAATTTATCAATCCCGAAAGGATGAAAGGCAAAGTCGACCTCGGCGGAATTTGAACTCAGAACGTCACGGCAGACGAAATACCGCTAAGCATTTCGCCCGGCGTGCTAACGTTTCTGTCAGCTCGCCGCCTTAATTTTATGTATTCCTACCTCTTCTCCCCTTCCATTATTTATGTGAGGTGTCTGTGTAGTCAAAAATAGGCAAGAAATAATCCTCTCTACGACGATGTTCATGTCTGTCTTCAACATATTCACAATACATATCTCTCACTCTCTCTTTCGCTCGTACTTTCCACGCGAGCACTCACACATATTATATAAGAATAAGTGGGAGGGAGAGAAGTGTGAGGGAGAGAGATGTGTTGTGGATAAGTTCAAGAACCAACACAGGCACTGTGATGTTTTACTCAATACCATGCTATTTTATTTCAAAGGGATAAAACTGTCATACACACTCGGAATGCAAATAAAGAGAAACTTTTAAAGAAAACTGAGAGCATTCTTATGAAGAAAATTTGGATCTTAATTCGTAGGTTCCATTCAGCCAGAAAACTCACAAAAGAAGCAATGAGAGTGTGTCTTATATATGGCCTACGCCGTAGAGCAGACAATATTCTGGCGACATTTCGTCGGCGGCAGGAAGACGTTTACATTCAAGATTACAGTATGGTGACGTAGATGTCCTTTATAATTTTTGTGTCAAATATTGGTTTATAATACTGGTGTATGACATGATACAATATGCCGCAGAAGGCGGTGAGCTGCCAGAAACGTTAGTACGCCGGGTGAAATGATTTGCGGTATTTCATCGGCCGCTATGTTCTGAGTTCAAATTCTGCCGAGGTCGGAATTTGCCTTTCATCCTTTCGGGGTCGATTCAATAAGTACCAGTTACGTACTGGGGTCGATATAATCGACTTAATCCGTTTGTCTGTCCTTGTTTGTTCCTTCTGTTTTTAGCCCCTTGTAGAGGGTAAAGAAATAGATATAGTATGCCACGGAGATGATACAGGAGGGATGTAAGTATGCCTACTGCACAGGAAGAGGGATTGATAACCTACATTTTTGTTTATAGTTGCAGTTTTGTTTATTGGAGCAGAGGTTTTTTCAGCGTCTATATTTTGAAAGTCGTTAACAGAACTTAACTATGACCAAAAAATATAGAAATATAATAAAAAATAGGAAGGAAACATCAGCAATATACTGTACAAGCATGAGGAAATATTCCGATAATAATTTTTTAAAAACACTTTGCAATAGAAATAACATCAATGAAATGCGTGTGTGTATGTGTGTGTGAGTACTGACACTCTAAAACGACAACATACATATCTGATATTTCTAGGTGTTTTTCGAGATATGTGTTAGAAACCGATCACATGTGGTTGAATACGAGCTTGTCACCTGTGTCTCTATGTTGTGGAAATGATTCAAGAAATATCATCATTGATGCTTTTATAGACAGGTGCTAAAACGAGCAAAAATACAAAAGCACATACTTACAAATATCTATGTACACACACATACATCTTACTAGTATTCACAAGCATACGCACTCATTAACTCAATTTTTCTTTCGGAATAATCAATTTAGCTTTACTTCGGCAAACCCTACAGTTATGTTTGTTACCATAAGTGTTAGTCTTCCAGTTAGACTTAATTATATGTACTTTAGTACTTATCTCTCCAGTGTTTTATACCTCATTATTGCTAAAGACAGGCACTATAGCTATCATAATGTCTGACTTATGGGAATGATATAATTTATAGATCGCGCCTCAATGCTTGTCGATTCCAATTTCGAGAATCTTGTATAGAATCATTGGACGGTGAACATGATAGGGTACCATCCTCAAGGATGTGGGCCAAAAAACTTAATCTCAATGCTTTTTATTAGTAATTATTGTAGCGGTCTTTAGATAAGGCCCAATTATCCATAGGCCTGCATTATAAAATAATAACAACAGCAATGATAATAATAATAATAATAATAATAATAATAATAATAATAAATGCCCTGATGCAGTACCAGGCAGTGGCTCTCATGGCTTCTGATCTTAACTGACTGGAAGTGTTATCATGTACATTGTTTTGTCTTGGTATAAAAGATTGGCTACAGCAAATATTCTGCTCAATACCACAGATTTGCTTGTCAGTTGTTTGACCTTAACCAGTTGAGCATGTCCCTTAGTGGCTGACGATATGTGCATCTCTGATCACGAGCAGAAATAGTGGGGGAGCATCATAGCCATGTGCTGAGAGGGATTCTTTGGGGTTTGAATGGTTCACCTCTGGAAACATAGGTGTTTCGTTCAACATCCTAAAGCAACCCTTATTCAGGGACCGTTTGAGCAGGATGGGCTACTCAACCTGAAGAAAATTCTAACTGGGCCCCACCTGCAAGGTCATGTGCAGTTTATCTTGATATGAGATCACCATGTCGCGCACATATGGTTGTGATGCATGTGCCTGGTGTACCTTTATCAGACGGGTAGTCATGATGGGTATATTGGGCTTCGTATATTTTACCCCAGTGTCACTTTGATGGCATGAACTGCTCTCTCACTCAATAATAATAATAATAATAATAATAGCAACAACAATGATTTCAAATTTTGCCACACGGGCAGCAATTATTTTTCTGTTTTGGTGGGTGGTATGAATTGATTACATCGACCCCAGTACACAACTGTTACAGTACACAATCGCCCAGGGTGCTAACGATTCTGCCATCACGCCGCCATAATAGTAATGATGATAATCTTAATTAGAATTATTATTATCATTATTATTATTATTATTATAAGGCGGCGAGCTGGCAGAGACGTTAGCACACCGGGCAAAATGCTTAGCGGCATTTCATCCGTCTTTACGTACTGAGTTCGAGTTCCGCTGAGGTCGACTTTGCCTTTCATCCTTTCGGGGTAAATAAACTAAGTACCAGTTGCGTACTGGGGTGGATGTAATATTATTATTATCATCATCATCATCCCTGGTACTTAATTTATCCACTCAGCAGGATGAAAGGCGAAGTCAACCTCGGACTGCTACTACTACTACTAATAATAATAATAATAATAATAATAATAACTGCAAGAGAATTAACTTCAATAATATTCTGTACAAAAATTAATATGATGTTACAGATGATGGTGTTTTAGTATTTCTCTGTGTTTTTTATGTACGTAGGAGTATACGCACGCGTGTGTGTCCGTGTGTCCGTGTGCATGTGCTTTCGTGTGTGGGGGTGGGGTCTATATATATATATGTGTGTGTGCTCGTGTGTTCCGCGTATTTCATATAATTTCCTGTGTCTATGTAGTTGTGTGGGTGCATATTAATAATGTCCCTACCTTACATTGAGAGTTTTTTACGCTTCATAAACAATTTGCTTACTTCCATCACTCTCCCTTTCTCTCTCGCCATCCCTATCTCCTCGTTCTTCTTCCTTTATCTCTCTTTCTCTCTTTCTCCATTTCTTTCTATCATTGTGCTTCTATATGTCCATTTCTCTCTCTCTCTCTCCATCTCTGTCCATCTGTGTGCTCCCTCTATCTGCCCCTTTCTCTCTCTCTCTCTCCCTTTCTCTCTCCATCTCTGTCTATCTGTGTGCTCCCTCTATATGTCCCTTTCTCTCTCTCTTTCTCTCTCCATCTCTGTCTATCTTTGTGCTCCCTCTATATGTCCCTTTCTCTCTCTCTCTCTCTCTCTCTCTCTCCATCTCTGTTTATCTGTGTGCTCCCTCTATATGTCCCTTTCTCTCTCTCTCTCTCTCCATCTTTGTCTATCTGTGTGCTCCCGCTATCTGCCCCTTTCTCTCTCTCTCTCTTTCTTTCTCTCTCCATCTCTGTCTATCTGTGTGCTCCCGCTATCTGCCCCTTTCTCTCTCTCTCTCTTTCTTTCTCTCTCCATCTCTGTCTATCTGTGTGCTCCCGCTATCTGCCCCTTTCTCTCTCTCTATCTTTCTCTCTCCATCTCTGTCTATCTGTGTGCTCCCGCTATCTGCCCCTTTCTCTCTCTCTCTCTTTCTCTCTCTGTCCATCTCTGTATATCTGTGTGCTCCCTCTATCTGCCCCTTTCTCTCTCTCTCTCTCTGTCTTTCTCTCTCCATCTCTGTCTATCTGTGTGCTCCCGCTATCTGCCCCTTTTTCTCTCTCTCTCTTTCTCTCTCTGTCCATCTCTGTATATCTGTGTGCTCCCTCTATCTGCCCCTTTCTCTCTCTCTCTCTCTCTTTCTCTCTCTGTCCATCTCTGTATATCTGTGTGCTCCCTCTATCTTCCCCTTTCTCTCTCTCTCTCTCTCACTGAATCATGCATCGAATAGGAGAGAAGAACCGTTTTCACCTATTTATGAACATTATCTCCCAGTAACGGCAGCATCTTTGTTCTCCGCTCGCTCCGACTTCAAAGCCAATATGTAAATAACGAGCTTAACACTACGCCATTACATGCACAATTACAGAATTATCTTCCCCTCATACGCACACACAAACACACAAACACACACCCACACACACACACAAATAACCACAACTATACACACCTACGCCTACACATCCATTCATACACAAACACACACACACGCAGCATCATAAACTCAACCGTTCTTCATCTCATCTAAAACTAATCGCCATTATTGTATAATCTTTAATTTTATACATAACATCACGTCCGTTTTCCCCGTTTCAGACTTTCAAAAGGTTTGTACATGTATTTCCACTTAACTTTCAGATTACATTACTAAAGGAATCTACGTAACCGACTGCATATCAGTCTCTTACTAATAGCATTTTGGTGGACACTACGTTACATGTAAGTTTCTCGCAGCATGAGTATCCTAGATTATTTATTAGCAGGGAATCATGTGCTATAAATCATACCCCAATTGTATTTAACGTCTTTCGATTCAGGAACACAAATGCTTCATCATAAAATATGTTCCAATGAATGTAACAGATTCTATCTGTGATGTGATAATTTCGTTTATGGTGACAATGCCTTCCTTTTGATATAATTAATTTAACTGGAATAAGGCGGCGAGCTGGCTGAACCGTTAGCACGCCGGGCGAAATGCGTCGCTGTATTTCGTCTGCCGTTACGTTCTGAGTTCAAATTCCGCCAGGGTCGACTTTGCCTTTCATCCTTTCATCGGGGTCGATAAAATTAAGTACCAGCTACGCACTAGGGTCGATGTAATCGACTTAATCCGTCTGCCTGTCCTTCTTTGTCCCCTCTATGTTTAGCCCACTGTGGGCAATAAAGAAACATATAATTAACATATAATTAATTTAACTGGAATTTGTCGGTTACAGTGGCAAATGTTCCAGTTGATTTGATCAGCGGAACAGCCTGCTCGAGAAATTGACTGAGCGCACCACAGGCACAAATAATCTAGACGTATTTTCAGAGAGATTCAGCGTGACGCAAGATGTGTCAAGGCTGGCCCTTTGAAACAGAGGTACACCTCTCTTTTTTTTGCCTGCTGCGTGGGCTTGAGAAACGTTAAATAAAGAGTCTTGCTCAAGGACACAACGCACCAAATACTCTAGCCATTAATCTACAGGCCTTCCCCATTGATTTAATAGAGGGGCGAAGAAGCGTCGGAGTTTTTCGAGTGTTGGATCGATAGCAGCTGCCATATTGGTTCTGTAGAACTGTGACACAAGTCGAAAGCCAGCCATAACCAATTGATACTTTTCTTTTCACCCAGTTCCCAAATCAGAACTAGTAAAGAGAGCGGTACACTACAAAATTGTGAAGTTCATGGACGAGATATGTAGCAGCAATTTTCATGTAGATTTCAATGAAGAGAGCCGATTTATATCTATATATTTTATATATATAGAGATATATATGAAGGCGTGATCGTAAGTTCGTGAGTTCAATTCCTGGCAGCGCGTTGTGTCCTTGAGCAAGACACTTTATTTCACGTTGCTCCTGCTGGAAAAAATGAGTAGTACCTGTATTTCAAAGGGCCAGCCTTGTCACACACTGTCACGCTGAATCTCCCCGAGAACTACGTTAAGGGTACATGTGTCTGTGGAGTGCTCTGTCACTTGCACGTTAAATTCACGAGCAAGCTGTTCCGTTGATCGTATATATATACAAGGAGCACTCCGTCGGTTGCGACGACGAGGGTCCCAGCTGATATATATATATATATATATATATATATATATATATATATATATCGGGTGCTGGTTGTCATTCCGCTTACATCATTTTGGCCGGTCTGAGGCTATAGTAAAAAAAAAGACACTTGCCATTGGTCTCACGCAGCGGAAGTGAACCCGAAACCACGTGGTCGAGAAGCAAACTCCTTATAATAGACGATAGCGACAATAACCACTAAACTGTCCAGATGTATATTGTCTTCAATCAAAGAGTCAAAATTGAATCGCTTTCTTCCATCGGTTTCTATCCCGAGGCAATATTAGAGTTTTCAATCCTCTTGGCAGTTAAACTTATCGAACGCTTCTACGGTTTCACTTATAAGAAATCAATTCTCCTCTTCTCTTCCTCCCAGTCTTCTTACAATTTTGCTTGTTAGAGATACTTAACATAACAGTCTATGGATTCACATTGATTATCATGTATCAATTGTAGAATCGTTCTCTTCTGTCACCGCAATGTATGTTTTACCGTTGTGTACCGTACTTAGAATAGCGATACGAATAATTCATTTTGAAAGCATTGCTTGTTGTCAACAATAAGTAGTGTGAAAACCGTACCATTAATGAGTGTTCTGTTACCTTGCTGATCAAAGTATGGACCATAATGTAATAATCTATTGTCTACCAGCGTCAGTTCTGTTTTGTTTGGGTTCACCATGTCAAACCTGACCTCAAGCAAAAATGCCGCCTTTTTATATGATTCAGATTATGTGTTCAAATATATCCCCCTTACTATGTTTTTAAAAGTGTGTTATTGCATGAACGTCGGGGTGTTGGATGGCTCTCGCTATCAAATGATGTGACAAAGTAGTGTTGTATTCCTTGACATGAGAGTGGTGGATAAAATATTTGTTGTGTCGAAGATGTTGAATATGCCTATATCACTCTGGCTCAAAAGGATTTCCGAGTAACACTGTACAAAGTGTATACATTCTATCCTTTACGTAAACGTATCACGAGTTAGATTACGCATTCCGTTTTTTTTTTCTCTTTTTTTGTCTTTTCCGCATATGGAATAATCAAAGACAAATTCCTTTCTGACTCTTTCCCCCTCTCTATGTATTTTTCTCGCACTATCTCACTCACTATATTTCTCTTACTCCCTCCCTTTCTGTCTTTCATTCTTTCTTACTTTTCTTACTTACCCCCTCGCTCTGTCAGCGATTTTACAGGGCATTTGAAATTTAAAATAATATACTTTGCAATATATACCCGTTATGAAGACGCATGGCGTAGTCGTTCGGACAGTCTACTTCCGATCGTAAGGTTCTGAGTTCGATTCACGGTTTTGACTGGTGTCTTTGAAAAAACACCTTAGTTCACGTTCCTCCGAGGCACTCAGCTAGCAAAAGTGAGTTATACCTATAATTCAAGGGGCAACTCTTGCCACATTCTGTGTTACACTGAATTACCATCAGATCTACGTCACGGAGACATGTGTCTGAGGAGTGCACAGCCATTTCAACGTAAATTTCAGGAGCAGGCGTTTCCTGATGATCGGATCAACTGAAACCCTCACCGTCGTAACTGACGGAGTGGCCGTTATGTACACAGGTTATATATATTATCTTTCCGAACTACAAAAACACAGCAATTTCACGACAGACAGTATGATTCCAAATTAAATTATATCGAGAGCCGAAACGAAACGTAGTGATTGTTCGTGCATATTTATACACATTTTACTCTTATTCCGCTATAAAGGAAACAAAATAAGATTGAACCAAGTTTGGAAATTCTCACGTGATTTCGACTCCTTGAATGTATAAACAATTCTCTACAACCGTTAATCTAATAGAGTCTTACTATATTAAGAAAAATGCAGTTTTTCTTTTTATAGTTGTATTGATGTATAGGATGACAGCCATATTTCTGTGTAGAACCGAACTTCCATTTGTAAACAGCAATACGTCAATCTAATGCAAATATCGTAAAAATGAAAATCCTTCACTTGGCAAACATCCATATAACGCAATTTCACAATAGGTTATGTATTGCCAGTGTTTTCCAAGAGTATAGTTGAGAATTATTATTTCAAGACAACATATGACTTCGGATCTCATTTATTAGTTATAGAATCGTAATTCCGTTGTGGAAGAACGGAGGTATTTTGGCGCCACATACTAAATGGATTAACAACTTTAAAATATCTGAAGCTTCAAGTACAATACTTATATTGTATTTGAAGGCGCAGCTATAGAGGCCACAGTGCAGAATCTTATAGGAAAACCAGTGAATTATGGGAATATAGAAAGATATAAATGGAAAATAAACGGAATAAATCAACGGGAGAAAACTACACGTAGTATTACACATTATTATAGAAGCATCGCAGATCCTCCAATAAGTATATGTGTGTGTGTGCGTATCTGTGCGGCGTGTGTGTTTGTGTCTGTGCATATGTATGTGTGCGTCTGCGTTTGTGAGTGTGTGTATGTGTGTTTTAAGATATAATATCAGTACTATTCTTCAATAATCAAAAACGTGGGACTGTACATTATGATTTAATTTTTCAGCATCCGAGAAAATAGCCTCAAATAGTAATTCTTCCAGTTAGTCATAGCTACCACAAAAATTAAAGCAGATTTTATACACCTTATGAACTATTGAAACTGCAACCGAGGAATTTCAATTATAGTTTACCATAATTTAACCAACATAAATGCAATTCAGCCCAAATCAACTCAATCCGATAGAAAATGGAAGTTGGTAAATTGAAGCGATATTATTTGCAAATTATATGACATAAAATTTTAAAAGTAGGTACAGGCGTCCCACACACACGTTTAGAAACCCAGGAAAACTAATCACCACCTCTATTTCTTAGAAATTATAAAAATCGTTTGAATGCGCTGCGTATTTATCGTAGTATAATCAACCCTAGAGTTTTGCAAACGATATTCTAGAGGGTACGGGAAGTGTTTAGTACTGATGAAAATAAACATGATTGGCGTTTTGTTTCCACATATTGAGTTCTAGGAACGAATGAATTTGAGGATATTGTTAATGAAACAAATATATTCAGGGACATTAGTTTCTATATAGATATGTTGTGATATTCATGAAATTTCTCTATCACAGTTAGACAACAAGAAATATTGTTATACGTTTTCCCACTTCTCTCTAATAAACAAACATCTTCCCTGTAAAGTTGTATTAGGCAATTTTCTCCTTCTCTCTGTGAAATACGTGGTTCTTGGAATAGATTTCTGTAGCAACTAGCTTTTCTTTTATTTCTCGAGGTCTCTCTGTAATATTCCTGTTCCCGTTTTATTCTTCATCAGTTATGATTCATCCATCATATTTCTATTAATTCTTTGTTCTTTGCGTCCGTCTTCTTACAAGTCCCTCTACAGCCTGTTTATTAAGCTAATCTGTGAAATGTTCGCAGTCACAGATATCATACACTACAACATTATTTCGAGCCTTGTTTCAAAGTCTGTTATTTCATCGAATTCTTCAAACGTTTATACGATAATCGAGGACATTGGAGAAAAAACAGTAAGTATACTTCACATTTGGATCCCAAATAAAAACCAAACGCATCTCTATTATAATCAAGTTAAAGAAGTGCACATGTGTCTAGACATGTACATATGTGCCAGGGTAAATAGCTGTACACAGTTATTTTTGCAACGTCAGAGTAAATATACAAATATTGAGGCATTGAATTAGGTTGCCTCATTAAATCAGGAGTTATTGAATGAAATATAATTATGTTCATCATAAAGAAGATTATTATTTCGTTCGAAGTATTTGTCAGTGAATTAAGGAGTTTAAATTGTGTTCAGTATATATACATACATACATATATATATATATAGAGAGAGAGAGAGAGGAGACGAAGAGAGAGAAGGAGAGAAACACAATAAACAGATAACTAGACAGATAAATAGACAAAATAGATAAAAATTTAAATAGATATATTAGATACATGGATAAATAGATAGAAAGATAAATAGATAGATAGATATAAATATAAATAGATAGATAGATAGATAGAAAGATATATAGATAGATAAATAGATAGATAAATAGATCGATAAATAGATGGATACATAGATGGATACATAGATGGATAGATAGACAGATTGAGAAATAGATAGATAGATAGATAATAGATAGATAGATAGATAGATAGATAGATAGATAGATAGATAGGCATGTATATATATATATAATATATATATATATATATATATATATATATATATATATATATATATAATATGTTTAGTTTTGATAATCAATTTTGAATCTTAAGAAGTGAAGCTCGTTCTTAGAAAAGAAATCTCCCCAAGTGGTTTTATTAAATTTGAGCAAATTTTAATAACTTGTGCAAATCGGAAGAGTTAATATTAAAACGCTTTATTTAGAATTGGAATTTTTTCCATTCCATTCATTTCTATTTTATTAGGTATTGCAAGGTTTTTCCCCTTTTCTCTTTCCATACTTTTCTGCTTTGCCATTTACGTCTGTAATAAATTGGTTGTAGATTTACACTTTTGCTAGAAGTAGATGCCATGCAGTAAACGATGGACTCTCAAGAAAACCTGCTCGTTCTGCTAGAAATGGTAGAGAACTTACAACATCTTTAAAGCATATCATCGTTATTATATA
>NC_043014.1:51750749-51778249 GCF_006345805.1 Octopus sinensis | reverse complement strand
CGCCTGAAAGACAGACGAAAAGTAATGAATGTAAATTCATAAAAAATTAAATGCGTTCGTAATGAAGCTTTTCATAAATAATAAGTTTAGGAATATAAGTGGGTGCCCACGTGCGTGAGTATGTGTGTTTGTGTGTGTATCTGTGTGTCTGTATTTATACATGCGCGTGCGACCAGAAAGACACTACAATCAGAACATATAGAGCCAGGGGACAGCACAATCCAAGAGTGAATGTCGGTAACATTTCATGTACATATTACCAAAATAGTAATGCATTCTGATATTACTCCGAAACACATAAACTACACTATGCTCCTGCTTTGGAGAACATTCGTTCCCAGTCGCCTACATTACTCCTCCCAACCGTGATGGTTGCCACAAACCGTTCAAACTAAAAGTAGAAATCGAGGCAACCCATCGCTACTACCAAAGTACATTGACTCTTCGAAGCAGCGGATGAGCGAATTACCAGAGGAATTGACTTACTTCCCACTGGAGAGAAGAGGCGAAAGTCATGCAGTTATATGCACATGGAAAATTCTGGTAAGTCTATATTCCAACAATGACATTGAAATCTATATCAACCAACGAACTGGACGGCACTAAAGATCCAGTATTCATCTAGAATAAAATACCAGGACGGTTTCAGTAGCTGACAATATTTCAACAGTTTGCCAAGCAAGTTCAGAATTCTACGAGTTGTAGATGTGAAGGTTTGCAAAAATACATTTAGGCAAAATTTTATCGGAGATACGGGATGCATACACATCGCAGAAGGAGCCAAAAAGGAGGGCATCTGCGCTTGAAACCCAGATGTCAAGGTCAATTTGAGCCATGCATCTTTCGTCACTGGTCTTTAACTTTGTTATTGTAGGAACAGACCGTATACTTCTTGATCAGTCCACATATATGATATACAGACATGAGCTGTATGATGATTATATTTATTTCACGATTCCAGATCTGTATACCTACGGAGACGCTTTCCCAACCTTTATCAAATGATGACAAATTTATTTTAAAGTATATATATATATATATATATATATATATATATATAATATTAATTAGAGACAAAACCACTATTTTGCAAACACAAACAAGGAAGACTTAATCAATACAAAAATTTTAATAAAATTGAAACTGATTTGAAATCGGAAATCCACCTGAAGATTGTCGTTCAAGACATGAAACAATTGTCGTGGCGGTTGTTTTACTTTTTATTAATTTTTTTATATTTTTTACTTTTTATTAAAATTTTATGTATTGATTAAGTCTTTCCTTGTTTGTTTTGCAAAATAGTGGTTTTGTCTCTAATCAATATTATATAATATTTTACTATAAAATTGGATTTAATCCTAAATCTGATTTTTTCCCTGTAAATTTGGATTTATTCCCTAATATTTATTATATATATATATACATATATATTATAGTTGTTAACCCTTACGCAGATGCTATAGTAAAAGGCGAGAAACGATTTACGGCTTTTTTGTTGCAGGAGGCCAGTCAGTTGAGGAACGTAATGATAAGATGAGATAGTTATGGCACAGTCATAACGTCATACCTAGTTTGTGGGGATTGATTCGAAACCGACTCAGCACATAAAAGAATAAACTTTTTGTAAGGTTGATCAAAACCAGGAGTAATATACAAGCATTTTGTGCCAGACTGTCCGATTTATATTGTAATTTTCATCAAAGAATTGTATTTAATGATTTAACAAAGTACTTAGCTAGTTACCTGTAAAACGCGTATCATTTATTTACTGGATCAATTTAGCTTAAACATGGTATGCATTTGTTTTCGTATTTGCATTATTTTTGCTTGGTGCAATTCAATATAGTTCAGTTACTAACGCATCCGTTGTAGACAACAATAGGCGTTACAAAAATTTCAAGTTTGTTTACGCTGTTTTCTTAATCTTATGGAACGCGTTGCTTGTTGAATGTCTGTTCATCATTTCAGGTTTCCGTTTTATTTCTGAAATTTAATTCTATCTCGGTACCCATCAAACTAACACACACACACACATATACTCACTTACATATATATATATATATATATATATATATAAACGAAAAATTAATACACGCGTTTCTGAGTGTGTGTATATATATATATATATATATATATATGGATGTGTATATATATGTATATATATACATATATATATATGTAATAGGCGCAGGAGTGGCTCTGTGGTAAGTAGCTTGTTTACCAACCACATGGTTCCGGGTTCAGTCCCACTGTGAGGCACCTTGGGCAAGTGCCTTCTACTATAGCCTCGGGCCGACCAAAGCCTTGTGAGTGGATTTGGTAGACGGAAACTGAAAGAAGTCTGTCGTATATATATATATATATATATATATATATATGTGTGTGTGTGTGTGTGTGTGTGTGTGTGTTGTGTGTTTGTGTGTCTGTGTTTGTCCCCCTAGCATTGCTTGACAACCGATGCTGGTGTGTTTATGTCCCCGTTACTTAGTGGTTCGGCAAAAAGAGACCGATAGAATAAGTACTGGGCTTACAAAAGAATAAGTCCCGGGGTCGAGTTGCTCGATTAAAGGCGGTGTTCCAGTATGGCCGCAGTCAAATGACTGAAACAAGTAAAAGAGGTAAAAAGAGCAGAGATATATATATATATATATATATATATATATATATATATATACATACACACATACATATATATATACATGCGTATATATACACGTAGGTGTAAATATATATCCACATACATTCGTACTTTTTCTTCGCATCCTCGAGTGTCTAAATTCTAGATATTTATTTTTGAAGAGATTCGTGAATCGAATACCAATAAGACAAAAATCATCTAAAATTCTATGAATCTAACTTAAATTCATTTGCAGTAACCTGAAAGTATTCGAAGAATCACATAAAGAAATACAACTATAAAAATTTTAAAAATATAAAAATAAATTGAAAAAAGTTGAGAATAGCGATCGGAAAGATAATGGAGGCATTCAAAGACGGGGAAAAAATTAGCGAACAACTGTAAAGAAATTAAAATGCAATCAAGAAGAAAGATTAGCCTAACATCATTGTATGTTGTTGCAATGGAATCAGAAATCTTTGCGTTTTAGAATTAGTAAAGATCTAAATGGATTATTCTCGGCGGCAACTTATATCCTTATCGTGTTTTATTACGACATTTTAGTGCCTTCTGATTCATTTCATTTCAAAAATTGTTCTTTGTTTAGTTTTGTTTCTCGATGTGGAAAAAATAATTGATAGGAAATGTGTATGTACATACGTATCTCCTTACATACTGCTACGCACACACAATGGCCTTCACATTTATGCTTGTATGCGTGCACGTATGTGAGTGTGTAAGTGTATATATATATATATATATATATATATATTTATCTATTTAGACAGAGAAAAAGAGAGGGTCACAGATATATATACCTATTCATTTTTAAGTATTGAGAAAAAGAAATAGAAGGAAACCAACTTTCTTTTCTTTTTTTCACATAATATTTACTTATATCATCTCAATTACGTTTCATGAACATCGAAAAATGTCAAGTAAGTAAAACATTATCTGATTGCATCGTTAACTTAGTAGAAAATCGGGTAACATTCATTACTTGACTTTACTATTCAATTTAGATGACACTCTATTTTGATTAAAATGTCGCTACTGTATATTATGCGACAACACTGTCAGCCTCAAGTATGAAAACTAAAGTTTAATACCAATATTATGCAATCTCTGATGACTTAGGAATATAATTACGTAATATGTTTATACATCTCATATTTACTTATCAATGACAACGGTGTAATTTACGATGAAGTGACTGATGTAAGCATTATGTCTTATTGTCTAAGCTATTCATATATACTAAGTGACCTGTGCTAATTATTCCAGGGAAATGAACGTCAAGCTATAACACAATTCCACTTCTTAGCTTTCCTTTGCATAAGTCCGAGATCCAAGAAAAAACTTCCCTTGGATCTGTGAATCGTCATATATCAACAATTACATTAAAGAGATTGTTACCCACAAACAACAGATTTTTATAAGTGTATTATGGGTAAGAATCGAAACAAATGTACGTAATGGCACTAGTGACGTCGCAGAAAATTTTTTAATTTGCAAGTGGTTGAGCACTCCATAGACAAGTGTACTCTTAACATAGTTCTCGGGGAGATTCAGCGTGACACAGAGTGTGAAAAGGCTGGCCCCTTTGAAATACAGGTACAACAGAAACAGGAAGAAAGAGTGGGAGAAAGTTGTGGCGAAAGAGTACAGTAGGGTTCACCACCACTCCCTGCCGGAGCCTCGTGGGGCTTTAAGTGCTTTCGTTCAAAAACCACTCACAGTGCCCGGTCTGGGAATCGAAACCGCGATCATACGCCCTAACCACTGGGCCTCCACTTCAATATATACCCATGTGATTTGCAAGATTTTTCTGTACCAAATTGTGTATTTTGCAGTGGGGCCATATATATTACGTCGCATTTTTTTCAGTTCTACCAGATCGTCACAGAAAGCTTTGGCCGTACCAAATCTATAGTAGAAAACAGTCAGCCGAGGTACCTTGCAGTGGTACTGAACTCGAAACCATGTAATTGAGAACTAACCTTCTTAACACACAGCCAAGCGTGCACCTGTATGTAATCATTACTACACACCCATCATATTATGTTTTGCTAATGTTTGCAATGAAAGAGTTTCTAGCAATTTAGTGAAGAAGAGAAGGGCAAATCTCATAAACCTTTATCTTCAACAAACTCCCTGCGGTGTCGGAGAAAGAAAAGAAGATTTACATAAACCATGTGCAACAGACTGCGTTCTTCTGAAGCTACATGATGACACGGTAGTGTTCAGGATAATCCGTACGATAATTACATCTTACTTACGCACTTTCACCCGACAAACACCTGTAAAATACACCACAAGATACACGCAGCCGTTCTCTAACGTTTCGAAGATTGGAACTATTACATTTATTCCTAACAGAAAGGAGAAAGCTGCGAAGGTCTGATAAACTGTGGGATCTGAACTCAGAGCGTATACAGCCCTAATACCGTAGGATAGGCTCTCTTACACTTAGTGACTCTATCAATTGAGTCGGTTACGTCAACCTTTTTCCCTTTCAAAAGACAAAAATAAAACAACGTCGCAAGAAGGCGTCGTCATATTTTTGGTTTTGTCTGTCTTTGTTTTCTTCTCTCTAATAAAATTTTTGTGGTATATTCGCTGCTATATAAATAAATCGAAGTTACTGTAAACTATGCAAGGAAAATCTAAATTGGCTAAAAGACAAACTTATCGAAGTCTGTTGCCAGGAGAAGTATAAAAAAAAAAGACAAACTATCGTCTTTTAAAATGTGTTAATCTGTTTATGTTCACTGGTGCCAGAGAAATATTTTCAACTTCAAATGTGCAATTCGTATTCTCTCTTCCAAATAGCGATGTATTGCTATAGATCTTAAGGCAGAATACAAAATTATTCATAAAAAATTCTGTCTTTTGATATGTGATTTTTTTTGAAAAATAATTTCGTTTGTCAATAAAGAGGTGATAGTGCAATCTATTGAGTAGGACCAATGTCGTTGTTAATTTGGCAGTATACACACGTACACATTCACACTCACACATACACATACACGCACATATTGACTTACGCGCGCATATATATGCGTGTGTATGCGTGTGTGGGCCACTTTGCGCTTGTCTGCGTATATGTGTTAGCCTGTGTCTTCGTATTTGTATGGGTATTTTTAAGTAAGTTTGCAATTAGATTGTTGGCAAAGGAAGAAAGTTGGCCAAAAGTGTTATTTATATCCAATTAAAGTAAATTTAAATTGAAGTGATATGTTCATATATATAGAGAGAGGGAGAGAAACAGACACATGGATACTCTTTACTCTTTACTCTTTTACTTGTTTCAGTCAGTTGACTGCGGCCATGCTGGAGCACCGCCTTTAGTCGAGCAACTCGACCCCGGGACTTATTCTTTGTAAGCCCATTACTTATTCTATCGGGTCTCTTTTTGCCGAACCGCTAAGTTACGGGGACATAAACACACCAGCATCGGTCGTCAAGCAATGCTAGGGGAACAAACACAGACACACAAACATACACGCACACATATATACATATATACGACGGGCTTCTTTCAGTTTCCGTCTACCAAATCCACCCACAAGGCTATGGTCGGCCCGAGGCTATAGTAGAAGACACTTGCCCAAAGTGCCATGCAGTGGGACTGAACCCGGAACCATGTGGTTGGTAAGCAAACTACTTATTACATAGCCACTCCTGCCACTATATTTATATAGTGAGTGAGAGAGAAGGAGAGAGAGATTGGTAGTACACTACGAAAACGTTAGAGAACCAATTTATTACAGCCATATTGAATACACTTTTAAAAAGAAGCTCAGTTCGACATACATGTTAATATCGTAATAGCGCCAAATATACGCATTATGTCGAATTTGGATTCGGACTTAAGATTGTTGCGGTTCGTTCAAACTACGACGGAAATAATGAATTATTCAACTCTCATACTAATAAACCTTATCTATAAAAGAGTGCTATTCATATTAAAAGAATTTTTTTAAAGTCAAGTGATATATAATTTTGGGATCAAGCTTTGAAGAATTATGAGAAAGTATGGAAAATATCACGAGTGGTAAATGTCGTGCCTTTCTTGTATATATTTTTGTCCAAGATTCATATATAAAGAAAGTCGGTTATGTATTATTTTATCACATAGCAACAAAGTGTACCGATATTATTCCACCCGCTTTCAAAAACAGAATTCTTTGCATGAATAGATACTGAAATTTTTATTTCTTTCACTTACATTCTAAGGGGAATGTGAAGTTCTAAACGAAAATATTTCACTATTCATCCGTCTATCTATACATGCCTAATCTTTCTTTGTGTGCTTGTGTATAAGGGAAAGGGTAAAAATACCCTTCCTTTATGAATGACTATAGGATTGCGCCTAGAAATTTTCCCTCTGAGAAACAAGTCCAGGCATGGTGGTGTTGACCATGCATACCAGTCTCCCAGCTCCGCGCCATTGATGTTATCCAAGGGAAAGACAAAGAGGGCGATACAGATGGGCACCAGTAACGTTGCAACTCATTTCTACAGCTGATGTGAAGTGGGACGCTAGGAAATATAGTGTCTTACTAAACAGCACAACATACAGCCCGGTCCGGGAATCGAACTCACAACCTCACGATTGTAAGTGCAAAGCTCTAAACACGGATCGCGAGGGAGAGAGGGAGAGAGTGAGAGAGAGATTCACCCACATACCTATACACAGTGACAGAGACGCATGTTTCTATATATCTTTATAGCAATAGCTCTTTACATATCAAATTACGTGGAAGTCGAATTTGCATTTCATCGTTTCGGGTTCGATAAATTAAGTACCAGTTGCGCACTGGGGTCGATCTAATCGGCTGGCCCCCTCTCACAAAACTTCGGGTCCTGTTCTTAGAGTAAAAAAGAATATCTGTTTATGTATATTTATAGTAATCCCTCGATTATCGCGGGTCTTAAGTTCCAAACCCACCCGCGATAGGTGACAATCCGCGAAGTAGAAATAGTACTCTGCTGTATATAATGTGCATATATATTTATTTTATTATAAATGCAAAACCACACCACGGAGGAATGGACGTAAGCTTAAATTATAATCCGCTATATGGCCCGGGATTACCGCAAATCCATTTATTTATATTCTGTATATCCATTTAATTATATTTGATTTCCTCGGGTTAAATGCCCTCATAATTTTATATATCATAAATCACATGCGACTTAGGGTTGAGGGGAGATTGGTGTCGCACAAAGCTTTATAAATAATTATACAAGGGGTCAAAGAGCATATAATGGAAATGGGTTCAGAGAAAACATTCCAACTGGAATCGGTTTAGTTATGTTACAAAGAATTATATGAAGAAATCGGTTTATTCCGCTGAGATACTAATAAATGCCTGTGTAAGTGCAGGAGAGCTTGTGTGTGTATGTGTATGTGTGTGTGTGTGTGTGTGTGTGTGTGTGTGCGCGCGTGTACTCTCTATATGCTTTCGTGCTTGAGTTATTATCTAATGATCGATCTTGCGAAGCAATATCGAGAGAACGTTGCGTAGACCAGATTATCACTCATAATCGCACACACATAGTATGCAAACACATATAGGCATAAGCTTACACAAATTGTTTGGTAGATAGACAGGCAGACAGACAGACAAAGAGATAAATAGATACAGAGAGAGAGAGAGAGAGAGAGAGAGATACTTTTTCCGCCAGTGTTTCTGTCCTCATCAAAATTTGCAGCATTGCATACTGTTTAGATCTTGTGATATATTCAACTCTTAACCAATAATATTTGCCTGCTGTATACATTGTATATATATATATATATATATATATATATATAGTTAATCCAAACCAGAAAGCACAAAAAAACACAACAACGCGAGGACTTGGAACAAATATAGTATTATTGGACGCTCAGGAAAGAAGGGAAGAAGGAGGGTTTAACGTTTCGAGCGGAGCTCTTCGTCGGAAACATAGGAGAAGGAAAGGTCCAGAGAAGGGAAGACAGAGGAAAAAAAATCGCCAACGGTACACACACACACATATACATATATATATATATGTGTGTGTGTGTGTGTGTGTGTGTGTGTGTGTGTGTAATATTATCTTTACTTGTTTCAGTCATTTGACTGTGGCGATGCTGGAGCACGCCATTTATTCAAACAAATCGACCCCAGGACGTATTCTTTGTAGAGACAGTACTTATTCTATCGGACTCTTTGCCGCACCGATAAGTTACGGGGGCGTTAACTAGTTAGTTAACTAGTTAGGTATTTAACCACTTAACTACCAATAAAGAAAATATATTGAACTAGTGCATGTGTTATCAATATTGGAGTGATGACCATACCAAGACACAGGTTCCTTTAATTAGTACTACTAAAAACATCCCAGTGAAGTAAGAACTAAGATTCCTAATCATGATCCGGGCTGATAAAAAAAGACATCGTCTTGTAATTAAACCGTGAAACACCAGGTCATAGGATTTTAGAGATTACAGGTAGTTTCTCAATCATACAAATGACATTCACCGTAAAGAAGGAGAGACATGAAAGAAGACCAAGAGGACGGGTAGAATTAATATCGATGAAAATGTTAATTTTTAAATTACATTCAAAGTTGTTATTAATTGAGAATGGATTTCGTGTGCAACATAATATATACAGCAATTTCTGATATTTTTTATATACAATCACGATGCAAACAGACAGATAGAGAGAACGATGTAGAGGGAGAGGTGGGAAAGAGAGACAGACGCACATATAAATAGATAGATAGATAGATAGATAGATAGATAGATAGATAGATAGATAGATAGATAGATAGATAGATAGAGATAGATAGATAGATAGATAGATAGATATAGATCGATAGATAGATAGATAGATAGATAGATGGTTAGATATATATACAGATTGATAGATATATAGCTATAGATAGATAGTTAGTTACATAAGTAGATAACTTTATTGGCCACACAATGTATGTAATTGCTGCTACATACAACCATATACATTGAAATATAGATAGATAAATAGATAGAGAGATATATAGATAGGTAGTGAGATAGATAGATGCATACATCTACATACATTGAAACATATATAGACAGACAGACAAATAACTGGCTACATATATACATACATATATACATACATACATCTACATACAACTACGTAGTTTTAAAGATAGATAGGTACAAACCTCTATGTGCATCTGTCGGTATATTCTATTAGCATTTCGTGCGTATTTATGTGTAAATACATAGCAGATCGTTCATCTGTTTTGTGTAAATGTTCTCATCTATTGACACTGTATGCATATGTCGAGAAATACGTGATGATACGCTATCTAACGCAAGGCAATCTATTAAAACACTGAAGTTTAGTCATGACTTACGAGTTCATACGGAGGAAGAATCTTACATGGAAGTTACCATTAACTGCCAAATTCACAACCGACATTATTATCGTATTTCGAGACCAACAAAAGAGAGATTTTATACTGATAACACAATCTTACAATCTAAGAATTATAGGATTTACGGTTTGACATTTTGACATCGGTGCCAAGGTATTTTTGAGCTCATTCTTCATATCTTTGGGTTATTATTTCAACCTCAACCTATAGACATTCTGTTTGAAATTGTAACCGAGATGATGCTGTACGTTCTGTTACCCAGGAGTCAGATGTGTCAGATATCAGAAGCAAATCTAACTATACAATAACACACACACACACACACAAGCACACATGTATTATCGGTGATCTATTCGGTTTGTTAGATAATGATGAATCTACAAACAGGATCCATATATCATTGGTATTCGACAGAATATGTTTCCTTATGGATATGTGTGTGTGTGTGTGCGGCTTTGTGGATGTATGTGCGTGCGTGTGTGAATGTATTGTATATATATAATATATTTATATATTATATATATGTATGTGTGTGTGTGTGTGTGTGTGTGTTGTCTATGTATATAGACATTTTATAACCTTCTGGTGTTCGGATAAAGCCTTGAGCAATTCCATCGTTTTGCTGCAGTGCACCGGTTCGATTTAGTTTGTCGACGAACCGGTATATTCTTCTCTGACTTACACAAATAGATAAAGTAAACAGATGCATGAAGACACACACACACATATATATATATATATATATATATATATATGTCGTGTATGCATGGTAAGTATTTCACGTGTATTTGGTGAAGACAATATCGCTAATGCCCTGCAGATATTCAAATCTAATCGGTTCCATTTGAATTATAGAATGCAATAAGTCTACAGGTTGTTCTACTTGGATTATCTATATCTCATTGTGAAAACTGGACTCAGTTATTAATGTTTATTTCAAGACAATTAATTATTTACCAATTTAAGAAATACAAAAACCATAAAGCAAAACGCTGCTTATCTGAGGATGAGAGAAAGGAATTGTCTTTAAAACCTGCGGTACAACTTTAGTACCATGTATATTCGCTTGAATTTGCTTACTTCAGAGTAAATGATTTCCAGTTTTTGTATTACATTAAGAGATACATTTCTCGTGCGAAAATCGGAAACACATTTGTAAAGTAATTTTATAATTACGGTTATGTGATGATGAGGTCTACCATTGCTTTGACATTGCTGTACAAAGTTTTCGAATTGTTCTTGGGCGATTTTTCCTTTTCGTTTAGCATAACAACGGCTTTAACTACTCTGCCACATTCACGATATCACAGTGTTACACTGCAACTTATATAGCTTGTCCTACAATATGCTATTATACTTTCAGGTATTTTGCTGTTATTTTTCCGCAATGTTGTTTCTAAATAGCATAAATATTAATAAGCATGGTTTGATGATGCGACCCCATACTGTCGAGTTCTCTGTAACCCAATAATTATACCTATTTCTTTACTACCCACAAGGGGATAAACAAAGAGAGAACAAATAAGGACAGATAAACGGATTAAGTCAATTACATCGACCCCAAGTGCGTAACTGGTACTTATTTAATCGACCCGGAAAGAATGAAAGGCAAAGTCGACCTCGGCGGAATTTGAACTCAGAACGTAACGGCAGACGAACTACGGCTACGCATTTCGCCCGGCGTGCTAACGTTCTGCCACCCACCGCCATATATATAATAATATATATAATATATATATATATATATATATAATATATATATATATATATATTATTATATATATATATATATATATATATATATATATATATGACTTCTTTCAGTTTCTTCTTCCACTTTCGTACAAACTAAGCCATAGTGCAAGGACTTACCCATGGTACCTTTCAGAGGAATGAACTGGAAAGCATATGGCTGGAAAGAAAGCTTCCTACTACTACTACTACTACAGCCGCGTCTGATATTAAATTACTTTTGTCTTCACTCCACGCACAAAAGAGAAGCCATTTCATTTGAAAAATGATATGATTAAACTGTTTTTAAAATTATGATTTCCTTTTAGACACAAATAATATTCTTCTTCATCACTTTTGACATTTAGGGTTGATCAACGGAGGAAGTTTGTTTGTCTTGTTGTTGTTATTGTTGTTGTTTTTCTCGTTATTTCAATGAGTTTTGCCTATTTTCTTCTTATATTTTCGCTATTTTCAATTCTAAAGCCAGTCCCACCTCTTACACACTTTCTCTCGTTTTACTTTACAAACATAACAACGCCTCCTTCCTTTCTTCCTTCCTTTCTCTTCCTTGTCTATTTTCTTATTTTCTTTCTTTCTATATTCATTTCTTCACTTCCACTTAAAGATCTTTTTTCTTTTCCTTTTTTCTCTTCTCCCTTCCATCCTTTCTAATATTATATTTCACACACTCATCGGCCATATCTATTGCAACATTAAACATGCTTTATTTTTCTCTTTTTAATCGCATGCAATCCATCTTATTCCACCGAACATTTCAAACTTCCACATACTTATCTCATTCATTATCTCTCTTCCTCTTTGCTTCCCTCTCTTTTCCCTTCACACTCACACACACTCTCTCTCTCTCTCTCTCTCTCTCTCTCTTTCTCCCTCTCTCTAATTTCATTCATTTGCTTCAAACATCTCTCGTATCCTTCTCATAATGTCTTCCTTTCAACCACGATATTTCCATTCCCTCTGATTCCCTTTCGTTCTCCATCACAATCTACAGCCGTGTTTTCTACTTCACATGCCTCTTAATTTGCTTAATATTTCCTTTCCTTTCTCCATCTATATTATATTTCAAGTATTCTTCTTTCATATTTCATATCTCACCATTAAACTTGTTTTTATCACAGGGATTCCATCCTTTACCTTGAACACTTTCAAACTGCATTTATTTTCTTCCCTCAATCTCTTGCTTTCTTCTTTATTTTAACTACCTCTCCCACATCCTCTCCTTCACATTCCCACCCATTTAACTACCTCTCCCACATCCTCTCCTTCACATTCCCACCCTTTCTCCACCACCCCCACCGCTTCTATATATCCGTATTTATCGTTTTGCATCTCCTACATTATACATTTTCCATATATGTTATCCTAACGCACTCGATATTATATTTCACTCATTCTTCTTTAGAATTTATCCTAATAAATCTCTCTATATTTCTTCTGAAATTATCTCATTTAATACTCGCAATATTTATGTTTGCATGATTATATTCTTTTTTACATTACATTTTCAACGTCTTTCACTTTCATCCTTCCATTTATCTTTTTGCGTGTGTGCGCACATGAATACTTGCTTGCACACTGAATGTAAAAATATATGTACGTATGTATGTATGTATAGGTACGTGTACGTGCACCTTGAAGTATTTTAATCGAATTCATGGAGCCAGTAAATTTTCCTTTTTAAGCTGTAACTTATTCCCTCGGTCCCTTTCGCGCCGAATCACTAATTTATGGGGAGATAAACATATCAACATTGGTTATTAAGCGGTGCAGAAAAGGAAACAAACACACAACTCATATATATTCATGATAATATATATATATATATATATATATATATATATATATATATATATATATATGAGAGTTGCATGCGTGGGTGCGTTTTACTTAAGGATATTTCTAATTTCTAACTAAAATATAAATATTTTGAAGTAATTATGAGTGCATATATATATATATATATATATATATATATATAATATATACGTTGGTGTCTGGGGAGAGTCATTTTCTTTTTGGCCTTATAATGTAACACACTCACCGGTAAAATTTCCACTTATTTCTTATTTTTATTTCCTAAAATTTTCGTTGCTTGTTGTATGTATGTATTATTTATATGTATATTTGTATGTATGTATGTATATAAATATTTGTTGCTTACTAATTTGAATAAGGAGAGCCGTAACCCGGGCAATGCTGGGTAATTCAGCTAGTGTGTTGTATATATATATATATATATATATATATATTATATATATATATATATAATATATATTAATGATAAATATCAAAGTGAGTTATCTACAGTAGCGGTAACACATCGTGACGTATTTTTGCCATTTCAATATGGCTAACCCTAAGGGTGGATGCTACTGTAGATTTTACTGACAGGACACCAGAAAGTGTGTCTATGGCCAGCTGGAGGAGTGTCCTCCTGGGGCTAAAAACTACAGTAGCATCCACCCTTAGGGGTTGAGCCTATTGAAATGGCAAAAATTACGTCACTATATATATATATATATATATATATATGACGCGCTTTTAATTCCTCTCAGAAGGATTTGCTCTGCTCGATGTTAAAGCAGAAGAAAGAAATCTCAGCAAGTTGACTTACAGCGGGACACACCCTGAAGCCATGCGTTTACGAAACAAACTTCTTACCACACAATAACATATATATATTGGTTAGGGTATTCGTCTTATGATCATAGGGTCGAGTGTTCGATTCCAGATGGTGCGTTGTGTCCTTGAACAAGACACTTTATTTCACGTTGCTCCAGTCCACTCAGCTGGCCAAAAGAAGTAGCACCTGTATTTCAAACGGCCAGCCTTATCACACTCTGGGTTCGATGTAATTGGCTAGCCCTTTGTGCTCGTTGTAGAAAGGATTATTACTATTAGGACATCAAATCGGCAGAATCATTGACACGACCCGGACCAAATGATTAGCAGCATTTCTTCCGTTTTTACCTTTCTTCCTTTCGGAGTCGATAAAGGAGGTACCAGTCGAGTACTGGGGTCGATATAAAGACGACATTCTTCTCTGAAGCTGCTTATCTTGTGCCAAAATTTGAAACCGATATCATTATTATTAGTAGTAGTTGTAGTGCTGCTATTAGCAGGGCCGGACCAAATGATTAGCAGCATTTCTTCCGTTTTTACCTTTCTTCCTTTCGGAGTCGATAAAGGAGGTACAGTCGAGTACTGGGGTCGATATAAACGACTTACATTCTTCTCTGAAGCTGCTGATCTTGTGCCAAAATTTGAAACCGATATCATTATTATTAGTAGTAGTAGTAGTGCTGCTATAGCAGGAGCCGGACCAAATGATTAGCAGCATTTCTTCCGTTTTTACCTTTCTTCCTTTCGGACGATAACAGGAGGTACCAGTCGAGCACTGGGGTCGATATAAAACACTTACATTCTTCTCTGAAGCTGCGATGATCTTGTGCCAAAATTTGAACCGATATCATTATTATTATTAGTAGTAGTAGTGCTGCTATTAGCAGGAGCCGGACCAAATGATTAGCAGCATTTCTTCCGTTTTTACCTTTCTTCCTTTCGGAGTCGATAAAGGAGGTACCAGTCGAGCACTGGGGTCGATATAAACGACTTACATTCTTCTCTGAAGCTGCTGATCTTGTGCCAAAATTTGAAACCGATATCATTATTATTATTAGTAGTAGTAGTGCTGCTATTAGCAGGAGCCGGACCAAATGATTAGCAGCATTTCTTCCGTTTTTACCTTTCTTCCATTCGGAGTCGATAAAGAGGTTACCAGTCGAGCAATGGGGTCGATATATAACGACTTGACATTCTTCTCTTGAAGCTGCTGATCTTGTGCCAAAATTTGAAACCAATATTATCATTATTATTATTGGTAGTAGTAGTGCTAGTAGCAGCAGCAGCAGCAGAGACATTATACAAGCTGTATTCTTTCTTTGTTGCCATTGTTCATGTACTTCTGCATGTTATTAACAATCTAAATAAGATATGAAATTATCTGCAATGAAAGCAGATTCTCTAAAGCTTCTTCTAGAAAAATCGAAACAGAAAAGAAACAAACGGAACATTGATAAAAAAAAAACTGATAAACAAATAAATATATTTCAATGAGAAGAATTCATGCAAATAAATAAGTTTTTTTTTATATTTAATAGGGTTTTTTTTTCAGAGGTGGGGTGGGTGGATTTTTCTTTCATTTTTTTTTTTTTTTTCATGCGATTGACGATTTTCGCTTTTGAAGGAGCTATATTTTTAAACTTAATCATTTAAGTTTTTCATTCCTCACAATTTAGATCATATTTACAATACAATGAAGAAATAATATGATATATATATATATATATATATATAATAAAAATTATTATTAGATATATAATAAATATATATAATACAAGTATAATATATATACACATATATAATTCATATATATATATATAACATAATTATATAATATATATAATAAATATATATAATACAAGTATAATATATATATACATATATAAATCATATATATATATATATATATATATATACATATGTATGTAAGTATATAATATGCATACGCATACACAGACATGCATATATGCATTCTGTGCTTTAGTGTGTTTTTGTTTATTATAGTTTTACACTTTTCCTCTCTATCTAATGTTGATTGTTCTTATCTTCCATCTGTTTTCTATCAAATGGTTTTATTATTTTCGTATCGTCATTCCTTTCATTTTGTTCTGCACTTCTGCTTTCTTTCTCATTTCTCCATGTACCTTCATTCTTCTACACTTTTTCTCTATCATTTAGCAGTGTATCTTCCTTCTGCACTTTTCTGTCTCATTCATCATTCACCTTCATTCTTCTACACTTTTTCGCTCTCATTCATCCATTCACCTTCATTCTTCTACCCTTTTTCCGTCCCATTCATCCATGTACCTTCATTCCTCTGCACTTTTTCTCTCTCATTCATCTATTTACTTTCATTCTTCTACACTTCTCTCTCATTCATCCATTCACCTTCATTCTTCTATACTTTTTCTTTCTCATTCATCCATGTACCTTCATTCCTCTGCACTTTTTCTCTCTCATTCATCTATTTACCTTCATTCTTCTACACTTTTTCTCTTTCATTCATCCATTTACCTTCATTCCTCTGCACTTTTTCTCTATCATTCATCCATTCACCTTCAATCTTCTACACTTTTTCTCATTCATCCATTCACCTTCATTCTTCTACACTTTTTCTTTCGCATTTAGCCATGTACTTTAATTCTTCTACCCTTTTTTCTCTCTCACTCAGTCGTGTAGCTTCTTTCTACTCTTGCTAGAGATGCACATTTTTTAAATATATCATTTTCTTTAAAAGACTACATTTTATTAATTTCATTCTCCAAAAATGTCTCTCCATCATCGCTCTCCATTTTCCGTTGCCAGAGGCGTCGATCAAATGCAAAATTGGAAACTATAAATTATAAATACGGAGTACCAATTCAGCAAGTAGAGCCATAGTCATCAATGAATCGGGAAACTCGGTGTAACATTTGCGAATAATCAGACCGCACTAATGAATAATAGCTAATAATAGTAGTATAATATAATAATAATAAAATAATAATATTAATAAAATAATAATAATAATAATAATAATAAAATAATAATAATAATAATAATTTAATAGTAGTTAATAATTCTACGATCTATCGTGATTGTTTTTTTTAAAGTGACACATGGCTGTGGGTGGGTGTGCGCACACACACATACACACACCCATATATATATAATTAACAGAATGAGATAAAATCGAAGGCTGTGAAATATTGCAGAACATTTATAAAGGGAATGTCTTACAGCTGTTTCCGGGATATTCTATATATCTCTTCATCGGAGACGATGTGAGACAATGGTTAAGCAATAGTTATTCTAGATAACGTATAATACACACAGACACATACAGTTTGAGATCAAATTTGGAGGAAGCCAGATTTTGTCTAAATGTTTACTAATATTAGTATAGTTATCATAACGTAAAGACATTATATAATGTCACTCTGTGAAAAGACACCCAAAAGAAAGAAATCTAACAAATAGAGATTATAAACAAGAATGAAGTAACTCTTATATATTCTTCGATATAGCCGTATACATGTAACCATGTTTAGTATTATATACCATTTTCCTTTCTTGAAAGTATTAATTTTCTCTACCTCTATATACACACACCTACACAAACATGGATGCGTGCACACACACACACACACACACACATATATCAGAAAAAAAGAAAACAGAAAAAAAGAAAAGTACACAAAGGGGAAACATTAGAAAGAAATAAAAAGGCCAGGTTAGGAAAGGTGCTTCGTGTAAACTTTATATATATATACATACATATACATACATATATATATGTGTGTGTGTATAAAGTTCACACGAAGCACCTTTTCTAACCTGGCGTTTTTCTTTTTCTTTTGTTTCCTCTGTGTGTTTTTTTCCGTTTTTATTTTGATTCTGTAGTTTTCTCCTATTTCTCTACTTCAAGGATTTTGATCATTCTTTCCATGATCGTTAGTGCCAAAGAATGAGCAGAATTTAGACGTTGAAACACACACACACGCGTTTTGAACTAGATCAAATAAATACAATTGACGAATGGAATAGCGCAAGAAATACCAGGTAAAGAATGAGAAAAAATAACATCAGCGTGTATGTATCAAGCAAACGCATTTGTCTCTCAAAACCCTTTCTCGTTTTCCTTCTATAATTGTCTCTATAACTCAAAGTGTTTCTATTTGTAAAAACATGTCTCGATCATGTTCTTGATTTAGTATTCGCAGAAGACTGTGAGCAAGAATACAAACTACCAGAAATAAATAAATATATATATATATATATATACACACAGGAATCAAGAACATAGAAGTGGTGAATGCAAAACAGTAGAAGTAAAAGTTCTGAGAAGCATGTCTTAATCACCATAAAGAAATGATTCCGATTCTTAAGCTAACATGATTCAAATATATTCTGATATTGCATCTAGAAAGCTATATTAATACACCTGTGAGCATTTATTATATTATGATATATATTATATTATATTACATTATATTATATTTTATTGTATTTTAGTACAGTATTGTATATTATATTATAGTATATTACATTATATGTTATTTTCATTTCTCAATGAGTCGTCTGATGTTAAGAATCTGTCGCAGAGAACTCAAGTCAGGCCTAAGGCCTGTCTGTTCTACTGCAAGGAATCCCACTGCCTTCCGCTCAGATCGGTTTAGCAGAACTATTTGCAATACTTTGCTAAGATGTCTAATTTTGCTTGATCATTCTATGATTCTAGCAATGTCTTGGGTTGCCTCTCTTAGGAATGTATGCCATCAGTGATTATATCCAGTCCTTTGGTCAATGGTTCCTAACCAATATCTTCTGACAGATAACTACTAGTACCTTTGTTAATATTTGACCCTCTACGTTTTAGGAGCTCTGATAGGATGTTGCCTCCGGAGTATTTCCATTTTTTGAGTATGCGCACTGCTTCTACACTCTCTCACTCTCTATGTCTCTTTATAGATAGATACATAGATATAGACAAACAGACAGACAGACTGATAGACATACATACATACATAATATATATATATATATTATATATATATATATGTACAGACAGACAGACAGACAGACAGACAGACAGGCAGGCAGGCAGCCAGGCAGATAGACAGACAGACAGACAGACAGACAGATAGATGGACATATATATATATAGATAAATAGATAGATAGATAGATATACATTATATAGAGATATTCTATTGTATCTGAGGAGTGTCATTTTCTTTTTGTGCATTATAATTTAACACACTCACAGGTGAAATTTCCACTTATTTCTTATTTTTTAAAATTTTCCTAAAATTTTTTTGCGTCTTGCAACCTTTTCAATAGTCTTAACTCTGTCTTTAAAAAAGTGAAAAGGTGAGTGTGTCACATTATAAGGCACAACAGAATATGTTTCAACACACGAACTCAAATAAAGAATCTTGCAAACCAAATCCAAAAACGAAATACATCGAGATAGATAAATAAATAGACGTACATAATACGTATATATATAGATAGACATATATAATATGCATAGATAGATATATAAATATGTAGACATGCATAATATATAGACATGATATATATATGTATATATATATATGTAGATATATATACATAGATATATATACATAGATAGGTAATATAGACATGCATAATATATAGAGATACATTATATATATATATATATATAGATATATATATATATATATATGTATGTCTATATATATATATATAGACATACATTATATATATATAATATATAATGTATGTCTATATATATATATAGACATACATTATATATATATAATGTATGTCTATATATATATATAGACATACATTATATATATATATATATATATATATGATAGATAGATAGATATACATCATATATATATATACCTCATCCTCATGTGATAAAGGACATCGTTAAAAGAATCTGAAGTTATTAGTTGCCCACCCCTATCCCAAATAACCCGACTGCCATACTTTATAACTATGAGGATATTACAAAACACAAAAGTCAAATGTATCATACGCATTTCCGGTTGTTGAAGTCTCAGCAACACACGTATATATATATATATATATATATATATATATATATATATATGATGCATGCATGTATGTTGTATGCACTCGTGTTTCATTATGCGAGCATAAAAGCGGAATAACATCAGGATGTCAGCTACTTACCTAAAAAGAGAAGAAAGAAAAGAAATCCTTATTAAATATGGCGCCTGTTGTTTGTTTCAATTACATTTAACATGTTTCAAAATAAAATAATTGCCGTATCAAAGAAATAATGTGTGACAAACAAGTGGTATTTTTTTTATTTTTTAACAAAAGAAATACATTCATTTACTTCATAATTTTAAAACTTCCAACGTACGAATTAATTAATGACAAATATTGATTAGTTTTTTTTTTTTTAAATATGTATTTAAAACTCAAATTAATCTCTCAGAGCAAAAGTGCAAGTGACCCTGTTATATTTTTTTTAATTAACCAATCATGCAATATTACTATTAATTTCTAATTCGTTGCTGCTTTTTCAACGTCACATTCTTCTCTGTATAATGAGACCTTAGTATCATTAATGAACTTGGTAGTGTGTTAAAAAGTTTCCTTCCTGACCATATGTCTCCGCCCCCCTTGAGCGGCAAGGATTATTTACGTTCTCCCCCCACGGTCGACCAACGTCATGCGAGTGGACTGAGCAGATGGAAAGAAAAATAATCTCATCGTGTATATATCTCTTTGAAGTATGAGTCAGGGGGGTGGTGCGCGTGATTGCTGTGCAACACCTTTTGTCAACCCGAAGTTGGTTGATAGATCCATAGAAAAATTTGGCATTAACTAATTGTATACATATATAGGTTTCGAAATATAAGAAACGCGTAACTAGGCCCGTAGGGTTTCCATAATAATACATACATACATACATATAACAAACATACATACATACATACATTACATATACAAACAGACATACATACTTACATACATACATACATATAACAAATAGACATTTACATATGTGTATTTACGGAAGTGTATATGTGTATACACAGATCTAATACTAAGAAAGAAAGAAAGGAAGGAAAGATAGGAAGGAAAGGAAGGAAGGAAGGAAGTAAAGGAAGGAAGGAAAGGAAGGAAGGAAAGGAAGGAAGAAAGGAAAAGAAGGAAGGAAAGGAAGGAAGTAAGAAAGAAAGGAAGGAAGAAGAGGGAAGGAAGGAAGGAAGGAAGGAAGGAAGGAAGGAAGGAAAGAATGGAAGGAAGGAAGGAAATATAGGAAGGAAAGGAAGGAAGAAAGAAAGGAAGATAGAAGGAAGGAAGATAGGAAGGAAAGGAAGGAAGTAAGGAAAAGGAAGGAAGGAAGGAAGGAGGAAGGAAAGAAGGAAGGATAGGAGGAAGGAAGGAAGGAATATAGGAAGGAAGGAAGGAAGGAAGGAAGAAGATAGGGAGATAGGTAGGAAAGGAAGGAGGAAAGGGGAAGAAGGAAAGAGGAAGGAAGGAAGGAAGTAAAGAAATGAAAGGAATGGAAGGAAGGAAGGAATGAAACAGAAGAAAGGAAGGAAGGAAGGAAGAAAATGAAATATAGGAAGGAAAGGAAGGAAGGAAGGAAGGAAAGGAAAAGAAGGAAGGAAGGAGGAAATAAGGACAGAAGGAAGGAAGGAAGAAGGAAAGAAGGAAAGGAAAGAAGAAAAAAGACAAAAAAGGAATAAGGAAGAAAGAAAGAAAGAAGGAAAAAAGAAAAGAAAAAAAGAAAGAAAGAAATGCTTATGTATTTGATGATGTCACTCCCGCGAATTTCTGGCATCACGTCATCAGGTACTTTATAAAATTGACGAAGAAGTATAAGTGGTAACTTTGCAGTTCATCAGCCTCGAAACTGTCGCTACATCCGTTTCACGTGCGATTACATTTGCCTAATGTTTATTTACTCATTCACACACACACAGACGCACCCACAAACACACTCACACAGACGCACCCACAAACACACACACACAGACTCGCGCACAAACACACACACACAGACGCGCGCACAAACACACACACACAGACGCGCGCACAAACACACACACACAGACGCGCGCACAAACACACACACACAGACGCGCGCACAAACACACACACACACAGACGCGCGCACAACACACACAACGCGCGCAACAAACAACACACAACACAACAGAGCGCGCACAAACACACACACACAGACGCGCGCACAATCACACACACACAAAGACGCGCGCACAAAACACACTCACACAGACGCGCGCACAATCACACACACACACAGACGCACACACACACACACACACAGACGCGCGCACAACACACACACACCAGACGCGCGCACAAACACACACACACAGCCATGTGCACGTACGCACAGCTTATACGTACGATCTCATCCTCTTTGAGCTTCTGTAAACAATGGTGTGGTATATGGGCAAGGAAGGAGAGCTTTAGATGAATTTGACAGTTTAGGCATTATTGTCTGAACAGGATATGGATTTGCAGGAAATAAACTGACAAAGAGGCGAAAAGAGAGAGACAATCTATATTTATCTACGGCTGTGGTTCGATTTGATTTACTTTATATCTTGACAGGTACAGAGAGAGAGAGAGAAATTTAAAATAAACATGGCTAATACGAGATACACGATTATACAGAGCGTTTAATATATAGTTTGTTATACAGACAAATATTTCAGACAATTTCGTTATCGCGGGGGAAAAGAATATGTTGACGTTTCGGGCAAAACTCATCTTCGAATGTAAAGTAGTAATACAAAGGCGGTGAACTGACAGAATCGTTGCCACGCCGGTTAAAATTTTAGTGCTGTTGACACCGCTAGATTTGAATGGTACTTGCCCAGGTGTCAAAACCATGATGATATCCGTGGGGGGAGGCTGATGATGGGCGATGTTGGATTGTTGGTATGACTGTCTTTGTATATGTGGAATAGTATTATTGGATTGTTGGTATGTCTGTGGAATAGTATCATAACACATCCTTTTGATATATATATATATATATATATATATATACCAGAGTAAACACATAAATGTGAAACAAGGTGGAAAAAAGAGTACTCAAATACCAGTGGTAGAGTAATATGCTTTATTTTAAGAAGTAGAAAATTCAACAAAATCTGTTACTCTGAGTTTATCGTTGCCGTTCATCAGACAGTTTTTGCTAGAATTTTAGCAAAAACAGTCTGATGAACGGCAACGAGAAACTCAGAGTAACAGATTTTGTTGAATTTTCTGCTGCTTAAAATAAAGTATATATATATATATATATATATATATATATATATATATATATATATATACACGCAAACACACAACGATTCAATAAATATTTTTACTGGAACGTATATGTATACATTCGTAGTTAGTTATATTCGTATGAGGACGGTAGTTACTATTCTTCGCCTGGTATTAATTCTAAGAGATTTTCAGTAATTTATTTATGAGAATTTTACAATTTTATATATTTTCATGCTGCGAGTAATATTTATTTATAAGCTACACTGTGCAACGGAACAATAGACATTTACTATGTGTTCAGTCACTCCCACCTTCCCTAACAAAATAATACGCATTTACTTTAATTCATCATTTATACATACATATATCTACACACATATATATATATATATATATTACATATATATCTACATATATATATCTACATATATATAGACATATATATATATGTATATATACATATATATATATATATCTATATATAGACATTATATATATATATATACATATATATATATATCTACACATATATATATATCTACATATATATATATATCTACATATATATATATCTAAATATATATATCTACACATAAATATATTATATATATATATATATATATATATATATATCTACATATATATATCTACATATATATATATATATATCTACATATACATATGTATATATATATATAATAACATGTTATATTTAATTATATCATATGCATTTCATTTCCAAGCGGTATTGTTAATTCATATTAATAACGTTCTATTTTGTAAGCTTATCATTCCTCTCAGCTTCGCTCGCAATATTTCTTTAGAAATTAATGTATATCATTAGATTTTGTCATGTAAAAGTGCGGTTTATGTTGGCACTAAATTCCCGTCTTTGTTGAAGAATACTTTTAAAGAAATCATATTGAGTATCTTAATTATGGATGGCGTTTGGCATATGTAAAGGATAATAGACTTTTCCTTCAATGTATTGTGGCTCCGGCAGCTGTTGACTATTGAAAGTGATCAGATTGGTTGGTATCGCTTAACAATGTATCGGAAACAAGAGAGAGATCGATGAATCGGCAGAAACGTTGTATTTTCAGAGAAAACGCCTTAAAAGTATATTATTACTGCGGGAGAGATTTAGAATGTAAAATGCATTCAAGTTTGTGTTATCGTTTTTAATGCAGGGAGTTTTATGAATCAACACAAACTAATTGACTTATTAGTAATTGATTGATATCATATTAAATCTTGCAGGAATTGTCGGGAGTCTAACAATCTCATGTGTACCCCCAGAGTGGGTTATTGTTCTCTTGTTTAGAACGGGGAAACTGCTAAACACGCTACCATACTAAAGATCATATAGAGATGGATTACTGGCAGGAACGCTGTAACATCCACCCGGATATGTATTCTCTTCTTCCTTCCCCTTTCTCTGTCTTTTTGTCGCTATTATACCCGTTCAGCTCCACATGTGTCATATACTGTTCCTTTTCTCAAGCAAATCCTGGAAAAAGTTCTTCATGCATTTCGCAGTCCTTCTTCCTATCAAATCACCGGCTCCACTGTAACAACGATCCGCAGCCCTTCATCATCATCATCATTGTCTACTCCCCTGATTTCCCTTGAAGCTTCTGTCTTCCCTGCGGGTACTGATTTTAATATCTTGAATGAAACTATAACACCATAAGTACCAATGTTATGTACAGGTAAAAAACTCAGACAGGTACATCTCTGTAAGTGCTGCCTACGCTAACAAGTAGGATCTTTTCCCTTTGTTTCAAATTCATATTTATGACATATGTCCCCAGTTATTTAACAGATAATTTACCGATAAATTTAGAATTTCACTGTGGAATGTCAGAAAAATGAACTCTAGGGAACTGAATTGTTCATTTAGCCAAGCTCCTTACACTAACAGCTACTGCACAAATAGTTTTGCAATATCCATCATCAGAGATATGGATAAAATTGCATGTGGCATTAATTGAAACAAACTTCATAATCTAAACTCGTATATTAACGTTACAGCTTTTGAATTACAATGTAAAATTTCATGTGACGCGGATATGACAAGATAAATTCCAGCTCCGATAAAAACTGATCCGCTTATTATTTCACAGTTAATCCCTCTATCCTAAATATTTCAAAACAACTTCCGTTAAGAAAAATTAATGATAGTTACCGAAAAGTTTTGGCGGATTTCGTTAGATGGGATATTACTTGTAGTGTCGGACGGCAAATTCGTATCAGTTTATTATGCTTGTAATCTTTGATAGTTAAGTGTTAATATATTTATTATTCAGAGTATTTTTCCGGTAGTCCCAAGCTGTTTCTACCAAAATGTGCCTCATCAACACAATAGATGCCATTGCTCGTCTCCAGCAATGATTAAAACACATTTGTGGGTGTAATAATTAGCATAAAAGAAAGTTGAAGATTAATACCATATTAATTAATATTAGTATTATATAAGATTAATATTGTATAAAACGGAAACAAAAATGAAATTGTAAGAATTTTTGTTTCCATTTTCTGATCAGATTTTATGATATCAATTTCGTCCCGATTCAAATTACAAAGTGGTTAACCTTACCCTACAGCTTCCCGGGATTACCCAAGTAATATATCAGTCAAATACTACGGTCAAATTCCTCAATGTACCTTTTCCCCAAAATTCATACTTTTAGTAACAATATTGTTTCTCTCAGAAAGGAAACTACTCCAGATGACCTAATTATATACACGTTTCTTTTTCACTACACTAATATAAGGAAAGAAGCTTGTAAGCTATAGAATCGAATGTAAAAGTGAAATGCCTAATGTATATTATTTTCTTTACTTCTCTACAGATTCTATATCATTAATGTCAGCTGTATCGTAATTATAATGGAGTTATTTCATCAATATATATTGCAGTCGTTACTAAAAATTTCATTTGTCGACATGATTAAAGGAAATGGAGAGACACGTAATTTCCGTCCAATGCGAATTATGAGATAAAAAGGTTTCAATCAATAACAATGAAAAACATGGTAAAATATATTATCTGCTCGTCAACAAATCAGATTATGAATGACATGCTTTGATCGATCACAATATAACGTCCGTATGAGATCAGCTTCGATTTCGGCATGAAGTAAATAATATACATAACCGATCAGCGTAGACA
Organism: Octopus sinensis; assembly: GCF_006345805.1. Taxonomy (NCBI): domain Eukaryota; kingdom Metazoa; phylum Mollusca; class Cephalopoda; order Octopoda; family Octopodidae; genus Octopus; species Octopus sinensis. Next base: position 51,751,407 of record NC_043014.1, on the reverse strand, counting down.
TAGTATGAATGTTACAGGCACTCTGATAATGACGACTGCATGTGTGTGCCTCTGTTTGTAAATGTATATGTGTGTGACAAAGGGAGAGAGAGAGAGTGTATAATATATATATATATCACGTGATCACGTGACCGTCCAGACCATCAGATGTTGTTACACATCACTGGTGACAATGCGTTCGCATTGTTTTAGCCTTCGAATGACGCCACCCCGCTGGCTAAGCGAGCAGGCCAACAGAAGAAAAAGTGGGAGAAAGAGTGGTGAAAGAGTACAGCAGGGATCACCAACCCCTGCCGGAGCCTCGTGGAGCTTTAAGGTGTTTTCGCTCAATAAACACACACAACGCCCGGTCTGGGAATCGAAACCGCGAGTTCGCTGCCCTAACCACTAGGCCATTGCGCCTCCACATATATATATATATGCACATGTGAACGGAGACACATAGACAGACAAATACATACATACATTATCGGGGCCCTGGGATGTGTAACACACCGCCTAAACAATAAACTTGAGAAATTCGGCTTCTCAAAAGCACCCTGTCGTTGATGCTAAAATTCCAATGAAGGAGGCTTCGATGTAGGTTAGAAACGGTCTATTTCTCTATTGGCGAGACCGAGTCATACATTACACACCCATTTCCAAGAACAAAAGGCAA
>NC_043014.1:51738249-51748249 GCF_006345805.1 Octopus sinensis | reverse complement strand
ATTCAATAGCGAATTATGCATTAAAATGGAAACAAATGATGGTAAATTTATTTTTAAATCGTAGACTCATCGTAGACATTTTTAGAGAGTTACTTCCCTTATTTAATAGCGACGAAAATACATTAAAATAGAAAAAAATTATGGTAACTTTCTTTTTAAATCGTAGACTCATCGTAGACGCGCGCTAATACCCAGAAGGGCTCGATATGAATCGCGACTATAAGATACCCGGTTTTGGTTAAACTGCACCGCAAAATGTGGGAGTAGTTAGGAATCTAAATCGTAGGAGACAGACACCACACAACCTTACTTTTATATATAAAGATATATATAATGAGGGATGATGCGTGTGTGTGTGTATTCATATTTTCTATCGTTTCTGACACAAATTTCTATCATTCTGCTTCCGTAATATTTTTTGTAATTTTTCACCCCATTAATTCAATATATACTCTGTCTTTCACTTGCGTGTATTCCCCTGTATTCCTCTCACCTGCCTCTCACATATTATATTATATATGCTTGTGCACGTGTGTGTTTGTATGCGTATGTATGCATATGTGTGTTTGCGTGTGAGTGTGTATTGCATGAACCTGTGCCAGAGATACATGCTTTTGATTATTTTAAACAGTCAAAGCGAAAGCACTGCAAACTCTACCGGTTGTTTGTATATATATATAATCACCATATATGACTACAAGACTTCACCAGGAGATGCTATTTAGTTACTTATATGTATGAGAGAGATGTGGGGGAGCAAAGCATAGACTAATTTCATAAGAGGCTTGCACTAAGGATCGGCCAGTTCCTGACGTGTCACAATCTGGGATTAATAGCGCCTACCATTTATAATCCATGTGAAGTATGCGGACAGTCAAGTGGCACTCAGCTGGTGTCTCTACGGTAGCCTGTACTTCGATAATTTTGTACGTTTTCGTTTTTATGTTCTTGAGAATTCAACTGCCATTCTTTTCGAAACGCACGGTGATGATCCTATTCCATCCTCTTCCCTCTTTACTGCCCCGCCGCCACCTCTACTTGTCCGACAAAATTCTATGCTCCAAATGTCATATTTTATTGTTCTTAAATGCCTCTTCATAACTTGTTTCTTCGGGCCATGGACTAATACTATTCACCCTGTTTGAATTCTTTGTTTGAAACACATTTGCCTATCATCACAAGCTCAGCGGGACCTTCTGTGTCCAACTGGTCAATGCGATTAATATTGATACTTTCGGGTATCTAATTATGTATTATCTTTAATCATGGTTTATCACAACACACACGATTATATTACGGCACTAAATTATTACTCAGGGCACGCCGATACTTCATGTGCCTCGTATACATAGATACATATATATATATATATATATATATATATATATAATCAAAATAAGCAACAAGGATATCCTGAGGTAATACAGTACGATCGTTTCATGCTACTCCATTTAATTGAACAATGCAACTATTACCTCAATTTTAAAATGTAGAGCAATCTTCAGCCGCATAAAATTCAAAGGATTCATTTGTATCATAACAAATATATATTTCAAAAATATTATCATGACCGAAACTATGAATACTAGTACTGTCATTAAAATCCTAAGTTGTCATCATCAAAACAGTCATCATCATCATAATATCCTTCATCGTTTTGCCATTATTACCATCATCACCACCACCACCATCATCAACAATAAAAACAGTACCAGAATTCATTTTTTGTATCTTAACCGTAGACGCTGTTAAGAAATTACAGAAATCTATCAAACGTAGCCATCGTTAAATCGAATATGACATATGTTCGTTGATTAGTTTAGGGATTCTAATGTTATTTGTGTTTCTTGTACATATATATTCCCTTCTCCGTCATCAAATACACTCACATATACTTGTACGTATACATGTTGAGGAAAGCCTTGCACTGTGAAAAGAGAGCGCGGTGGAATATTTCTTCCTTGTCTCTCAGGATCATTGTGATGAATAACGTAAAGTTGTATATTTTGATATCCCCAGGAACTATATCATACTTCGCATATTTGGATTACACAGTGACGGCTGGTTATCCACGTCATTCAACGTGACCTGTTGGGTGAACTATTGTTTTAGAAAAAGAATTATTGAAGCAGACTCATCTAAAATTATTAAAACTACCCTAAATTTGTCTCCATTCTTAGAAATAGCACAGCATATGATTATAATGCTATGTTATTAAAAGTAGATCAGTATATGAATATAATTCTGTGCCAGAATGTGGCCCATTTATTGAATCATCTACCCTTAATTAGGAATCTTCGTTCTAATAGGGCCTGTCTATGGTCTATCCTCGGACTGGAATTTTTAAAGATTTTTCTGCCCATAACATCTTACTTAGCTCGATTGTAGATTTAAGGCAAATAAGTTTGCAAACTCGAAGTACCTCCTCACATGTAACAGAGCAAAACCAAGCAACCGAAAGAGAATTTGAGTCGTCATTAAACATGGATATAGTCTTTATAAGTTTCTATCGCTGGGAATATCATTTTCTGTCAACAAACAAATGCAAAAAGAATCTGCACCATCAATAACGTGGTCATCCTCCTAAGCCTACATGGCATTTGATTCCCACCTTTCAAAATATAGAAACTAAAATACAGCAAGCACCTAACCGCTCCACACAACGTCAGTTTGAAATTGCAGAAATCGCTCTTAGAGTTGATTTGGAGCATGATGCTGCCCATAGAAAGAAATGAAGAATAAATTGTCTAAAACTATCGATCACCTTCAAAAGTTAATGATGCCTGCATCTAAGTGCTTTTTGAAACAAGATAGGGAGAATTCAATATTATTCTTCCGACGACCCTGGAAATTTCATGGACTGCGATTTCTAGAATGATGGAGCATTTTCGACAATGCAACTTCAAAGTCAATCCCTAAGGTGCTAACAATAACTTACTGGAAGATATCAAAACAGGCAGCGACATAATTGAGCTATCATCATCAGAGAAAACTCCACTTTCGTCAACGTTCAGAAGTCAGTTTTGGATTTTAACCTGATATTCCTCAACTTACCGATTTAACAGTCGCCGAAGCTTTGCAACCCTCTGAGAATCATAGAACAACGTTTCCTCATTGCTGTTATAGTGATGCAGCCAGCCCTAATGGCACTATTTGTTGCAGAATATACAGTAATGCTAAACTGACCATAGGAAATCGTTGTGGTTCTTGTTTCATAGAAATACAGCTTCAAGCAGACATTTTCCTCTACCATAATCGATATTATCATCATCATCATGATTATCCTCCTCATCATAATCTTCATCGTCATTCGTTATTTCAACATTATTCACTATGCGAAATATAATCGATAAATATAATTAAAAGAAACATTGTAATATTTGGCATTTCTTTAGCGACAACGAACAAGAATGGCGTTAATACTAATAATACAAATACGACAAGACTATTGTCATTTCAGGGAACTGTCATTTCTAGCGTGATTTAGCTGGCGATAATAGAACAATTCATCCGAAGAATGAATCGCCAATCGGTTAGTGTTTTAATATCCAGGGAAGCGTATTTCTTAAAATATTTTTCACTTTAATTTTTACAGACGAATAGAAAAAAATATATAAATGGATGACGCGTAACAATAAAGAATTCTAACACATCGAAAATGGTAACCTATTGGAAATTTCTGGGAAAGTTTAATATTTCTTTCTGACCTGTTAATAATTGAACGAGCGTGCAAAGTGGTCAATACCAATAGAAAAACGAGCGACAGGTCGTGTTGTGTTCATTACATTGCGTCTGTCTCTAAATAACTTCAGTCGGACCAATATAACACAGCTTTCAATACAAGGTTGATTGTTCACTGCTACCAAATGCTAACATTGGTAATTTTGTGTGATGTGAAAGGGTGAGGTGCGGTTAAGACTATGCGCTGTATGGGTTGTGTTATATTTATTGGTAGTTCTTGCAGGAATGTATTTTGAATGATTTGCTATTCTCATAACAAATATTATAACGAGGATTCCTAACGACCGTAGATTGGCAGAATCATTAAATATTTCTTGTGTTTCTTCTGGTTCTAAACATTCCGAGTTCAAATTTCGACATAACCAATTTTGTCAGTCATTCCATCGGTGTCGATAACATTAGCTACAATCCAAGAAATAAGTTCAGTATTACACGTTCAGTATTACACGACAAATCTATCTTGATAATGCGGTTTGTTTCTGCTTGAAAACAACACATTCTAGTAAAGTCTTTTACAGTCATTAGGTGCATTTATGCATGGGCAATGAATCTACTAGAAATAATAGCGCTGACTCTATTAAAACACATACAAACGTCATATTTTACGTTGTTGTTGCACAAAACTGCTCGAGTAGGTTGGTGTAGGAGTCAACACAAATTACAACAAAAACGATAAAACGAATATTTGTTGTATGTAGATATGGTATTCTTGGCAAAGGCGTATCATTTGTGACGCATGCGCATGCGTTTACTTACTACACGGATGCGAACTGGATATAAGATTGCTATATATAATATATATATATATATATATATATATATATATATATATATATATATATATATATATATATAGTTAATCCGAGCACGAAAGCACAAAAAAACACAACAACGCGAGGACGTGGAACAAATATAGTATTATTGGACGCTCAGGAAAAAAGGAAAGAAAGAGGGTTTAACGTTTCGAGCGGAACTCTTCGTCGGAAACATAGGAGAAGGAAAGATCCAGAGAAGGGAAGACAGAGGGAAAAAAATCGCCAACGGTACACACGCGGCCACATTTTGAATATATATATATATATGTGTATGTGTGTGTGTGTGTGTGTGTATGTGTGTGTGTGTGTGTGTGTGTGTATGTGTGTGTGTACACTATACGTGAAAATGTAATGTAGCACTGTAAAATTTAAATGAGCTATACTTCGATTTTTATAACAAGAAGCGATGGTGATCTTGTTCAGATTTGATCTTAAGTATTTGAAGGTGAGTATTATTGTCGAGTAAAATAATGTTGTATCTTGAAGCTGTACCACATGACTAGCCCTACTCGTCGCTCTTTCGGCCATGTAATCTATCACGTGTTGATTAGATTCTCTTATTTTCGTGTATGGTGCGTACAGCCAGTTGTCGTAAGCAAACGAACAATCATTTTGTAATTGTCACGTTTGTTTGCAGATTACTGACTTCATTCCCAGAATAACATAGAGAGAGAGAGAGAGAGAGAGAGAGAGAGAGAGAGAGAGAGAGAGAGAGAGTAGAGAAGATGACTCTCTATATGTGCCAACCATAAATAGTCCAAGATAAATTACAAGAATCTGAAATCGCTAACTGAAAGTCAATAATTCAATACAAAATTACGATTAATTCCTTTGTTGAGTGAAATAAAGAAAAGTAAAGACCTAGTTTAGAAATAGATCGAACGTTTAAGATCAACGGAAAAACATCAGCTTCAAGAAAGCTGCAATATTGTGGAATAAATATATATATATACATTTACGAGTAATGCAATTGAGAAATATATATATATATGTTATTCGACAAGTGAGAGACCACTTTTAATAGTAATCAATAAGTACAACTCTCATTTCCGTATAAACTATTGTTCGTTACTTAGTTGTCAAGACACCCTGCTTATATTCCAACAGGCAAAGGTTGATTTCTCTCGCTGTTTCATCGCTGGTGAAGTGCAGCGACACGAAACGTCATACCTGAAATTATTGAAATGTTTGAATTGATGGATTTACTTTTGTTCTAAGGACATTATCATTGTCGCAGCTGCCGTGGTTGTTATTTTTTTAGTTACAGGTGAGCACATATGGGTACAGGTAACATCGAAAGTGTTGTAATCTGATTATTCTATTATAGTTTTCCCATGTGCACTAAGATAATATTTCAAGTTTGTCTTGACTACATACACACATAGACGAATATTTCACGTTGCTTATTCTATGATTTCTGCTCTCTATATCGTTACGTGCGTGAGTGTGTGTGTGAATTTGCATGTATGCATACTGATAAATAAAACTTTACATGTATATATACATGTCAATGTATATATACATGTCAATGTATATCTAGGTGTAGTCGGCACTCGCATACATATACAAACAGGTAGATTGATATGGAGATAGATAGTAGGACCGACGCAATTACACACGCACACACAACGAAGGAGACAGAGAGAAAAGTACAGGTAAAGAAATAGATGTATATATGAGTGTGTGGGTATATATTAGAGAAAGAAAGAAAGAAGGAGAGAGAGAGGTACGCATAAGCTCAAACACATAGAAGGCGACGTTATTCCAACTGCAAGAATAAATAAAGAAATAAAAAAAGAAATTATTTCTAAAAAGGAAAGTAAAATATAGACGTTAAAAAAAAAAAAATTTGCTACAACACAATGTTCGCCAGTGGAGGATGTTAGAAATGTCTTTGTATATTATATCTTTTGTCCGTTATTTTTGCTATTTCCTTTTTCGTATTCATTGTTTTGTTCTTTTGTTTTTATCTTTTTGATTTTGGTATTATTCAAAAAACGATTGAATATGGTGAGAATTAAATCAGTAGTGAAGTGGGTTTAGAATTCACTTAATACTTCATGTATTGCAGCAATCTAGTTTACTGTTGAGATATATATATATATATATATACTCACATTTGGACATATATGCCTACATTCTACACACATTATATATGGTGTGTGTGTTTATATGTGTTTATTGGCTGTGTGGTAAGTAGCTTGCTAACCAACCACATGGTTCCGGGTTCAGTCCCACTGCGTGGCATCTTGGGCAAGTGTCTTCTGCTATAGCCCCGGGCCGACCAATGCCTTGTGAGTGGATTTGGTAGACGGAAACTGAAATAAGACTGTCGTATATATGTATGTATGTATATATATATATATATATATATATATATATATATATATATATATGTATGTATGTGTGTGTGTTTGTTCCCCTAGCATTGCTTGACAACCGATGCTGGTGTGTTTAAATCCCCGTTACTTAGCCGTTCGGTAAAACAGACCGATAGAATAAGTACTGGGCTTACAAAGAATAAGTCCTGGGGTCGATTTGCTCGACTAAAGGCGGTGCTCCAGCATGGCCGCAGTCAAATGACTGAAACAAGTAAAAGAGTAAAAAGAGCATGCATGCACATGAATCGCTGTATCTCCGCATGCCGGCGTAGATGTGTGTGTGTCTTTGTTTGTGAGTGTGTGCGCATGTTTGTAAATTAACGTTTAAGGAAACTCGAATGTATAGAATTTGTGTTCGCAATCAGAAGCGAACGGTTTCGATCTCATACTGCGTTATCGGCGGTACGCTGCAATAATAGCTATTTCTTTAATACCCACAAGGGGCTAAACACACAGAGGACAAACAAGGACAGACAAACGTATTAAGTCGATTATATCGATTCCAGTGCATAACTGGTACTTATTTAATCGACCCCAAAAGGATGAAAAGCAAAGTCGACCTCGAGGGAATTGGAACTCAGAACGTATTCCTTAGATAATTCTCGGCACACAGTTTTACCAAAATCTACCTGAAACATAGATAACAGAATCCTCGGGTGCTTACAGTATATTTATAGTAACCAATTAGTTCAGTTGGTCTTACAACTCGAAAAAGATCATCGTCGAAGTTGACGGAGCATACATAATCGTTAAATTCATGTTCCTTGCATGCGTATATGTGTGTGACTATGGGTATATACGTACATATATATTGTTTAAATCTAAACGCGCACTACTGGCATGACGATGAAATGTAAGAAGAAGGAAAAAAGAATAAATATTTAGCATACTCTTCTTCTAACTGGAAGCAATATCACCATTAATTAGTAAATATGTGAGAGTAATATAAATTGAAATGACACACTAAGTGTGCAAACCCTATAAGGCATAGAGTTACTTAGCTTCGACAGAAATCAATCAAAGAATGGCAGAGATAAAAACGTAAACATATATGCATACCAACAGAGATATAAAGCTTTGTATGTAAATAAGTATCCAAATATATACACACACACACACACACAAACATACTTATAGTAATGTGCCAAAGTGTGTAAATATCACGTGTCATATTTCAAAGAATCGATGCACTATTAACATACATGCTATAGCTAAAGAAACGTCTCTTATGATCTGACATAGTGATGTTTATGACCTACATATCGTCTTAGGCCACAACAATGTACAATAGTACCTCGGTTTTCGAACAACTCTGATCACGAATATATTGTGCCTTATATATATATATATTGATATTTATTGATATATATATAAAGCATAATTAATTCGTGTTCAGGAGACGTTGGTGAATCGAGGTACTACTGTATTAAATGTATATGAGAAAGACATGAGATAAAGCACGAAATATTTATAAGTAAGTACTTATAAATATTTAGAAAGGTGTGTGTATCTTCACATGCATGCTACACACACAAACACACACGCGTGTGTGAACATGTATATGCGGTTTATATATGTGTGTGTCTGTGGTTGCGTGTGTTCGTGTATAAGATGATGAAGTGGACAAACAACGACCACAAAACGTAATAATTGTTACTGTGCAAAACTAACAGCTGACTTTTAATTAAATTCTAAAACCCTTTCCCACTGACTACATATAAAGTACTTACAGACTTCCTCCTATTACTGTTGTAGTTAGAGCTCCAAATTAGTAAGTGTGTGTGTGTGTTTGTATGTATCCCAATACATACATACAGCCTAGTGTATGTATCCCAATCACATTGAAACAAATACATTCATACATCTCTCTTTGTGGCAAATGAATTGAAACATCTAGCAACAAAGAGAAGCTTGTTGTAAAATAGCAGAGGATCTTTGGTCCCTGATAGCTCAAGTGAATGACCCCCTTATGGCATGGAGTATTGACTGAACAGATGATGTTGCCCATGACAAGGGCATAGTGCGATCACTCTGTTGTAAATTGAAACTAAAACAAACAGCTCACCAGAGATCCTAGCGGGACAATTTTTGTTTCCAGCCTGAACCCCAAAACTGATGGAAACAGCCTCCGTAGATGTGGCGGCGAATGTGGCCAAATGAAGCAGTTATATCTTGTCCGGGATATTGTTACAGGAATTAGACGAGGTTATAGTTTTATAGAGAATGAAGAGGATTATTCCGCACGAAAGGTTTTCGTTCAAGCGAATACATCTCTGCAGGATAGTTCTGAAATATTCGTTGACTTTGAAAGGGAACGAATTGTGAAAAGCTTGGTTTCTCGTAGACGTCGAAGAGGGTTTGGTGAAAATAAAGCGTCAGGGGAATTGAGTTTTGTTGGTAGGGACCGGCCGTTTAAGAAGCCAATTATTGTAAATTGAGATAGTAACAGTGGATATAAAAAATGAGACTACAAAGAGAGACCCCAAAAGTATGGGGATTTTCAACACATAGATGGCAGGTTTGGTTCTGAAAGGGGAGGGAAAGATTCCCGGAGTGGTAGTAGAGAATTTAGAGATAGAGAAGACAGAGGTGGGAATTTGGAGAGGAGCTACAGAAGTAGAGAAAGAGGGAGACAGAGAGGCAGGGGGGGAGTTTAGAGTGTAAATACAGAGACAGAGGTTATAGAAATGAGGAGAGAGTTATTTAGAAATATAGATAATTAAATTTATTATTTTCAAGAGGATAGAGCATAAGAAATGAAGGAGTACCAGATTAAATACCTGGCCGTATTTAATTTCATCGATCTATGTTCTGAGTTCAAATCACACTGTAATCAATACTAGTTGAATATTATGTATGAGGGAAATACAGGTTGTAAAATATGATCCAAACGAAATTTAAACGTACATATGTACTCTACTAAAATGTACTCAAAGATACTTCATTTTAATATTAAATTGTGTTATATATAAAGTAAGCACAGGCATTGATTTGTATGTGTATCTACGCATATATTCGGAAAAGATTGATAGTTGTACACACACACACATATATATATATATA
>NC_043014.1:51723249-51728249 GCF_006345805.1 Octopus sinensis | reverse complement strand
TGCGTAGCGAACATTTTAATCACTCTTCCATAACAACAAACCTGCCAATTTGACAAGGCATTTTATTAGAAGTTGAAATACAGTCAGATTGGAAATTTTCTATTTTGCAGACTTGATACTTTTTAATAAATACAATGATCTCACTTAAATAGAGGATTCAAATTTGAAGAGAACGTATAGATATGACTGTCGTATGAGTCACATTTGTCTCGTATACTAGTCTGTAAACAAGAAAATGTTTAGCTTGGTTCATTAATCTGCTTGGTTTCACATGGAATATTTATAAGTAAAAAGTATCATCTTGGATCTCCCATTTTCTGTGTGTATATATATAAAACACAGAAAATGCGGTAGGAGAGGAATAGAGACGAGAACTGATTGAGAACTTCTATCATTCAAATTCAAAATTGCTGACGACTAGCACCACGATTGAAACTCAAGACTACCAAGAAATTTGAATCAAACTGTTTTGTACCTCCCCACAAAATTTTTTGTGCTCTTCTTTCGATGAGTCAACGATTTAAAAAAAAATTTACCATCATTTCTTTTTCCATTTTTAATGCATTTTTTTTCTATTTTTTGGCTATAACTCTCTAAAAATGCTTTATAGTTATTTCCCTTACAAACCCGAGCAACGCCGGGCGATACTGCTAGTGTATATATATATATATGAGTTACTGCACACTCACCATAGACAACATAACCGAAAGAAAGACAATTAAAATGGCCGTGACTCTTTTGCTTAAATCTGCTGTTGATGGCGAGTCGTTTCTACCGAGGCACCCTAAGTTCACACAGTAGCAATAATTGTGATTTACATGCCTTCTACCACGCCGTTCAATACCTGAATGATTTCAATTGTTCTATAACATTTAATACCATTCATTGATTTTCTCCTCATGCTTACTTGATTTGGAATACAGCCAATATGGTTTCTAAACCTCATCATTGAACACACACACTTACATACTTTTTACTAGAAAGTGAGTTGCGTTTTTTAGTTATTTTTTTTTTTGCTCATTAGTGACATATGGCTTATGTTTTGTTTGTTTCTGATTTGTATTTAATCTAATAGAATCTAGTAGAACAATTTAAATCGCTGTTGCCAAATCAACTCTAGGGTAATATAATCAATATATAATAAGTTATGATTAATGGAATATCTAATACATATTTCCTTCCAGTTATTTTATGCACAGCAAACGATGATCATTTGATGTATATTATGTATAAATACACATTAATTGTTCCTCGATGCATAAGTATATCATATGATATATATATATATATATAATTCTGTTGTGTATAATATCCATTAATTGGTGCTTGTAGCATTGGTAAGTATGGATATCATTTGATAGAGTATCATGGATATCAGTAGAAAGAAAGGGAGGTTGATCGATCAATTTGTTTGAAATAGTAGTTATATCTTCTTCAGATATGTTTTTAAACATATCTTCGACTGTTTTTAAACATCCGGAATGTGAGGTGTCAATTTTAGAATTGAAGTGCAACGGGGAGGAGGAAGAGGAAACGAGGAAGTTACGATGATACTGTACATTGTTCCATTTGTGCATGTATGTGTGTATCATTGTCTTTCTTTGTGTGTGTGTGTGTGTGTGTGCACGAGTGTGCGCGCGCTCGAGCGCCTGACAAGACAGAAAAAGTTTTATGTAATGCTTTCTAAGTTTCAAGTGTCTTTTTGTAAAAGACCATGTACGAATCCCCAAGCTAATTTCTTTTGTCTAATTACCAAATTACTGAGAATTTTGTGGGTATTATTCCTCATACTTCGTTGAACGAAGTTACATCATTTTGGGCATACGTGTGTATAGAATCTATGCTGATATAGATACACACACGCACATTTATATATTTTACTCTTTCAAGAACGATATAATAAAAATATAAATCACTTTAACAGTTTGATTGATACACACATGGAGGAACAACCAGTCACAGGTGGCATTTTTTATTATTAGATTCCTTCGAAGAACGAGGACATTCTGTATTGGTGAAGATTTTCTTTCATGTTCTGTTATTTTCATAACGAAGGTAGCTGATCCGGTCAATTTGGCGTAGTTTTCCTGCTTCTACAGAAGCAACGTTGCAGCTGCGATTTCGGTCTAACTTTACTATTTCATTAATTACTACAGTTACATGCAAAAATCTATCACGTCAGCAGTGTCTTTAATAAAAGCAGTGTTGAAATATTTGAAGTTTTAACCACAGTAACTCCTTCTTATTTATTATTCATTCATCTTTGTCTTTCGTATTTTTCCTTCATCTCTATCTTTCAGTACCTAACATGTGCACATACAAAAGCGTTGAGCTGGCAAATTGGTTACCATGCCGCGCATCGTTGAGAAGACTTTACGTCTCGAGTAAGAAGTGAAGAATTTGATTGACTCTCCTGAATGAGATTTGCCTAAGAATGGGCGAGTAAAAGCGACAACCTGAGTGTCACCAACACGAGGAAGAATATTTTGGAAAAACCACGTTGTGCATTTCGTCGGACATTTCAAAAGGTTCTGAGGATAATGAAAAAATAAAACAAAGAGGTTAAAAAATTACATGCAACACAATCAGGGTGTGTATTTTTTTTCTCTGTGAAGACGCATATCTTTGAGGTTATGATATTCAGCTTCCGATCGTACGGTCGCTAGTTCGTTCCCTAGCGGCACGTTGTCCCTTGAGCAAATGACTGTTTTGTGTTGGTCCGTCCACTCCGCTACAAAAATGAGTTAGGGTTGTATTTCGAAGCCACAGCCCCTTCGCATTCTTTTCTTTTTTAAAGGAGCTCTCCGTCGGTTTCAGCGACGAGGGTCCAGCTGATACGATCAACAGAACAGCTTGCTCGTCAAATTAACGTGCAAGTGGCTGAGAACCCCACAGCCACGTGTACCCTTAATGTAGTTCTCAGGAAGATTCAGAGTGACACAAAGTGTGACAAGGCTGACCCTTCGAAATACTGGAGCAACATGAAATAAAGTGTCTTGCTCAAGGACACATCCTGTCATCAGGAATTGAACTCATGTCCATAAGATCGTGAGCCGAATGCCCTAACCACTAACCCACGTGCCTTCACTGTCGCATTCTATAGCACGTTGTATCTTCATGAGAAACTACGTTGACGGTGCGCGACTTTGTAGAGTACATTCTAAGTTCATGAGCAGGCTGTTCTTTTGATCGAATAAACTGGAATATTTGCCAATGCAATCGACGGAGTGTCAGTTTGTTTGTTCAGAGGAAAACGGTCCAACGATGTGCAAGTTTCATTTTGCCTCTATTCTGAAAAATTTCTGCGGCTTTTAGGCATTTTGAAAGAATTAATTCCATTCATCGGTTTAATGTTTGTGTGTAAAGTAGCGCAAAATATTTACTGTCGTTCTTTATGATTGATTACGTGTGTTAACGTACGAATGTCAGGCTATACAGATTAAAAGTGTATAACAAAAAAAAACCCAGTATAGTCATCATCACCATATTTTAACAGGGAGGATAAAACATAATACACGAACAATATATATTCGGCGACCAGTGCCAACTATACCTATTTATTTATTACCCACAAGGGGCTAAACATAGAGGAGACAAACATGGACAGACATAGGTATTAAGTCGATTATATCGACCCCAGTGCTTTACTGGTACTTAATGTATCGACCCCGAAAGGATGAAAGGCAAAGTCGACCTCGGCGGAATTTGAACTCACAATGTAACGGCAGCCGAAATACCGCTAAGCATTTCGCCCGACGTGCTAACGATTCTGCTAGCTCGCCACCTTACTATACTAACTATACCGCGAGTATTCAGTTCTCCCCGGAGGCGCATTTAACTCCGCGTTTATTTCGAATTATAACACTGACCGAGGTTATGTTATTAATTAATCCAGTTGTTCTCTGCTCGTTACACACTATTAGTAATTCGCTCAGTACATTAATTATTCAAATATTGAATCAGAGAAGCAGTAGTTCTACCACATTCATATTATCTTTAGCCAAAAAGAAAGCATTTCATAGCAATCTATCTTGTTTTTATGTCGTAATGTTTTACATTATTGTTTTTCCATATTGCTTACAACTGTACGTAATAAAATATGCATGTGTCAATTTATCATAGATGTCCAATGCATACTTATCTAATGTTACGATTTCCACTTATACTCTCTCGCTCTCCCTATTTCTCTCTCTCTCTATCTATCTATCTATCCATCCATCTATCCATCTATCTATCCTTCTGTCTCACATCCTAATTAGTCTAAGTATATCTATTTGTATAGCCATCTATTTCTCCAGCAATGAGAAGTGTTAAGTATATATGCATACACATGTATGTGTATGTAAACACGCGCACAAACGAACATACACACAAACACACACACAGACACACACAAACAGGTATACGATACGCATAGAGAAAAACGTTTTATCTCTTGATTATTTCCGTTATTACCACTGCAGCCATACTGGGTTACTGCCATATTGCGATTAGTCGTAGAAGTCAGCCATGGTATTTCCTGATATAAACCTCGTACTTATTATAACCCTCACTGTTTGACTATCTGCTAAGTTACGAGGAAGTAAACAAAGCAAGCTCTCGGTGTGAAGCAAATACATAAACAAAGACATACGGGTATAGATATATAAACTTTATGTGTGGTGTATATATATATATATATATATATATATAATTAATCAATATAGGGTAGCAGAAAAAATTTGTAGAATTCTTTTGCCACCAGCGGCCTAGTGGGAAAAAATTAAATAGTCATAGACCATTTTTAAGTTCAACATCAACATCAAGGAACGGCCATGATAGGCCATTCACCCACTAGAAATAACAGCCAAAGCTTCAACCGCAAATAAAGATTAATTCCGTAAACAGGAGAAAATTTTAAAACTTCTCCTGTTTACGGAATTATCTTATTTGCGGTTGAAGCTTTGGCTGTTATTTCTAGTGGGTGAATGGCCTATCATGGCCGTTCCTTGATTGTTGAT
>NC_043014.1:51708249-51718249 GCF_006345805.1 Octopus sinensis | reverse complement strand
ATGGTTATATATACAAATGTCTCTTCGTATGTATATATATACATATATATATTTGACTAACATTCAGTACACGTCTTTATCTCCCCATGAAGTGCATATCATTCCGAAAGCTTGCACAAATATCCATTGGAGTGAAATCCTGTTTGTGTTTTTACTGTCCATATGTGTTCAATTTGTCGCTTTCGTGTTCATACAATTTCCTACTGAGATATTTCAACTTGGCCTAGCTACGTCCATCTAACCGGAAACAGTGCATAGAGGCAAACTGCCGAAGTCGAAGGGGATCTGTCACATCATAAAAGCTCCTGAAATGACGTTGCACAATGTGGTCCATTAGGCGGGAAAAATAAATGTTAGCAAACCCTATATCATAACATGCAACCAACGAATATGTGACTGAATCTACGTACTTGCGTGCGCGTGTGTGTGTGTGATTGTGTGGGTGTGTATGTGTATTTGCGTGCGTGCATGCTCGTGTGTGTGTGTATATGTACAAGAATTTATCTGTGTGCTGGGAAAGATACGTGTACGCATGTATATAAAGTATATATTGAAAGTGCTACAGTTAATTCTTCCTTTCTTCTATCTAACTTTCTTTCTTTCTCTCTCTCTCTCCATATATATATATATATATATAATATATAATATATATATATATACACACACACATATATAATATATAGGCACACATATATATATACACACACACACATAGATATATATACACACACACACACATATATATATATATACACACACTATAGATATATATATATATTACACACACACCTATATATATATATATAATACAACACACACATATATATATATATATATTACACACACCACATATATATATATATATATATATATAATATATATATATATATATATATATATATAATATATATATACATATATATACATATACACAGTGATAGAAGAGACAGACAAGAGGATGTCATACTGGGATATTGAAGCAGTGGCAGGTCGCTGATTACGGTGATAGCTCTACACACATAAATGAATGTAAATTTATTACAGCATGAAAAAAAAATAACATATAAATACGTATTTTCTTAAAGGTTATTGTGACTCCGCTACGGTATACATGGTTTCGTGAAAGACAACCATATTGCACATCCATTTCAATTCATGTACATATCTAGAATCACACGCATCTCTACCGATACATATATATATATATATACATATATATATATATATATATATATATATATAATATTTGTGTGTATTTATATATATGTATGCAAGTGTTTATGTGTATATAAATATGTGTCCTGTTCGTGTATACGTCTGCTTCTGAATTGATATTCATAGAAATAGACGCAGCCCTAAATATTTGAAAGTCACTATTGATATATGTAATGGAAAGTGTGCACATCGTAAATAAAATGCTGCTATAAATGCATCTTTGTATTGAATAACTTAAGCACCATGAAAAATACAAACGCGTGACAAAATTTCGTATCGCAATCTTCGTTTTCCATGATATCTCAGATTACGTAGGAAGAGTCGTCGGATGTATTCTCTAATTTAACGTATTGGATT
Source organism: Octopus sinensis (assembly GCF_006345805.1). Lineage (NCBI taxonomy): Eukaryota > Metazoa > Mollusca > Cephalopoda > Octopoda > Octopodidae > Octopus > Octopus sinensis. The sequence goes on along the minus strand of NC_043014.1, from coordinate 51,716,677 downwards.
TAAGATGGGTTAAACCAGATGTTATACGATGGATATAAGCTTCTAGATTTTTCCCTCGTCATACGTATCTACTATTCCATCATTACAATAGGTTCTTGCCATTTTGAGAATCTCAATGCCAGGTTGATTCTTGAGATTCTCTTCATATTATCCCAACACCAAATCCCTCCGTTTTGGCCAGTGGATGATTGGAGTCAATATATATATATATGTATATATATATATATATATATATATATATATATATAGGAAAAAAGGAACAAGAATGGATTCCTATTTATAATCACCCCACTTTGTCGTATGGTTAACACCATATAGATTTCTGGTGCATCCAAGTTAAGTACCATATTCATGTGAATTCAACAGAACTCACTTGAATCTTAATTGCTATGCCGTATATATATATATATATAATATATATATATATATATATGGTGACGTTATTTGGATGTTTGTATGGCTAATATTTTCTTATTATATATCTAGTCTTTTAGCGACGGTTATATTTGAAGGCATATTTATGGACAGTCTGTGTTACATAAATTTTCCGTTTAAATCGTATCTAAATTTATAAGTGGTGAGGCTGTTCCTGTTTTGTTATATGGGATATTATGCTGGGCTATCACCATTGTACAATCCAAACCAATGAATGTGAAGAGGGGCAAATATAAAATTCCATTAAGTTTTAGTAGGTCAAACTCATCAGAGAGGTTATACTAAGGCCTAACCTCCATTATAAAACCCTAATTGTAATTGGTACCGAAATTCTGTCTAAATCAGTAGGCTAATTGTCGCAGAATCCCTCCTAGAATAGAGGGGATATAAAGAAGAGAAAGTAATTAGACATAGATGGATAAAAAGTCTCAAAGCGAATTAAGAATTAAGATGGAAAATCTCCAATGACCTAGATACCAACTACACATATTTAGTGCTACATTCCTACGCTTATGCACACAAAAATAGTTCGCACAAAATATCAGATTAGTCTTAAAACGCGAAGTATGGTGGAACTTTCATTACGTATTGTATATTTTTACGTATATTCTTTATTTGTATGTTGCTGTATAAATATTTCATTGATCGTAGAAATTACCGGAACTGATAAATTAATGTAATTTTGTCGTATGAATAGATGATTGCGTATGTTTATGTATTCGTGTGTTGTGTGTGTACGGTGAGAGAGAGAGAGTGAGAGACACAGACAGACAGACAGACAGAGATAGATACATACATAGATACATACATAGAGATAGATAGATAGATAGATAGATATGTTTCTTTATTAGCCACACAGGGCTGCACACAGATAGAACAAATTACAAGGTAGAGCTTTTCTTTTGAAGGTTTAAAAAAAAAAAAAAGGAAGGGGGAGTTTCGATCAAAAGGATCGTATAAAAGGAGAGAAAGAGGACAAAAAAAAGGGGGTTAAAAAAAAGGGGGAGAGGAAAAAAAAAAATTGATCATAGGATCGTTATCACAGAAATGTCAATATGGAGTGTAAAGGGGAGGACAGGTGAGGTTTACCCGTGGAAAGAAAAGCCTACGGAAAAGACCACGGTAACCTCGGTCAATGAAGTCACATTTATAGTTTTTTTTTTTTTTTTTTTTTTTTTGCAAATAAGCAACTCTCTGTGTTCGATTTCTGGGTTCATAGGACTATGCTCAAGGTGGCTTCGTCATTCATACGTGCCATTCTTGCTACATTCACCCATCTTTTTTAAAACATTCGCTAGACAAAACTTGCCTCTCTACTCTCACTTTCGTTTTTTCAAGTGGTACTTGAAGAAGTGATGAGAGATTGGCCAGAGAGGAAAGTGTTGTCTCCAATCCTTTCAGACGCGTCCACCAGATACATTATTTCGCCATAGCCACAAGGATGATGAAAATAGCTCTTCCTTCCCGTTTGAAGGAAGGAGGTGACAATATTGACGATAGACTCAGCTGATAAACCGACTCGTCCCACACGTGACAGCAGTTGTTCGACATAAGCCCACAGGTCGGAAATTGTTGGACAGAACGAGTGCGTGCAGAACGGTTCGTTCGCTCTGACCGCATCTCGGGCAGGTCGGCCCCGTGTTTCTCGAGCCGTGTCTGTAGAGCTTATCCCGAACGGGTAAGCGCTTCTCGGTAGCACTGCCAGCCAGGGATCTCTGGAAGTTGTCCATGGGCCCTGGCCCGAAAGTCGTCCCGAACAGGCGGGTCAGGTACTCCTCGTCGACGTCCATGTTCGCCCCGAGCTCGTCGTCGTACCCTCCCTCCACTAAACCCCTATAGATGTTTGGTTGTGTGTGTTGAAGTCACTTAAGGTCGACCCAGGACGGCAGAGTTGCTTGAGAGCAACGCGACACTCGCGGTGCCATTCGCCCTTCCTCGGCCTCTTTTTGATCCACGACTGCAGTTCGGTCATGGAGACGAGCTGCGGGAAAGCGTGCCTCACAAACGGCGACCACACCTGTTCACCGTCGTCTACATAGAGCCAGAGATGTCGCAGTCTCAGCGCGTGTCTGCGCATCATCAACCACATAGATAGATAGATAGATAGATAGATAGATAGATAGATAGATAGATAGATAGATAGATAGATAGATAGATAGATAGATAGATAGATATGTTTCTTTATTAGCCACACAGGGCTGCACACAGATAGAACAAATTACAAGGTAGAGCTTTTCTTTTGAAGGTTAAAAAAAAAAAACAAGGAAGGGGGAGTTCGATCAAAAGGGATCGTAAAGGAGAGAAAGAGGACAAAAAAAGGGGTGTTAAAAAAAAAAAGGAGAGGAAAAAAAAAAAAAATTGATCAATAGGGATCGTTATCACAGAAATGTCAATATGAAGTGTAAGGGGAGGACAGGTGAGTTTACCCGTGGAAGAAAAGCCTACGGAAAAGACCACGGTAACCTCGGTCAATGAAGTCAATTTTATATTCTTTTTTTTTTTTTTTTTTTCTGCAAATAAGCAACTCCTGTTTTCGATTTCTGGGTTCATAGGACTATGCTCAAGGTGGCTTCGTCATTCATACGTGCCATTCTTGCTACATTCACCCATCTTTTTTAAAACATTCGCTAGACAAAACTTGCCCTCTCTATCTCACTTTCCTTTTCAAGTGGTACTTGAAGAAGTTGATGAGAGATTGACCAGAGAGGAAAGTGTTTGTCTCCAATCCTTTCAGACGCGTCCACCAGATACATTCTTTCGCCATAGCCACAAGGATGATGAAAATAGCTCTTCCTTCCCGTTTGAAGGAAGGAAGTGTGACATATTGACGATAGACTCAGCTGATAAACCGACTCGTCCCACACGTGACAGCAGTTGTTCGACATAAGCCCACAGGTCGGAAATTGTTGGACACTGAACGAGTGCGTGCAGAACGGTTTTGTCGCTCTGACCGCATCTCGGGCAGGTCGGCCCCGTGTTTCTCGAGCCGTGTCTGTAGAGCTTATCCCGAACGGGTAGCGCTTCTCGGTAGCACTGCCAGGCCAGGATCTCTGGAAGTTGTCCATGGGCCCTGGCCCGAAAGTCGTCCTGAACAGGCGGGTCAGGTACTCCTCGTCGACGTCCAGGTTCGCCCCGAGCTCGTCGTCGTACCTCCCCTCATAGATAGATAGATAGATAGATAGATATAGATAGATAGATAGATAGATAGATAGATAGATAGATAGATAGATAGATAGATAGATAGATAGATAGATAGATAGATAGATAGATAGATAGATAGATAGATAGATAGATAGATAGATAGATAGATAGATAGATAGATAGATTGGTTGATAGATATGTAGATAGATATCTAGGTAGATAGATAGGCAGACAGATACATAGATAGATTGACAGATCCATAATAAGTAGGTAGGTAGGTGGGTAGGTAGGTAGGTAGGTATGTAGGTAGACAGATAGATAGAGAGATATAGAGACATACACACGGGTATGCATAGTTATAGTAGCCTAAGTACATTTCATCAGTGAGATAAGAAGTCTGCAATCCACTGCCAAAAGCTGAATTCAGCTCCTAAGAAGGCGGAGTCTATTGGAAGACATTACATAACACAGTATGTCACCACAAGAAAATTTTAAAAAAAGGCAATACAGAAGAGATTGTCTACATGCCGTTGACTCTCACAACATCTCGACTGTTTGCTTCTCTGTACTTCACATCTCTTCTCTTCACCATTTCCCACTTAAACCTTCTCATCTTCTTTACACTTACGAAGTCTCACTTAAAAAGACGGACAACCGTTCACACATCAATACGCGTATGCGAATGTACTACCATATCTTTCACGTTCTTCTTTCCGCTTTCTCTTTATGCATTTCGTTTATATTCTTCAGATATACGCTAGATCTCCTTATGAATCTCTCTCTCTCTCATTGATATATATATATATATATATATATATATATATATTATATATATATATATATATGTTCACTATAAAATTATTTTAGCATTTTCTATTTTTACTTGTTTTTTTTCATATATAGATATATATATATATATATATATATATATTATATATATATATATATATATATAAGTATATCTCTTACACACACGAATATATATTTCTCAGAACCATTCTCTACTTGTCTCTCAGTCAAGTCTTGCAGATATCAAGGAAATAACTCATGTGTGTATACAAAGAGTAAGAAAATGATAAGGACATCTTTACCTTATTCATATTGTTCTCATTGGCGGCATGTGTACACCTGTGTATGTGTGTGTGCTGCTAGTATGCGCCTATTATTATCTGTGTATATATATATATATATATATATATATATATATACACATCTGTTTGTATCCGCATGGCATTCATACGTTGGCGAACATATATATTGCAAGACGTAAATACACACACACACACATAGATATATACACAATTAGAAACGTATGCAGCCACGTGCACGCATGAACACACTCACACAGAGAAAGACACACATATATATATACAGCTCATAGGCAGATATAAACACAAGCTCAAAGGAACAATCGCAGATACAGACACACACGTACACATACACCCATATATGCGTGTGTGAGTGTGTGTATGTGTGTGTGCGTGTATGTGTGTGTATGCGTGTGAATGTAGATTTACATACATTTATAAATATAACATATATTTCATACGTTTTGTTTTTTGGCGTTTTTTTTTATTTCCTGTTTTGCAAATTGTTATTAATCCGTAAAACTACTTATTCTATTCACTTCTATGGTTCTTTGAATAAGGTATTCATTGGCGCGTGAAATATTGCATCGCATGGTTCATGGACGACTACGTAGGTGGAAGGCAAATAATCTAGAAAGACTTAAGTTTAGCGAGAGAGAGAAAGTGGTGGCCTTCGTTTGCATAACGGAGTAAACAGATATTTTGGATTAGAAAGCAGAGATGCAACAGCGAGGAAGTAAATGGCGGAAAGTTCAGAGTCGAGTAAGAAAGTAGCTGCTATACACTTATAGATTTATAGCGTTAATAGAGACAAAAATATGGAGAAATGATCGATGCAAATGTAGGTATGTATATATATTATATATGTGTGTGTGTGTGTGTGTGTGGTGTGTGTGTGTGTGTGTGCGTTTGTATCTGTGTTTTGTGCGAGAGTTCTTGTGTTTGAATTAGCGACTGAGTTATTGTGTATGCGTACACATAAATATCTACCTACGTATATATATATATATGTGTGTGTATATATATATAATATATATATATATATATATGTGTGTGTGTGTATATATATATATATTATATATGTGTGTGTGTATATATATATATATATGTGTGTGTGTATATATATATATATATAAACATATGTGTGTATTCTTGCGTATGTGAGTTTAAGTGCGTACTTAAGGGTTAAATATATAATTGTATGCTCACATTTGTACATATGTGCGTACATTCTAGAATTTGTGTCTGTCAGAATATGAATATATCTACATACATACATACCTACAAACACAAATACTGTACACACGTATCAATGGGTTTAGGTGTTCATTATCATAGACAGTAGCTCTCAACTTTTTCCTCTCTTCAGTCACTTAACCGTGATATATACAAGCATTATTTTCATTGCTAGATTTCTGTTCAGAATACAGTATATAGGCAAATATTATGTTCACAATATAATTATAAAATTACCTTCTATGTACAGATAATAAAATGAAATGGTTGAAACCTATTGCATCAATCATAACAATAGGTTCATTTAAATGTTCGGTGGAATGACTAAGAAGATTGTTTCGAAATTCAGTTCCTAGGTTCGTGTCCACTAACCGGCCTTGTGGATTATATCTAATCGTTGAGGCATAACTCTTGAAAATATGTTGGTTAATTATTGAATTCGATTGCCAATCCTCAATATATCAAATTGCATATTACATGTGTATGCGGTGAACTCAGCCACTTACACCAGAACTTAATGAGTTCCGATGATCGAAAAATTTGATCCTAAGGGAGGTCTTTTCTTTATTTTTACAATTACAAATATTTTTGATATGCATACAAAATCATAAAAAACGAACAACATTACGAACCCTGTTATTCTGCAAAAACAAAAAGAAAAAATAGCGATTATTGAAAAATAATCCATATTGGATTATCACGCAAGTGTCATACCTTCAAAAATTTTCGCGTGACACCACAATTATTGCTTTTTGCTAAATGTACAGGAGATAATTAATTCAAAATTATTCATAAACCTTTTTCAACAACAACTTTATAATTATTATTTCTTCTTATTATTATCATTATTATTATTTGTTTTATTTTGCAACATGTTCTTTTTTCTAGAAATATGACGTGTATTCATTTAATTCATTTTAACACTTATAAATTAGATTTTAATCTAATTTACATATTTTTTTATATTATGTAAGTTTGCGCTGAAATTTTTATCAGAACATGCAATAATTATTTCATATTCTCAATGAAAGTCAAGCAATTATTTCTATAAAATATAAAACAGCACAATTATAGTTTCAGTTAGATTTATGTAAATTATCCTAAATACAAACGCCAATTATTTTCATTTTCTTCGTTCCTGGCATACTATAAAATTCTTCTATGAAACATTCTCACAATTACTTTAGGAGCCCGAATTATAATTCTTCACCACTGAAACGGAATTTCTCATCATATTCTTCGCTCTTCAGGTGAAGGATTACGTTTGAATTGAGCATTATTTCCCATATGTAAATTTTCAGTCTTTATAGGGAATACGAACAATTGCAAACATCAAGAATTGCTCCTCAATTTAATTGCGTTCATAATTCGCATATTAGCACGACCTACCGAAGCTGTATAATTATCTCCTCAGAAATAATTGAAATTGGGAATCGAGGAATATCGGGATACAAGGACGAATAATAGAATAAAAGATAATCAGAACTGGCCAGGCCAACCTCATTTGCATAAATATCAAATAGTTTGTTAAATTCTAAAAAAGTTTCTGTTCCGAGCCAATAAGACATCACCGGATTCAAACCGTTCGTTGCAAATATTTAAACATAATGCAAGGTATTCACAACAGTTTCCTTTTGTTGTTTACGCCTGCAGGAGCTTTGCCTTCATTTATTCATTGGTAGAAGATAGCTGAAGCAGTGGAGCATTAATTCGAGAGCATTAACCGGAGAAATCCTATTTGCATTGTTGAAATATATGATCTGAATATTTAGGATCTCCAAAATAGAGTTCCGATTTTTATACTCAAGAGGCCTTTTTTGCTATCTGAACGTTGAGAATATGCAATCCGTTTTGTGTATAGTGTCTACTGAGATTAATGAGTGGTGATCACAAAACTTCAGGCAATTATTCTGTTGTGTTTATTAAGAGATGTTTATTAAGAGATATAGCGAAAAGGTTGAATGCAAGACTGGTGATATGTTGTGTTGTAACAAGACGCCATATAAAAATACAAAGAATTAAATAGATATAGCATGCTTATCAACCACATGGTTCCGGGTTCAGTCCCACTGCGTGGCACCTTGGGCAAGTGTCTTCTATTATAGCCTCGGGACGGCCAAAGCCTTGTGAGTGGATTTGGTAGACGGAAACTGAAAGAAGCCTGTCGTATATATATATATATGTATGTGTATGTGTGTGTTTGTGTGTCTGTGTTTGTCTCCCTAACATTGCTTCACAACCGATGCTGGTATGTTTACAAAAGAGACCGATAGAATAAGTACTGGGCTTACAAAGAATAAGTCCCGGGGTCGATTTGCTCGACTAAAGGCGGTGCTCCAGCATGACCGCAGTCAAATGACTGAAACAAGTAAAAGAGTAAAAGAGAGAGTAAAGAGTATATTAGTAAGGGTTATTTCGATGGTAAATTGATCTGATAATAAATCGAGATGGAAGTTCTCTCAGTGAATGAAAAAAAAAATCGGTGACTGAAGAATATTCATCGAATACAAAGGTGCTTATATCTAATT
>NC_043014.1:51673249-51703249 GCF_006345805.1 Octopus sinensis | reverse complement strand
TTCGCTCAGGAAGGAGCAAGAAAATACCACTACATGATTGGTATTTATTTAATTAACCCTGACACTATGACGTGCATGAGCAACCCTGGCGGGATTTGAAAGCTGGAGGCCGGATAACAATCACTCTTAACCCTTTGTGTAACGCTTTTGGAAGGTATTTTACAATACCATCTAACCATGCGACTCTCGCCTGGATTACATTATCGAATCAAGAGGGAAGAATGGTAAAGTTGACAATAATGGGATACATATTTGCGCATCACTCAACAACGTTCGACAGCAAGAACAACTGCACCACGAAAATAATGATACATATATACATACTCACACATTTTGTATATATATATATGCATACATATATTACGGCGGTAATGAGGTAGAAATTTAGAAAGGTGAAGTGGAATGATGATATATTGGGATACATATTGTTTTTTTTTTGTTCAAAGTTTCTTATTTTCATCCATTATTGATATGAAGGGTGCTCATATATCTGTATACGTGTCTCTTGTTATTTTGGGTTACTATTAGTGTGTTTGTACACGTCATTCCAACCGTTGCTTGCAGTAGTTCCATCCAGGAAAAACGTAGTAACTAAACAGATTTTTATATAAAATGCAGTAAATCATGAAATATAAACATGTGTGAGTTTGCCTCTGTGTAGATATGTATGTGTGCCTGGTTTGAGTTTCTGTGTAAAACAAATGTCTCTCAAGCAAATATTTTCAAACTTTTTTTCTACCTGAAAAAGCATGAAATGCATAAACAGTATCCGATATATGTATTTTTTTTTTTCATCCTTAAACAAGGGAAAAGTTACGCAAAACACGGTGACGAAAATAAATATTTATTGTACGTGACTGGTACGAGTTTTACACAATTCATGTAATACTCAATTTTTTTTTTCATATGCCAAAAAGTCTATAGCAACATATGCATTTTGTCATGTTATGCACACACACGAGCACTCACACACACGCTTCCTGTTCACACGCACACCGGAAGTAATGCAAAATTTGGCCTAACTTTTTTTTATTCAGTTTACATAGGTTCGTAAAATGGAAGATACTGATAAAGTTACAATCTGATTAAAACATTTTGGCTTTCTGTTCTTCACTTTTGCGAAATCATAGATTCTAACACAAGGCTACTACCCGTCATTGGGATCTCTTGACAAACGAAGGTTCGAGTTCTCCGATATCTACAGAAGATTCCTGTGTTCTAAACGATGACGCCGATGTCAAGTAAAATATGATGAATGGGAACTCGAAAGAACGTATAAAACAGGACTGGAGACTAATCCACGCCGTGAGAAATAATCACCTGTGAGTAATGAAAGGAAAGGTTAATAAATTAAAGAGATGATTAGCAAAGCCAGGCAAGTGGTTCAGTCCCATTGCGTGGCACACCTTGGGCAAGTGTCTCCCACAATAGCTTCCGGCCGACTAAAAACTTGTGAGTGGATTTGTTAGACGGAAACTAAAAGAAGCCCATCGTGTATAGGCGCGTGTGTGTGTGAGCATATGTTTGTATGTCTGTGTTTGTCTCCTCAACATCGCTTGCCAACCGATGCTGGTGTGTTTATGTCCCCGTAACTTAACGGTTCGGCAAAGGAAACCGATAGAATAAGTACTAGGCTTACAAAGAACAAGTCCGGGGTTCTAATTGCTCGACGAAAGGCAGTGCTCCAGCATGACTCCAGTTAAATGACTGAATCAAATAGAAGAATAAATGATATGAGTATTTGAACATCGAACCAGGAAAAGTTGAGCGTGTGTATAGGTGTGTAATGACATGCATAAGATCTTGTCATCAAATCTAAGTAGAGACTTCAAACTCGAAATCTTCAAAGCCACAGTCGAACCAATTCTACTATATGGCTCAGAACCCTGGACGTCATCAAAGAAGCTTGAGAGGCGGTTGGATGGAACTTACACTCGCCTCCTTATGAGAGCTCAAAATCTCTCGTGGAAGCGCCATCCAACCAAAATGCAAATATATGAGAAACTACCACCTGTGTCATCTCTTGTGAAAGGTAAGAGAGTCCAGTTTGCTGGACATTGTTGTAGAGCTGAAAAAGAGGTAACTTCTACTATTCTCCTCTGGAAGCCATCTACTCGCAATGCCAGAGGGCGCACACTCTCCTACCCTGATGTAATCTTCAGGGATACAGGCATCCAGCAACAGGACCTCCGTAATGCCATGATGGACCGTGAAGTCTGGCGTAGCATGGTAAATTCCATTGTCTCGACCACGGTCGAACAATGATGATGATGATGTGTATAGATGGGTGTGTATGGGTGTGTGTGTGTATAGATATATAGATGCATAGGCTGCTAAATGAATTGAAAGATAGATAGTAGATAGATAGATAGATAGAAGATAGATAGATAGATAGATAGATATCTGTGTTTCAACATATCTAGATAGATAGATATGTGTGTCTGCATTTGTTTTTATGAGTGATGTTTAAATATCTTTCTGGTTGACTTATTAGGTCCAGTTAATTAGCATTTCGACTATCAATCGTTAAAATAAGTACCAAACGCAAACCAGTAATGGGTCCCATATATTTAAATTAAACCCTCGAAGGTGATACTCAAGCATTCCAGATGGCTAATCACCAAAACGTACATACACCTACACATATATACACACACACACACACAGCTACAAACACACACATACACACACACACACAGACGTACCTGGATGAAAGCGCTTAAGGATATATAGAGTTGTGGTTTTAAATTACGTATACAAAGTACACACACAGGACTAATTAACAGTAAGACGCGATGTGTGTAGGTGAATGATGCCGAGAAGAGAGCTTAAGGCCGCACAAGATAAAAGCGAAAGAGATTGAAGTCAAATGAGAGAGAGGAGAGAAAGAGAAAGGACGTGAGATGAAAACGCTGTCGTGATTAACGATCTAATTAAATTAGCGAATATACTTCTAACAAGCTTCTTTATCACCGTAGTATGAGACTCTGTACATTTAAGAACATGGCACTTGGCACGCGCACATCCACACTCACACACACACACACACACACACACACATATATATATATATATATATATATATATATATAATATATATATAAAGCCATATATACGTACAGCTACATACACATTTGGCAACTAATACGTATGTATATATATATATATATATATATAATATATATATATACACACATACATGTCTATATGTATATACATATTTATATATACGTATATCTATATATATATATACATCTATATATGTGTATATATATATATATATATATATATATATACACACATGTCTATATGTATATACATATTTATATATACATCTATCTATATATATATACATCTATATATGTGTATATATATATATATATATATATACATGCATTGAGACATATACGCATATACAAATACTTACACAATGATACATTTATATATAGATACGCTCGCACCTCCACAGGCGCACACACACATATGCATATACGCGTGTGTATGTATATGTATATATATTTATATGTTTTTATGTTTGTTTATTCAGGATGATTTTATTCAGTTAATTATTAGTGTCAGAAATAATCAGCAATTCTTGTCGTCCATGCCAACAGTGGTGCTGAACACTATCTCTGCTCATCGCCATATGAGCAACGGACAGCACTTTCATCAAAATTCCTTTAATCTCTCTAATTCAATCTTGTTGAAATATTTCTCTGTCATTTCTCCCACGCAATCTATCCACACTTATACATGCACACATCGTCACACACAGACACACATGTGTACAAGGACGCTCAGCGTAATGCTTAGCTTCCCTGACGATCGCAAAGTCGTGGTTTCGATTCACAGACAAACGTTGTGATGTGTAAAATGTGCAAAGAGAAAATTTTCATTTCACTTTGTCCTACTTCCGTCCACCTAGCTGCAGATGCTTTTCTCCCTAACAGAATTGTATCTCGCCGCGAAAAATGCTGGCCTCTCCAGTCATTCAGAAGATGGCTTCATTTGAAAGATACAATGCAAAGAAAAGCATTGTATACAGTAGACTATCAACATCTGATAGTCTGCCCTATAGAGTGTTTTATATATGGTGTGGTTGATGGTGTTGGTGAGAGAGAGAGAGAAAGGCAGGTTGTGTGTGTGTAGTTAAGTATGTGTAAGTTACTATGGCAATCCCTCAAGGTCGAGGATGATGGTCCTCGCGCAAATTTATTGGTGAGTCCGTAGGTGACTGATAAGACCAATTCTTGCTCGAAAAGATCGGTCACAGTGCGGACATCTAGTGCCGGAAGGGAGAGTCGCACGTGGTTGTTGTTGGCGCTCCTTCCGTCGTCGTCTTTTCTCCTCCAGCTCTGCAGACCTTTTCGACTCGAAATTCGCCGTTCCCTCTTGGATGGTGGTTTTCCAGAGTGGTCTGTTTTTGCCGTTTCCTCCCAGTTGGTGAAGTCAATGTCACACTTCACCAAACTCATGGTGTACAGGGCAGTCATTATGTGTAAGTATGAACATGTGAGTACACATGCTCGCTTACTCACGTGCTTAAACTATACTTAGTGTGATTCTACACAGAATGTTAGTGAACAATAACTACACACTCACACACACTGAAACGTGTTTTCACATGCTTATAGGAGTCATTCGTTGGCCAGATCGCCCGTGATGTTTATAACATGGTATCAAACTAGACACGGAATTCTACTGAATTGTTCTTCACTATCATTGCGAAATTATTTGATGCAATGTGCTGGGCGCTTAATTTAGAAAAGTGAGTAAGAGGTCGATATGAAATGATACCACAAGCAGCTTGTGATATCTCAGTTCGAGACCGATGTGTCTGGAACACTAAACAGGGAAAACAATCAATTTGCATCTCGTTTGTCGACCTATCCGTCGCCTCGAATCTTATAAGAATAAATAAATAAATTTCTTTAGAACTAGCTTCTCGTGGATTTAATGTGGCAGTGACTGAGTCCTCCACACACACACGCGCGTAACCTGCACGTAATTTTCAAGGAGACGGTGAAGACGTCGGCCCTTTGAAAAATGCGTTCCAGCTCATTTTGGCCACCTAAGAGAACTGGGACAACGTAATACAAAGTGTCTTCCTTAAAGGCACAACGTGGTGCTAGGTAAACTAAACCAAGACAGTAGGATCGTGAGGAAACTTTGCTGACCATTTAGCCACTCGCCTTCACGAGAGGAATAAATATGTGATGACAAACATTAAGACGTTTATGGTAAATTTCTTATATTCCTCTGCAGTGGCACTCTCACCGACATTTTCACTGACGGCCATATCCATGCTGCTACATGGATATTGTCATCATTCGATGGAAAGCAAGCGACAAAAGAACATACGAGTAACAATCACATGTCTCTTTGAATCGGTGTGAAGACTAATAGTGTCACCTTTAGAAAGACTGAATCAACATGTGTGGGCGAAATCGAAAAGGGATTAGTTGTATAATTTTTCGTGGCCGAGAATCTTGGAAGTTGGAGCCACAGAGATATGAATGGTTCTTGCGTTGCATGTTTATATGTGCTTGTACAGAAAAAGAAACAAAAATCTGATTGAACTCTATACGACATTTAAAGAAGGCAGCCTCTATGCAGCGCTTCATGCTGTTAGAAGTAATGACATATATCTACCTACCTGTCTACACACACACACGCACACACATATATATATATATATATGCATATAAGGGAGAAAGAGAGAGAGAGAGAGAATTATATAGATATACTAATAGGTATATAGACACATCGATAGATCTACATTTATATAAACTGCTGTGCTTGCTGGTGCCTCTGTTTTCGTGAGCTGTTCGTGGCTGCAAATCTATTGTTCTCTATCTTCACACACACACACGCACTAGTGTACTCCTGTACATGTATATTTGTGCCTGTTTGCGTACGTTTACGTATATATGCTTGCGGTTATACATAAACCGCACGTGTGTTTATGCATATATCTGTATACACTCTCATACATAAATACATACATACATATATATTACACTACAAGGATACACACACACACATACAAATAATTTGCCGATAAATTAAATCAATCTGAACTAGAGTGAAGTATTTGAAGTGCCTGTAAAAATTTAATTATCAGCATTCCAGTAGACAAACCGAAGCGAAAATATTTTACTTACATTTGTATGTGTTCATTAGAATTAAAACATATTTCAAGGAAAAAATATATTAAAAAATAAAAAAATATCTATAAGGAAATTTTAATATGATTTATCAATTTTCTGTTGGCAGAGATAACGATGACTGCGATACGCACTTCTAAATATATTATATATAATTTTTTTTGTTTTTTTCTGATGATAAATGTAAATTCTTCTTTTGTTTGGAACGAATTATCTGTCACAATATTTTTGAATTCGGAATAATATAAAGTAAATACAGTTCTTTGTTATTTGCTAATCCTCATTCAAAACATAGATATGGCGTGTATGATATTAACAAATATCCAGTGCGATATTTTAATATTTTATGCACGGCAGGAGACGCGATGGATATAGAAGGAATACTTTGATGATATTTAAGCTCGACCATACTTTAATTGATCTGCAGCTAAACGGGCGTTGTTAACAATGGTGTTGTTACTGATTCGAGTCTACTTACATCTAATGTAGGTGTTCTAAATTTGAAAATATTCGAGATATTTATCTTATTGTTATCTTATTTACCTGCTAAATAATGCTATTTTTATCTTATTTATTTGTTAAATAATGCATCCGAATTGCATTAACCAATATCTACTTCTCTTTGCGTGTATACATGTTTATTTGTAGTAGAGTTGGTGGGATCTGGCTCTAAATGGTCCGTCAGCCATGCCGAAGGACACACGTTAACTAGGTGGAATTACAATAGCGATTATTTTTGTTAAGGGAACATCTGCCATGTCTACGACGAACAATGATATAGTAAATGCATAGATACATTCGTATGAGTTACTTGTGAGATGTGGAAACATACAAAATGATAAAGTTTAAAAGCATGCGATGCTGGTGAGTAAAGATTCGGCAAGGTTTTCATTCCTAAGGAATAACTTTCATTCACACTTGTCGTTAACGTCCTATAGGATATATATATATATATATATATATATATAGCCTCGGGCCAACCAAAGCCTTGTGGGTGGATTTGGTAGACGGAAACTGGAAGAAGCCCGTCGTATATATGTATATATATATATATAATATATATATATATATATATATATAGCCTCGGGCCAACCAAAGCCTTGTGGGTGGATTTGGTAGACGGAAACTGGAAGAAGCCCGTCGTATATATGTATATATATATATATATATATGTGTGTGCGTGTATGTATGTGTGTCTGTGTTAGTCCCCCTAGCATTGCTTGACAACCTATGCTGGTGTGTTTACGTCCCCGTCACTTAGCGGTTCGGCAAAAGAGACCGATAGAATAAATACTGGGCTTACAAAGAAAAAGTCCTGGGGTCGAGTTGCTCGACTAAAGGCGGTGCTCCAGCATGGCCGTAGTCGAATGACTGAAACAAGTAAAAGAGCAAAGAGCATATATATATTTAGAGAGAGAGAAAGAGAGGGACATCTAGACAGGGAGATAAATAGAGAGATAGATCGATACATACATACATGCATGTGTACATACATCCGCATGAGTTATTTGTGAGATGTGGAAGCATACAAAATGGTAAAGTTTAAATAAAAATATATAATTAGAACACTAACCTATTATCTGTCTCTTGATACACACACATACACACACACTCACTCACGTATAACGTTTGCTACATTGTCAGATTAAATAACTTTAGTTTTGCATTGATATGTTAGAATCTTAGAATCCCTCTGTGTTTCATACTATTTCAAAAGAGATCATCCTTCTATTTCATTTTCGGAATTCGTAATGTTCAACAATTCCATTCTCCTCACACTAAAGCGAAAACATAGACAAGAATATGCGTACGAATACATTCTCTCATGGCCATATATTCTTAATTCTGATTTATGGTTATCATTGATAACAATGGATAGAGTGGAATCAACGTGACGCACTGACCTACTATCAAAATCCATTTGATGCTCATCCAATTCAATGTCAATATTTTGTAAATAAACAACTCATAAATTAGTCTAGCAGTCATATCATTATGAAATTTGGTCTCTGTGGCAACTATAAATAGGTCGGAAATTTTATATAGTCTAATAAATAGTCATTTTAATAAGTAATCATACTTTATGTGTGCATTTGTATTCTGCTCTACGTAATTTTCATTTACTTGCTTTAGAAGTTGGAGTGTGGCCAAGTTGGAGCACCTCCTTAAAGGGATTGTTGAAACAAAACAACGTCAGTAATTCTGTTTTGTGTTATGTGTGTCTAGTATTAAACAATTTCTGTCACTTTTTTTTTGTCGAAATCGCTAAATTACAGACAAAAAATGATAGTGTTCAGTAGGTGGTTCAGTGTGTTGGCCACGGGGATTTCTACCCATAAAAGTTGTACATCATCTCCATTTTTCTCTCACATACCCACTCTCTCTCTCTCATCAACTCTCCCTAAATTTCTATGTCTTTTCTCCCTCATTTTTCTTCCTTACATTCTTTCACTCTCTCTCTGTCTTCGCCACCGCCTCACAGTCTCTGTGTCTCCTATTACTCTCACCCCAGCATGAGCAAGTGTCATTGAATAGTGAGAGATTAAGTCAAGGTGTGACACACGGACACACAAATTAGTTTTCGCATTCAATATTTATATATATATATATATATGTATATAAACCCACATATATGTACATGCATATATATTGCCGCATACATATACATATGTTTGTACATACACACCCACAGATACACACACACATACATATATCCATAAGCATATAGACACGCACATTCATATATACACACGTACAAACACTCACACACACATATCTAAAGTTTTGTGTAATGTTAAACCTTTCACTTCAGAAGCAACATTAATATCTATATCTCAATATATTTCTGTTCTATATTTGAATAGCAGCAACATGGTACCAATTACCAGTCGAGTAACTAGTAATACATTTTAAATATCCGCTACTCTAAATAGACTCAACCGTCTTAAGATGAATTGAAACACAGAGAATTACTTGTCAGCTGCCAACTTCAATTTACCGGGCAAAAACATGAATCATGTACGACAGACTTCTAACAATTAGTAGTAGGTTTCCATTGAAAAGACCCACACGGTTGCTATTCTATGGATGAATGTTTTTCCCTAAATGGCAATATTACCGCAGGCAGTAAGCGTCATAATTTATATTGTTAATCATGGCGAAAAATGTAAGAGAATATGCGATTGTTGCTTGCGCAACTGAATAAACTTCCCTTTGATTTAAGAGGTGTTTCTTGACCGAGTAAGTGGTCGAGTATTCCTTGGATCTGTGTGATGTTTAATGTAATGTTCAGCCACATTAGGGGGCTTCAACGAGATCTTATCTCGCCCATTGAAAAATAAAATACTCTGTTCCTTTTTTAAACTGTTTTCAGAGAATTTTTATGGCCATGTGAGGGCACCACCTTGAAGAGTTTTGGGAACAATATTGCCCTACCCGTTTTTATTTTAAAATCCTGCAAACGCGTACACACACTCATACAAATATTTGTTCCTTCGTATATTTTGTCCAGCTGCTAAGTTATGGGGACCTAAACAATACAACACATGTTGTTAAAGACAGGTATGATCGACATAGTTATAAATATAAAAACACACACAGATATAAGGCGAGCTTTCGCATAGTTTCTGACTTTAAAAATTACTTGCAATGCATTCTTCAGTCATAGGCAATAATAGAAGATACTTATTGAAGTTGCTGTGCAGGAGAACCGCACTCGAAATTCAAGTTTGCAAAAACCTCCTAACCAGGCAGTTGGCCCTGAGCCTATGAATATTAATGTACTTATGAGCAGAACGTCTTCAGTGGTGATCGCCTAATTCTGTTGTTTTATGCAGTTCGGAAAGCGTGAAAATAACAGAATAACATTGTTAGATGCCTTAAAAGAACAGCAAAGATATTTGGGAAACTAAAATATTTTACATTTGCGCCAAGACAAGGTTCGGCAATGAGGAACCCCGCAATATATTATGTTTTATTATTATCATTATTCTTATTATCATCATCATCATCATCATTATTTATGGTTTCTTTTCATTATAACTTTATTTCTGCTGCCTTAGTACCGGGCGTCCTCCGGAGGCCAACAGTAGCAAGGGCAATTTTGTTTTGCTATGCATGCTGAAATTATCACCACATTTATTACATTTTAGATGGAGAGTGTTTTCTGTAGTATATGGGTTGTACCCATCAAGGTAATGCTTTGTAGTTCACGGAGATTGGAGCTTCTAGGAAGTTGCTTAATATATTTCTCATTTCCCTTCTTTATCATTCCCAATACACGAATTACTACTGGTATTATCGTACTAAGCTTCCACATTTTTGTGAATTCAATTTGAAGATATTTATAGCGAGAAAGCTTTTCGTATTCTCTTCTTGAGACATTTTGATCTTGAGAGACACACATATCTGTTAACAGATGAGTTCATCTATCGTAGTCCTTGATCACAATATCTGGTCGATTGGAATCGGTTTTTCTGTGTGTTTGTATTGGGAAATTTGAAAGGATGGTGACGCCCTTGCCATTTACTACGTCCTCTGCAAGGTGCCTGCACCACTTATCATGGGAATAAATTTTGTACTATTTACAAGCATTTCCCTGGATGTACCGCCCTTGGCTGTCATGCCTTAAGCGTAGTAGTAGCAGTCGTAGTAGTTATAGTCTTTTTCTTGTTATTCTCGAGCCTAATGTTCTTGTGCCTCTGTATCCATAGCTGAGATGAGAAAAGCGAAAACGGTTTATAGGCAATATTCCAGCGTATATCGTCCAACGGTGGTACATGCTAAGATATGTGTATATATATATATATATGTATATATATATATATATATATATATATATATACTCTGTGTTTGATTTCATATACACGGTTACATAATAGCAGTGACATAACGTTTAATAATGTCAAATATTATAGCGATCATTCGGCATAATATACATTATCAGAAATATCAAAGCCATATACCCAAATTCTTTCCTCATCTCTGACACATCATACAACTTAGGGAATTTACAATCCGCCATTTTGCTTTCCTAATAATTTTCGTTTTTGTGCGTGTTTACATTATATCTCGCAAAGAATGAATTATTGAATGTCATTCATACATATTTTATGAAGTTGACGAATTAAAATATTAATATATGGACTCATTTTCCGATATACGAAGTCATGTGGGAAAGGCATGAAGTAATAAACGAATTTAATGGAGGAACTGTATCGAATATACAGTCTTTGGTGTGTGTATGTGTGTGTGTTTAAGTGCGTGTGTACATTTGATATAATGTTACAATAAGTATTAAAATATTAATACGTGTTTATATTTTCCCTGATTTTATTTTCGAGTTTTACGTCAATAAATGAAAAGCTGTCTTTTAGCCTAGAGAGAAGACTCTTCCCTTGGAATTTAGACATTAGCAGCAGCGCAATAATGCAGGCATACGCCGATGCTCATTTATGCGTTTCTGTATATACATTCATGCACACAACCTCATGATCGTATATTCAAATTTCCTTTACATGTTGTTTGTGTGTAAGTGTTATGTGTGCTTGCTTTTGCATGTGAGCGTTCGTTTTATTGTATCTAATCCCTTGATTCAGCAGTGAATTGTTTCTGTTATAGAAACTAAACCAAAAATGTTTAGATTTGCCATCAAAATATTACCTGCTGCTAAACTAGAATTTGTTTCCCAATGAATATACCATTTTTCTCTGAATTCCATTACAAAAGATAAGTGAATTTGACACATATATCAGGGGAAATGCAAGCCTAGAGGTTAATCTCGGTGAGACGAAGGATCAAATATAGCGTGGCGGAAACTGGAAACTATAGTGTCAACTCTGATACCATTTGGTCAGCCTTTTTGTATTTGGTTACAAAGCTGTTTGATCCGATGTTGCTAATCATCATAGATTAGCATTTTGCATCAAAACTGGTAACCTCTTTTTAACCCTGTTCTTGTTTCGTATCACGTGTGACTTACTAGACATATCTGACTCGTATTCCTGCATTATGAATGATTTATATTCCTAAGTTTTAAAGTACCTCGCGACATATAGAAACGAAACTTGTATTACGTACAACGTATATAACAAGCCTTGAAGGTTTGAAAGTAGACATAGATGACATTAGTTATGAAAATGATGTGCACAGGTAAAGGGGTATAGAAAAATGATGACGAAAGCCGCTTATAACAAATATCAACTTCAATATTACAGTAAAAGCTAGAATGTATATCGAGTCTCAAAAATGCAGCAGCTCCTGGTGTACAAATCTTGAACAGGGGGCGATCTCAGTGACATGATCTTTATAAATCGTAGCAATTTCAGAGGATAATTTGTCCAAAACTGTTGTTCTACGTAAAAGACATTGTTCTTGTCAATAAATGTTTGCTCAAAATTTGTGTATGCGTATGTGTAAGCATTTATATAGGTGTATACGTGCTTGCACAATTATATATATATATATATATATATATATATATATATATGCGTGCGGGCACACACACACATATATATATGTGTGTATATATATATATGTATATATATGTGTATATATATGTATATATGTGTATATATATATGTGTATATATACATGTATATATATATGTATATATATATCTATATCTATATATATATATATCTATATCTATATCTATCTATATCTATATATATATATATATGCAGACACATATTGGGTTTATGTCACATTTTGTTAAGATGGAAGATAACTAACATTGGTAGAAAGTTGTCAGAAAATTGTTGAAACGCCTAATTTCTTTAAGTAGACACTTTAGGTTGCATTGCTTTTTACAGAAGTATAACTTTTCTCAAATTTCACACTCACACACAGACACACAGTTACTTACCGACAAAGTAACAAAACACCCTGCGACACCATCACGTGCTACAAACACACAGCTCTCTCACACACACATCCATACACACACACACACACATATATATACATATACATATATACATATACACATATACATATACACATATACATATATATACATATATTATATATATACATATACACATATACATATATATACATATACATATATATATATATATACATATACATATACACATATACATATACATATACATATACATATATACATATACACATATACATATATATATATATACATATATATATATACATACATATATACATACATACATATATATATATACATACATATATATAAATACATACATATATATACATATATATATACGTATATATATATATATATATATATATATATATATATATTGCACACTCGCGCGCGCACGCAAATCTGATGGACTTGGAGGTTAATTCAATATGGCGCTGAAAGGCATCGCCACTGATATCAAAAGACATTTCTGGGGGCGTAAAATTTTGTGCAATAATTTGTTTTATATACATATATATACACAGACGGTTATGTATGTACGTATGCATGTATGTAAGTGTGTGTGTGTGTCTGTGTGTGTACACTTAAATATGGTGTATATATTTTTTTGCTCTTTCTTCAGCGCTGTATTTTTTTTTTATTTTTGTAGTTGTTGATGTTGTCTTTGATGATGATGCTGCTGTTGTTTTTGTCACCGTTGTTGTTGTTGTTGTTCTTGCTTTGCTGACCTTTCAAAGCCACTTATTTGAAAATATATCAAAAAAGCTAAAAAGAAAAAAAAATTTTAGAAATAACAAAACTTTGACATCAAAGCCATTTCGGTTCCTCAGTCTACTTTCGCTTTCCATATTTGTTGTTTCAAATTTATTTTGTTTGGTTGTTTGTGTTTTTGCTGTGTGCTTTATATATATATATATATATGTATATATATATATATATATATATATATATATATATAGTTTCTTTTAATTTCGTATTTTTATGTGTGTTTGCGTGTGTGTGTGTCTGTTTACGTCGTTTTGCCTATGTTTGTCAATACGAAAATGCATGAATCTAAGCTTACGTGTATGTCTTCCGCAAAACTGTCATCTATGTGTATAAAATACGTCAGTATGTTTATATTATGATTTGCTGGATATATATGTGTGTTTGTATCTATGTCTTATGTTTGCATGTTTGCGTGTATATGTATGTTTGTATGTTTGTTTGCGTGAGCCTCTTTTCGTTGTTTTCCTTATGTATGTCTTTATTTTACTTGAAAGCTTGTATCTAAATTAGTTTTTATGTGTCTCTGTCACTGTATTTATGTATCCACTTGTGCGTGTAGTGTATATTCATATATGTCCGGGTTATATATCCGTATATATGTATGATGCATAAAAGAATGTTTATGAATTTCATCGAGCAATTACGATGCCCTGGTTTTAATCAAACTCGCGAGTTTGTTTATTTCCTGAAATAAATTTATCTAAATAAAGAAATAAATAATATTGCGCTGACAAAAATGGGCTGAATTCTGTCGGTGTTGCTTTGATTGTAGAGAGATTTGAAATATCAACCCTGATTTCATAGAGAGCAATGGTGATTGAAAGGCCGAATTATTCCAGTCCCATCCTTTATATAATACTAGCAGTATCGTCCGGCGTTGCTCAGGTTTGTAAGGGAAATAACTATAAAGCATTTTTAGAGAGTTATAGCCAAAAAATAGCAAAAAAAATGGAAAAAAATGATGGTAAATTTGTTTTTGATAGTTAAAAAAGGTGGAGTTGCGTCCTCTACATAGTTTGTGGTTTGTGTTCCTGATTCTCGACCCCATGTCGAATTTATCGATTTTTTCAAAACTGGGAGAACTTTTCAAAATTTTCGCTGCGTTAGTTTTGAATTATGACATTGGGCTATGCGTGTGTCAAGTTTCATCAGAATCGGTTGAAAGCCGTGGTCAGGGTGAGGGTACAAGCAAACAGACACACAGAAACACGCACAGACAAACTGCCGTTTATATAGAGAGAGATACAGAAATTCAGTTTCAATATCGTATAAGTAAACGAGATGGTTTAATATGTCCACGTGGGGCACGAATCCATCGGAGGGATTTTTGTTTAAAGCGGAACCGATTGGAGCATCATGAAATAATATCTTTTCCTCCAAAATCAAAGCTGCTCCCTGGCTCTGAGTACAGCACGCCAACCACTTGATCCAGGTCCGAGCTAACATGAAGGACACCCAATATGGCGACACCCAATAAGAAATGGACAAAATTTCAAGTAGCGTCGATGTGTTGTTAGACGCTTGCTTTTCAGCGATATTGATCTGGGTTCAGTGCTGCGTAGCATGTTGGGGAAGTATGTTCTAATATAACCTCGGGCCGAATAAAGCCCGTTGTATATATGTATATATATATATATATATATGTTTGTGTGTAAGTGTATATATATATGTATGTCTATATATATATATATATATGAGTGTATATAAGTATATATATATATATTATATATATATATATATATATTGTGTGTTTATGTATGTATATCTATATATGTATGTATCGATATATGAGTGTGTTTCCTACCACCACTTGACAACGTGTGGTGGTTTGTTTACGACCCCGTAACTTAGTACAATAAGTACTAGACTTCAAAAAATAAGTTACTGTCGATTTGTTCAACTAAAACCCTTCAAGTCGGTGCCCCAGGATGGTCGCAGTCAAATGAGTGAAACAAATAGAAGATAAAATATACGGATAATCTTATAATAATTTACATAGATAAATTAATGTTTATATATATATAGCCAAGAAATCTGAATTTATGACCCCGTTTCGGTATAAACTAATTTCATCAGAGACCGTTGTCGTCTCGAGACTAATTTCATCGGTTGACAAGCATCGTAACACGACACAAACAAAACAAACGTGGGTTTTGTCTTTCTATGATCGGCGCCATTAGAAACTTTTTTGCCAAGCAATAAGGAACAACTCAAATAGGATAAAGAATTAACTTACACACAGGCATGGCTGTGTCGTTAACAAGTTCGCCGTGTAATGAAAACTACTCACTGGGCAACGATGCTCTTCTCGGATTCAGCCACCTCGAGCGAGTGTGATTTATGTGTATTCACCAGGGCTGTAGAGTCGAAACAATCATCTTCGACTCGGATTCCGACTCCTCTTTATTTACCTTAGCTTATCATGTGTAATTGATGCTAGCCATGTATAAGAAACTCCCATATATTTTAAACCTAATTTTTGAAAAAAAAAAAGGCTTCCTTATGCATGTTAAAATACGGTAATCAAGTGATTGAGTGTGGTCTACACATCTCATAAAGCATATGCATACGCTTATACATTGAGTAGGCCTATATCTTATAACTGGTTTATATTGAAGAATAAAGATATTGTGAGTCGGAGTCGGTATAAGTTTATCGACTCCCACTCCACAACCCTAGTATTTACAACAGTCCCAGGTCGACCACTGTTCATAGCGTGCACACACACACACGCTCATACACACCTTCTCCAGAGCGTCGGCTGCGTGGTCACTCCGAAAAGCTCTATCTGCGAGGATTTCTTCTCAATCGAAGGAGAGGAGCTTTCTCCGTCCGGGTTGCGAATCCGCGGAATGAGCTGCCGGACGAGATAGTGAAGATGCCGACGACCGCTCGGTTCAAAGTCTCTCTTGACCAGAAATGGCCTGAACTCTTTGCATGAACACCACCCTGTACATAACTCTATGTCCCCCTCCATGGCCTTGCTTTTTGCTTTTTGAGCCAAAAATTTAAATTACCTTATACACAGACACACGTATATAGGAATGTGTCTTTTTGTCTCCCACTATCGCCTACAATTCTTGTCAGATTCTTTGCATGGCCAAACTTATAGTTTCGATGTTGAAGAGAGGAAATAAATATCAAGGTTGAAAAATTAGTACTGGGGTTAATTTATTTGACAAAAGCTTTCAAGAGCTCCAGCATAGCCGCTGTCCAAAGAAGTAAAACATACAACAAACAAAAAAAGATACTTTGTTCATATCTCTCTACTTATTATTATTATTATTATTTCCATTGGAACTTTCGAGATGGCTTTATTCTTTAGTAATGTACTGAATTCTAATAGTTTAAGGAAATAGATATAATAACGCAATTTAATATACAAGCAAGAATATAGTGGTATAATACACCAGGAAGTTTGAATTATATATATATATACACACAGGCATATGCAGATTGTGGATAGGGAGCCAAAATTTACGATAGCGCGATTTGGACAGTTATCATAAGCGGCATGTGTTAAAGAGTGCCAAAAATATGACATCTCACTCGCCGATAAAAATTGCCAATTATCATCAATCAATCAGTCGTCATCATCATCAATCATTATCGTGGTCTTCATCACCAAGCGATAGTGTATTATTAAGTGATGTGGTCGCCTTCGTCATCACTGCTACTGACACCGTGGTTTACCGTTTGAAATAGATCGATGAAAGGCACGGATTTATTTCAATCTACTACTACTACTACTACTACTACTACTACTACTACTACTACTACTGCTGCTGCTGCTACTACCACCTCTACTACTACTACAACTACTACTACTGTTGATGATTCGAGCATTACTACAAATTGGGATGATGATGATGATGATGATGATGATGATGTCGGTGGTTTATTTAATAAATAACCTCATTCATTCCGTTCACTTGCCCTGCATTCATCTGTTAGATCCGGCGAAACGTTTGAGCCAGACTAAGATTAAAGGGCTTTACTCGAATAGCAAATATAGAATTAAGACTTGGTGTCACGCCAGAGCGAAAACTAAACGATGGAGAGTTGTTTTTCAGTAGAAATTATATTGAATTTTCAAATAGCTTTTATAGTAAAGATAGCAAGGAAAAGCAGACATCATGCTACGCTTCTGACTTGCCTTCTCCTCACGTTTAACTAATCTCTTTATTATTCCCTCTGTCCCTCTCTCTCTCTCTCTTGCTTTCTGTATCTCTATTTGACGTTCTTTATCCGAATCCCTCTCTTATTACCTGTCTTGCTATTTCTATCTTCTCTCCCGTTCTCCTTTGTTATTTACCGTTCCCTGTAGGTGTAGGTACAACGGCACTTAGTTCTTGAACTATATTTTATTTTATAATATCTTTCACCGCAGTGAAACGTTTTCAATTAGCTTTTACGATAACGAAAGTGATTTCTCGCCATTTAATAGGAAAAATTATTTATAGAACACTACGAAGCACAATTGTAAAATTAATTCTAAACGCGGCTTTTAAATAGCGTGTATAGTACATAGCATGCATGCTCAGCTCAAAATTGGGTGTGCTTCGAGCTCTTCGTGAAAGATAAAAGCTATTAAAGAACCGGTTCTTATTTCTCAACAATCATGGAATCTCTGCAATACGCAGCCGTTATTATTATACTTGCAAGACTTTTTCGCAGCTTTAATTATTTATATGATTGTCGCGCGTATATTTGGTCTCCTTTCCATAGAACTAGTGCAGTGTTATAAATCTATTTCTCCAGAAGAACGGACACCTCAGATATTTTACCTCTGCTACACTGATGATATTCATAATCACTGCCACATCATTGCGTATATTTCATATATACATACATACAACATACATATATATATATATAGAGAGAGAGAGAGGCAGGAGTTGCTGTGTGGTAAGTAGCTTGCTTACCAACTACGTGGTGCCCTGTTCAGTCCCCCTACGTGGCACATTGGCAAGTGTCTTGTACTATACCCTCGGGCCTACCAAAGACTTGTTAGTAGATTTTAGTAGAAGGAAACTTAAAGAAGCCCTTCATATATAAAAATATGTGTTTGTGTTTGTATGCTATATTTTATGGATTTTATAGATACATAAATAAATACATAATATACCATTCTTACATCGTTAACTTTGTGTGTATGCGCGTGTGTATGTATGCGAGATGATCATAATCACCAGTTTATAAAATTCAATCACAACGTATATTTCCCCGTCATATTGGTTGGGAATCAATGCTTTCGATGTTCCACGAGCAGCTGTATTCTTTATCACAACGGATTATCAATGGAACACGTGTTCAGCCGTTTGTTTTACGTAGCATTATGTTATACAATGCGCTGTAGATGGTCCTTTGGAACATAGAATGAGTTGCTTCTAAATGGCGACAAACCTGAAAGCTTGAACAAGTGATTTCCACCAGGGTTTATCATAATTGCTCCTACATTTTCTCTATATAGCATATTTAGTAACATTGCTGATTATAGTAGTAACGTATCACTATGCTGTAAGGAGACTGAGTAATGGTAATATATGTGGAGATCAAAAATGAACAAAACATTCGTATATCAAAATGTACAAATAAAAATAAATAACTTTCTGTATTCTCCGCGAATTCGAATCTACTAGCATTCAGTAAGGAAAGGAAGGGAAAATACAGTCCATACATTTCCATCTCTCTGTAATTATTTCTATTTTTAATGAAATGTCTCCCTTCATAAAATGTTTAATTAATAAGACAGAGAATAAGTGATTCTGGCAATTTCTAAAAAGAACGAAATAGTCATATACATATTATAAACGACTTGAAATTTAAAGAAATTCTAATTAAGCGAACAAAAATAATTAATTAATTAAATGATTTCGATACATGTTTCTCATAATTTCAATTTCTAATTTATATAACTACTTCCTATCGTGACAAAATTATTATCTCCCGATGAACAAGTGCGTCCGTCAGAAGATAAGAGCGTGATGTGTTCTATATTTCACATATTTGTTTGTATGTGTGCGTGAGTGTATCTGGGTATGTGTGTGAATATAAGCGACGCTTAGCCTTACCTCTAGAGATGCCAATGGCTAATAGCACCAAAACAAGTCTTTTTTTCCCCAGATGGTTTGAAGCACTAGGTACTCTTAATACTATAATATCAATATTGCTTATAGTTTTTGATTAAGCAATTCCTTTTATGGTTTAGTTTATATCGTTTTAAGTCGCGTTGGCGATTACACTTCTTTAATGATTTCGTTAAACAATGTTAATTTTTCTTTATTAAACAATATTTAGATTTTTTCATTTTCGTATTTTATGCTACAACTAAACAATGTATCTTTGTATTTTGTGTGCAAATTGCTCCCTCGAGAAATATTTCCTCAAATATAATCAGAACAATATTATCTATTCATTTATTAATCTAATGCAGATTGTTTATATTCGTGGTTGCGTAACACATTAGCCATTAATTATTTATCACTATTGCAGTTGGTGACGTCGTTTATAGCCAGGTCAATTAAATATATGCAGCATGAAACGAATGATATGTAACTGTTATTTGTAACAGTTCCAACACATGCAAACAATTTTCCTTTGGTAATTGTAAATCTCTGTCCTCGTCTCTTCATTTGTACTTTGGTCTATTGATTGTTGATATTTAAGCATTTAAAGTATTAAATCGTTACACAAGTGGTAGAGGCAAACGGCTCTCAAAGAACTGGTCGAAAGCTAATTCATTTTATTTGCATTATTTACATTCTTGAGAATGGTTTAACCTGCAGATTTTTCATTTCATTTCATATTTCCATATAATAAAGAAATGTAGACTTCAACATGTGTACCTTAAAAGAAAAGGAACTATGCAAAGCGACTAGACTGGCTCGGTTCTAATTCGGATTTGATCGTAAACATTTCAAAATTGTATTCATCTTAGCTAAAAATTACAAAGTAAGATGTAATCATTTTTTATCCTCGGAACACGAAACAGGGTAAGTTATAAATGATAGTAAATAAGTATTCTTTTTTACGCTAAGCACAAGGCCCGAAATTTGGGGGGAGGGAACCAGTCGATGTGAGTGACTTCGGTACGCAACTGGTACTTAATTTATAGACCCGAAAAGGATGAAATGCAATTTCCACCTCGCCGAAATTTGAACTCAGAACATAAAGACAGACGAAATATCTATTTCGTTACTACCCACAAGGGGCCAAACACAGAGAGGACAGACAAACGGATTAAGTCGATTATATCGACCCCAGTGCATAACTGGTACTTAATTTATCGACTCCGAAAGGATGAAAGGTAAAGTCGACCTCCGCGGAATTTGAACTCAGAACATAAAGACAGACGAAATACCGCTAAGCATTTTGCCCGACCTGCTAACGTTTGCGCCAGCTCGCCGCCTTGATGGTGTATAAACATTGGTTTAAGAAAAAGAACCTTCGGATAGAAATTAGAACTCTGCCTTAATAAGTAAAAAGCGTCTACAACAAATAGGGGATTTCAAAAGATTGCTTTGGTTCCATGTCAGAATGTCTCTCACGAATAGGAGTGGATTTTTTAAACCCAGTATTTATAGGCAATTATTTATAATTTCATCTACTCATACGATATCTACTCATATCGTACCTAGTTCTTTCCCGTTACTGCAATGTTCAAAATTTTTATTACGTAAATAATTGTATATATTTCAGTTACCTTGAATTAATAGAAATGAACATTGCCAAAATGGATGCATTTAGATGGTTTTTATTTCTCTCCTTTATATTCTGACTGCAAACTGCGTTGATGATGGCGCTTACGAATTTAGTATTCTTAAAATTAATCCTCGTTAAGTAGAGCAAAACATACTTAAGGAAATGAACAAAATTGTTTAATTAATTAAAATCACAGCGTTCCTGAGAACTGTTCAGTTATAATAAATGATTTATGTTTAGTCAGTAAATGGAAGGGAAAAGAATTCCAAGATTCAAATATGTGAAATAAAACAGGGATTTGAGGTATTTTGCTGTGCTGTGTTGATGTCTGAACATTTGAATGTAAGCCTGCCTTGAAATGAATTCATGCAGAAAATTAATTAACAGCACATATAAGGAGGACTGCATTCCAATAGCGAAATAAATTGCCAAGAACTTTAGTCCATGTTTTATAGTCATTTTGTTTCATTCATATTTTTGCTTTATTTATATTTTTATTAATATTCTATCTTAAGTTCGATATTCGCTTTGATCTATTGGCCATAACAATAAATATTCAATTCCCCCGAAAAAGCGTTATTCAGCTGTCATAGCGCAAATGAAATGTCATTTCAAGGTAGAGTGGCGAGAGGACGTGGCTTAAAAGTTGAAACGCGAGGGACATGAGTCAATGAAATTACTTTTCTGTTCTGCTTGGAAGGTTTTATTTCCGTAGGTAATGTATTGCTCTAAGAGGTATCAAGAAAGCAATATCCTGTTTTTTCTCCATTCCAAACGATCAGCAATTTGTAGGGAAATAGAATTGGAAGAAACACATCGTTTGAGAATTACTTTTTGCAAGCACTGGTTCCTGAGTTCATTCCAACTCTAAGTACATTGCACATGCGAGTTTTCCTCAATCCTTGTATTGTCCAAAACCATGTGATTGAAATTTGGTAGAAGAGATCCTACCAGAATACTATTCATTGATATATTCAATGAGTCCACATGAAAGTTAATGGCGTAGTCGTTACGGAGTTGTACACGCCATCGCAAAATCGTTTGTTTCGATTCACGGACTCGCCGGCAAGTTGTGCTCATGGACACAACTTTTCGTTTCATGCTGTTCAACACTTTGGCATCTGATATGTAACACGCCATGTACTTGCGATGAAAATATCGATTTGATGCCGGGAATGGGCTAATGTACTGCGCAAACGTTTGAACAATATAAAGGTTTTGTTCAACTCGAAATTTCTGAACCTCCACCTATCGTCTGCGACTAAAGACTCTACCTATCATAATCTCTCTCACGCTTACATAAGAGAAATGCACGTGGGCTGTTAAACCCATTATATTTAGAGTACTATTTACAATTTTATCTAGTCCAAGTTTTACCAATGAAAACCAGCTATTTCCCATCACTCCAATGTTCTAAATTTTTCTCACGTAGATAATTAAATATATTTCAGTTATGTTGAAATGATAGAAAATACATATTGCCCAACTGCATTAATTATGGCGTTCTTGATTTTAGGGTTCTTAACATTAATCCTCGTTAAGTCGAAGCAAACATACTTAATGAAATGGAATTTAGGTTTTTTTTAAAGGAGTTCAATATTTTCCATGCATTTCTATTAATATTTCCCCTCATAGGACAAGTTTCTCCGTTTCATCATATGAAAGTCAGAGCATCTATAAAACAGCCAGAGGTGTTTCGCAAAATATCAATAAGACGTAAAATGATTTTTTTAAAAATCACAATGAAAGTGTTCGTGCCTCCTGTGAAAATTTGCCACTGTCCAAGCAAAGAATCAACCCAACTCTCCGAAATCGCCATTACTAAAGCCTCACCTCCAATCAACAATAGTTGGTGTTTGGAATTGCATTTTATGGTATGGGAATTTTTGGCATTTGGCAATGCATTCTACAGAATTATCAGGTTCTTTACCATTTCAGAGACACATACACAGGTAGGTATATATGTATGTATGTATATATATATATACATATATATATATATAATATATATATATATATATATATATATAGTTAATCCAAACATGAAAACACAACAATGCGAGGACGTGGAACAAGTATAGTGTTATTGGACGCTCAGGAAAGTAAAGAAAGAATGAGGATCCAACGTTTCGAGCGGAGCTCTTCGTCAGAAACATAGGAAAAGGAAAGATCCAAAGAAAGGAAGACGGAGGAAAAAAATCGCCAACGATACACACACGGTCATGTGTACGAAACATTAGAATGACTACAAGCATTTAATATATGTTCTCTAACTTTGAATATAAATAGAAACAAGCCATAAGCATTTGGGAGCTCAATCTTTTTTTTTCTAGAATAATGAAAATCAAAGTAGAATTCGAGAGGATTCGATCTTAGGAATTTTTAAATGGTAAGCAAAGAAGCAATCACGTGTCTGAGGTCTAGATGCGTCATGCAAATCACGAAATTTTAAAGAGGCTTTTTTTCAAATGGCTACTAAAATCGTATTAGGCTAATATATTCTCATAGTCTCCTATAGCGCTATCTAGTCTCATAATAGTCTAAAACACACTGTTATATTTTAGATATTGAATTTTAAATAACATTAAGCAGTATTTAAGTAAGTTATTACCATCTAAAATGGGGGCTAGCCATTAAAAATGAACTGACATATTTCAAAGAGTGTAATATATATACATACGTGTAAATAAACATACATTTATGCATATGAATATATATATATATACATATAAATATTTGCATATATACATATATATACATATAAATATTTGCATATATACATATAAATATTTGCATATATACATATATATACATATAAATATTTGCATATATACATATATATACATATATACATATATATACTTGTATATACATATATATATACATACAATTATATACATATCTATACATTTATATATATATATAAATATAAGCATATATCAACGTATATACTTACATATAAATATACAAATATGGACATACTCTTAAACACACACACATACATATATAAATTCATATATATAAATATAACTATAGATATACGCATAGGAGTATATTGTCATGACTATATACGAAATATATATATATATAGACATACGTATGCACACACACACACACAGATATATATAGTTGTAAATATATTATTCATACATACATACATACATATTCATACATATGCTTATATCTTACACCGCATAATAACATCTTATCTTTTATTTTTTAACATAAAAGCAACATTAATTTTTAAAACGAAATACCTATGAAAACAACCAACTTAAGAAACCGTGCAGCCATTTTAACAAGTATTGGGGAAACCATTTATTAAAAGTGGCTTTCTTTCTGATATAAATGTTTTAATCGTAAACAAGATATAATTTAATGTGTCGAATATATCCAAAGATTATCATTATATCTATAGTTTATATACATATAATACTTTGTTGACTAGTATATCGTTGTAAACAACTAACTTGCTTGCTTCTCTATGTTTTTTTAATATTTATTTCTGTCATTTTTGTTGTTCTTTATCTTCTCTGTTTCAAATTTGTTTTAATAAGGCATCGACAAAAAGATAGCTTATTCACAGAGAGATTATATATGCGCGGGTGTGTGCGTATTTGTGTGTAACGTTGTATGAATATGTATGCGTGTATGTATTTGAGCTTATATATGTGTGTATGTATAGTTACACATATGCATATGTATGTATATAAATCGATGAAACAGAGAACCAAGTCACTGAGACGAACATATTAACTACGTTTATGTGTGTGTGTGTGTGTTTCAGTTGTTTTTCTGACACCAAAAAATCGCCACAAATCTATTGAACACAATAAATTTTATGTAGTTAAAAGCACTGGCTTTAGTTTTGTCGATATACTTGTTGCCCTTTTAATACAACAGCGATGTATATTTATCAATGGAAAATAACAAGTAATAACTGAAAAAGGCTGAGAGAGAGGAAACGGCTTTGCCCCGGAGACCAGCGAAGGCGACGCGCTGGGGCAGCCACTCCGACTCACAGGGCTCGCACTGGCGGAGTCATCTCCAGCTTGATAGCAGTAAACAGAGTTGTGGTCCAAGGAAAGAGATCGGGCATGAACGGCTACAAACCTGCCAGAGAGCGGCCAATAATTTTCAAATCTCAGTCTGACATTCAGCAGAGCCTAGGCTGGTTACTCAGTTATCACAGTAAGTGGTGCCCCTATATGAGGGCGCCCTATGAGCATAACAATGGAAGCACCGTAGGATGTATACAAAAGTTAAAAGTCGAGTTATGATTTATATTAAACATCCCTGATTGCCATATTTGAAAATATCACACAGCTTATTCTTTTCAGAAAACAATGACAGGTAGACAATTATAGTCTCTTCTTTCCATAAAATTTATGTAGTTTGTGCCAAAAAAAAATGTAAAAACACCATATTTATAATTATCGTTCTAAAACTGTTCTGCATCCAATAATATATTTAAGCTAATTTCGCCGAATACGGGGCAAATATGGCGCAATTACTTTGATAGTAATGTTAGATTCATACACCAACTCGAAAACATTTCATCTATATGCCGCAGCCAACATTTCTCTTCCCTTTTCTTCTGGATATCCATACTGATGAAGAGCTATCGTTCAAAATGTTAGAAATTTGATTCTTAATTTTTATGCTTATGTTAACGTGACATTAGTTAAAATATGTCCCTCCCACGTTCTCTTCTTTTTTTGATCATTGGCTTCTTTATATATTTACATATTTACATTATAATCAGACAGATATATATTTCTATATATACATGTATACACATACATACATGCACATACATGCATACACATACATGCATGCACATATGCATGGATACAAATATAATCCGGTAGATAGTCAGATTTAATGAATCGTGGCGAGAATTTCCTAGCATGTTTAATTGTTCGACAACTGCTAACTTCATATAATTAGCTTTGAAGTGACTAAACATTCCACAAACTTATTTAACTTCAATTTAAATATGAACTGAGATCAATGTGCAAAGGCAGGATATGCAGATTATAAGCGCAATTCATCTAATGGCTTGTATAATGTACCCATACCGACAACTAAAAACGCACGATTTCACTCGCGACTAGAGAAAACAATGCTTCCCGAGTACTCTGTGCACATGAATCGAAACAATAACTTCATGATTTCGAAGTGACGTTCAAAATAATAGCAGCATATTGTGAGTATACATATATATATAAACATATACATTTCCATACACCTATTTATGGATATGTATAAACATCTAAATACAAATGTATGTATATTATTAATGATAGATAGATAGATAGATAGATAGATAGATAGATAGATAGATAGATAGATAGATAGATAGATAGATAGATAGATAGATAGATAGATAGATATAAAACCTTAATACCACACGCAGAGATAAAACAAATGATTATAATATCGTGAATGTTATCTCATCTATTGTCTCGCAGACATCAAAGATATTCCATTGTTAGATATCTTCTTCTGAGGAATGGAAAGATTTTGATATCTACGACTTATGTTTGCGATATTTTTCAGATATTGAACTGAAATCTCTACAAAGGAATTTCGGGGAAATTTTACTTTATCTAAAATCCGTTGTCTATAGAATTTTAATTGATAAAAGGAAAAGGAAGAACCGGCGTTTCATGAAGGATATTGGTGATGGCGTAGGCCTGTCGCTACTTCTGCTACCACTATGCTGGTTATTTTTGTTGGTGGTGGTCGTCATCGTTTCATTCCCCCATGGTTAACTTAGCAAAATCAGGTGTAGGTAAGTGAAGCAACCCTACTATGAATACATCGGAGTGCAGTGCGTATTTAACAGAAAATTATCCTGTATACTTCATAGTTTCTTCTGAAGCTATGCTTAGGTACTTGTTTCTGTTTTTAGTTGAGGGAGACATAGCTGTTATTTCTAAACAATCAATTGTTGCTGTAGATATTTAAATCATCATCGAGGGCACTTCTTGTCTGAGACTCTCCAACAGTGAGCACCCCTTGTGTTAATTGGTTTTCTGCAATTTGCCTTTTTTGTTTTAATATATAAAATGTCTGATTAAAGTAGGAATGAAATTTGCGCATCTACATATAGGGTAACGGGTATGATACAGGGTTAAGAAAGAAGAAACTAAGAAGAAAAGACAAGAAAAAAACCACCACACACAACGTTATCTATCTATTTTATAATGTATTTATAGATGTGCACGTTCCATCATCTTTCTCAGCTATAATTTAGCTGCAGAGCGCGTCTGCCCAAATGGGGCACTCCTAATTGCAAGCACCTGACTCAACCCAAATAAACTTCATTATCCACTATGGTATCGAGTACGGTTTTGTTTCGACAAAGAAAACTAAACGCACGTGTGTGTGCTCTTGCCAATACACACACACACACATATATATACATTTACATACATGTATAATATATATATATATATATATATATATATAATATATATATATATATATATTGGTGCCTTGTTGTACCATTCATTCATCCATCTATATATATATATATTGCGTACATATATATCTTCGTGTGTGGGGAGGTAAACGTGTATTCTTATACGTAGGTCTGCGTGTATATACGTTTATATGAAAATATCTTTTTCTGAGATGAGCTCTGAATGCACCAATAAAACATCGGTATTTCTCTCTCTCTCTCTCTTCTCTCTCTCTCGCTCTGACCTACACTTTGTTGAAGATTTTACTTTCAGAGTTCATTAACCGCGTAGTACACATTTTTTTGCGAACGCATTAATATGCTGCAATAACAAACAATCGTTCAGATTCTCAAAGCATAAAAGCCTAAGTACAGAAAACATCAAAGAAAACGAATTTGGAAATTTTTCGAATGTTTGGCACATAAAGAGGGGGGGAGGTCAGTGACTTCACGTTTGTTAATAACTGTTACTCATGGTGTGGAAAAAAAGACTTCAGAAAACAAAAATGTACGAAGAAAGAAATAGAAATATTTTCTGGATAGGTTGAGATGTAGTTCAAAACAATTGGATGCCAAGTATTTCAAAATAAATGCTACAGGTCTTTTCCAGGTCAGGAATAACGAAGATTCTTCAATATGGTGCCGGTGACTAGGTTACCAACAAAGGAATTTTCAAATCATTTTCATCTTATGTAATCAGGCTGAGCGATTGAGCATAAAATGGACACTGGCAAATGATGAGATAACATAAGTCTCTCTCTCTCTCTCTCTCTCTCTCTATATATATATATATATATATATATATATATATATATATATATATATAATTTTATTTGTTAGAGAATAAAAATTCCGGCATAACAGGAGTTCAAATTATTCTCAATGAGCAAATATATACATTCAATTAGAGATAGTAGGCCCCGTCATCTCACCATATAAAAGAAATTTTATTTAAATATTTACTACTTTATAGCTTGGCTACACGTACCTCAAGAAACACGTGTAGCCAAGTTATAAAGTAGTAAGTATTTAAATTAAATTTCTTTTATATTGTGATATGAAGGGGCCTACTATCTCTAAATGAATGTATATATATATTGAATTGAAGAGATTTGAGTCAAGAAGAAGGAGTACGGTTGAATATATATTTATTATGTCCAAGCGTACACCTTCTTGACTCTAAACACTTCAAATTTAACATTCACACACAACCAATGCCCAAACTTCAGCTTGGAAATATATAATAATACTAACTATAGCAGTGCATTTGAAGGGGACCAGCCTTGTCACACTCCGAATCCCGTTGAATCTCCTTCAGAAGTATGTGAAGGGTTACGCGTATCTGTGTGGTGATCATCCACTTGCATGTTAATATAACGAACAAGCTGTTCCGTTGATCGGATCAACTGGAGCCCTCGTCGTCGTAAGCGACAGTGTGATATTCTTTTATAGTGTGTATGTATGTGTATATCTGTATCCTGATACCGAGACACACAACTTGGGAATTACGAATATTGTTTCTGATAGCAATGTAATCTGGTGGCGAAGACAATCTTTACTTCAATAAAACAATAGCGAGTAAGATAATATATTTTCTTAGCAACGCGAGATCCCGTCGTTAAAGATGTTCTTGGTATTAGCAATGGGATTGTGGTTACTGGGAAATAACCGAAACCAGTTATTTACCTGGCTTTTCTTGCTTTTATTTAATAAACACTTCTGTTTTAATAAACGAAATATACAGAATCACTGAGGTGTGAATGTTGATACATATTACGGCAACAGCATTAAATGACAATACATTAACGCGCACAAACGTATTTACACACAGCATAAACAATATATAAACAAAATAACCTTATCAACATGAGAAATAAAGAGAAGATATTAATAAAGAAATGATGATGATAATGATGGTAAAGCTGTTAAACTGCATCAGTGGGGAGGACTAACAGACAATCATTTACAAACCTAATCAGGAT
>NC_043014.1:51665749-51668249 GCF_006345805.1 Octopus sinensis | reverse complement strand
ACGCCGAGTGGCTGAACTCGGAACCATGTAATTAAGAAGCAAACTTCTCATCACGCAGCCACGCGCACATATATTATATATATAAGAAATATATAGACACACACACGCATATAACATATATATTATATATATATATATATAATCCATATATATATATATATATATATATATAAATATTACATATATATACATATATATATATATATATAAATATACATATATATACATAATATATTATAAATATACATATATATAATATAAATATATATATAATATATAATATACATATATATATATATATATATATATATATACATATATATATATACATATATATATATACATATAATAATATATATATACATATATTATATATATATATGTATATATATATATATATATATATTGTATAGAGGGCATTATTACACATAAATGCCACACGCTAAGAGGACATAAGTAATTACTACCAAAATTTAACTAATCATACCAATGCAGCTCCCGAAGCAAGACATTCAAAAAACTGAATTAGTTCTTGTTAAGAGCCCTTATTAAGATTTTATCCTTAATTGTTAAATATATATATATATATATATATATATATATATATATATATATATATATATATATTATATATACTCATACATGTACGTATAATATATATACGTAAACACATGATCCACTTGTGGATGCATATAAACATGGCTGTAAATCTGGCCTGCGACTCTGGGTGGAAAGAAGCGAAAGTAACATTTCAGATCATAACTTCAAAATCTACCCGGGAATTCTCTTGTATATCTGGCGTTAGTCATAACATCTACTTCAATACATTATTTCATCAACAGTGAAAGCATCAGAGGCAAATTTGAACTCCGGATCACTTGAACTTATAACTCGTTAAACTTGGTGATCATCATCATGGCAATGATAATAACTACTGTCACGATAACGATCATGGAGATAACGATTTTGACGATAAGGATACTGGTAGGAAAGAATATTATCACTCATTCGATATACGATTGCGTGATATTAATTTGTTTTCGAGATTTAATTTCCAGTTTATTTACGAGTAATTTAATGAACTTCGCATAACGAACACAAACGATTTGCAGATTGATAAACTATGCAACCCTCTGACCCTCCATCCAT
Organism: Octopus sinensis; assembly: GCF_006345805.1. Classification (NCBI taxonomy): domain Eukaryota; kingdom Metazoa; phylum Mollusca; class Cephalopoda; order Octopoda; family Octopodidae; genus Octopus; species Octopus sinensis. Next base: position 51,667,100 of record NC_043014.1, on the reverse strand, counting down.
ACATACATACATACATACATACATATACATATATATATATATATATATATATATATATATATATATATATATATATATATATATATATATATATATATATATGTCTGCATGTTTGTATATAAGGTTGTATAGAACGACCAAGTGCATGCGCCTGCTTTCCAAACACAGAAAACTATATAAACACACAAATTCAAAACTTCCTATTCTGTTTTTTTTTTTTACATTAGTTTCTAAAATATCTAATTAATCATCCTCTTTGTTTACTTAATTCAGTGAGAGAGTTAATGATTTTTTTTTTCTTTAGACACATCGGTATAATTTAGTAGGTTGGCTCACCTAATGCGTGTCAATAACCATGTCAAGAATAGCTCTTACACGCACCAAACCACCACCCCAAAAAACACACATACACACATATATATATATATATGTGTGTATAGATAGATATTGATAGAGGTGGGGCGGGTTTGCGTGAATGATTGAGTGCTATGGAGGCAAATATTTACATAAATCAAATATTTGGAAAGTTCGTTTCCCGAAAAATACCAAAGGATAAAAAAAAACAACCGATTTTTGTACATTTTCTTTCATATTTCAAGTTGACAGCCGAGATGAAAAATAATATACTTCTACTCGAAAATACTCTTACTGATATAACATGCTCATACATAAGCAGACAGAGGTACACATGTGTGTGTATGATAATATATATATATATACATATAATATATACATACACATATAATATATATACATACATATAATATATATACATACATATAATATATATATATACATATAATATATATATATACATATAATATATATATATACATATATATATTATATTATATAATATATATACATACATATATATATATACATACATAATATATATATATACATATAATATATTACATAATAGATTATATATACATATATATATATACATATAATATATATACCATATAATATATATACATATAATATATATATAATATAATATATATAAATATAAATATATACATATAATATATATACATATATATATATACATATAATATTATACATATAATATATATTATACATATAATATATATACATATATATATATATATAATATAGATATATATTATATCATATAATATAATACATATAATATTATTATATATATAATATATAATTACATATATTATATTATACATATAATTATATATAATATATATATATATATAATATATATACATATAATATATATATATTATTATATATATATATATATTATATAATATATCTACATATAATTATATATATATATATATATATACTATATATACATATATTAGATATA
>NC_043014.1:51635749-51660749 GCF_006345805.1 Octopus sinensis | reverse complement strand
TAAATTTTTAACCAGCACGTGTTGGTGCAAATGATCTAAAATATACGTTCTAATTACCAGTGGTGGGTGTGGAATCTGCTATTGCTTCTAACTTGTGGAAAGACCATATATGTAGGCAATCCCGTTACATTCATTTAAACCGGATATGTAACGTAAAGCGAGAGATATGGTTACGTGCTATCTGTTTTAACCTATGCAGTATGCAACTTTCTTGTTCAACGTCCTATTTGAAATGCAGAAGATATTTCCTACTTCCAGCCTGGAGGTAATTTCCGACATCTGACATAGAGACAATTTCCTAACTGCAACACAGGCGATTTCCTCCTCGTAAGGCAGATAGGTTCGATGTTCTACATATAACGAAATAATGGACTCATACTTACAGAGGTTGCCTTCGTGTAACAGCGATACGATTTCCTACATATAGCACAAAGATTTTTATGAATTTAATTTACTATAGTAAATAATTAACGTAACGTGTTAATTATCATTACGCATCTTGATATTGCATGAGTCCATGACATTCGATAAAGCTTGAGTTTATAACAGAATGCAAAGGATCAAAGCATGGTTTCCTTTTGCATTTCTCTTGGTTCTCCGCCCTAATTAGGATGAAGATAATTAGGTGCCAGCCAACACGTTAGAGTCTTTTTACTGTCGTGATTTTGATATGTTGTTAAAACTCACATCAAAGTAAGCGTATCGTTAAATGCGTGGAATTCTTGACAATTCTGTCGTTTCAAAGACAGAGAAATCAGTTTCGAGTTACGCAACGTGTCATTCTCCGTTTAAGAGAGTAAATTAGGTTTCATATAATATTGCGCTGCTATTTCTTGCAAATTGCGCAAATTGACACAGATGTTAGAGTGCTGGATGCAAGGCCTCGCGTTACTTCTTCCCACTCCTCACATCGATGTTCAACTCTTACCAGGTCCAACTTTGTAGTTCATCATTTCTGAGTCCATATAAAAATTAAGAGAAGTGCTAATTATTGTTGTGATGAGATACTTCTTGTTAATTGCATTAGAATATTTTCTTGGCCAGAGAAAATCACTAATCATTGCAACAATATATATATATATATATATATATATATATATATATATATATATATATATAGTTAATCAAACAAGAAAGCACAAAAAACACAACAACGCGAGGACGTGGAACAAATATAGTATTATTGGACGCTCAGGAAAGAAGGAGGGTTTAACGTTTCGAGCGGAGCTCTTCGTCGGAAACATAGGAGAAGGAAAGATCCAGAGAAGGGAAGACAGAGGGAAAAAAAATCGCCAACGGTACACACGAGGTCACACACACACACACACATATATATATATATATATATATATACACATATATATATATATATATATACACATGTGTGTATATGCATATATATTTTGGGTTGGTGCATAATTATTGCGGCTTTATTTCAATAAATTTTATTCGGCAAAAAGAATAACATGTAACAAAAACATCTTTTAATGATTATTCCGGAGCATATTCACCATCTACTTCAAGTACTGCTTCCCAGTTGCTTGGCAAATGGTCAGACCGTCATTTGAAGACGTTTTTGTTAAATATTGTTATTGTTTTTCTGAAATAAAATTTGTTGAAAAAAAAAAAAGCCCGCAATAATTCTGCACCAAACCAGTATATATATATATACGTGTGTGTATAAAATAAAAGTAGTATCTTAAATAAGGAAAGAAGTCAGATTGACATTGCAACTGTTTATGTAAACGGCCGATATCATATTCCACATCTCATATAATATTACGCAATTCATACAATGTTATGTAATACATAGCATAACATGTGGAAAGAGGCATTAATAATCCTATTGTTCATTCGCTTCCTCAGATGTCATAACTTGAAGGCTCGATTTGCCAGGATTATAATCATACGCCTAACTCTCTCTTCTTTCTCTGTATATATATATATAATATATATATATATATATATATATATTATATATATATATATATATATATATATATATATACATATATATAATGCGTGTGTGTGCATGTATTTATGTATCGTCAATTTGGAAAGAAAAGTAGTTGCCTAAGAAGACCATGTACTCGCGGTTTAATTCCCAGATCAATCAGCATTGATTAAATCTTACTTGCAACGCCTTTCTTCTATAAGGATGTTAGCGAAAGAAAGGAGCATCAAAAAATGTAGGTACGCCTTGAGAGTAGATTTATGAGACGGAAACCGAAAGAAACCTGGCATGTGTGTGTATGTGTGTGTGTGTGTATGTGTGTGTGTATGTGTGTGTGTGTGTATGTGTGTGTGTGTGTGTGTAGCTCTGTATCTATCTGTCAGTGTTTGTTCCTACTACCATCAACAGTGCTTAACAACCGGTGTTGGCATGTTTACGTTCCCGTAACGTAGCGATTCTGGAAAAGAAATCTATCGAATAAATACCAGGCTTTATAAAAGGTAAAGGGATCGATTCGTTCGACTTAAAAGTCAAGGCGTTGCCGTAGCATGACCGCATTTTATGTAGCTTTATATTAAAACGATTTGCTCATTAGGGCCCCGCGGTTGCAGGATCGTAGGCACGCTGGGCACAATGGTTGGCAGCATTTCGACCGTTTACACGTTCTTAGTTGAAATTTCACTATAATCGACTTTGCATTTCATCCTTTGGCGATCGATGCAATTCATTAACAGTTCCCTGTAAATTTGCAAAATTTGGACCAAAATTTGAGATTAATACCAATCGATGATCTTAGAGGATCGTTAGCTCGTCGGACAAAATCGCTAGCGGCATTTCTTCCGGATCTGAGTTAAATCAACTCCGAGACCAACTTTACTTTCCTTCTTCGTGTTTGATAAAATAAATATCACTGGTATCGTTGTTATTGACTACACCTTCCCCTGAAATTTCAGGCCTTGTACCTACTTTAGAAAGACATCTATTTAAATTGATTTTTCCCTCTTATCTGTTTTAGCGATTCTCACCTGCACAAGAACCCGAATGTGAAAGTGGGTAAAATTCTGCCTGTGTTTCAGTTCTCCTCCGCTTCTGCTGTTAATGACCTTTCAGCGGTTCCCATTATTCCCTCATAGTAAACCATTCTATTTTCTCTACTACTTTCTGCTTTTCAAATTTCCAATCTAGCTTATGAGAAAGGTTGTGAAATTAATTAAGAAAGTGTTAATGCATGCAGTGATATAGTCGAACCAAAATGTCATGGCAATCATGTGTGTTTACAATGTTACTACACACCGTGCTTTATCTTACATGTACTTGTCAATTACTAATGATTGGTCTTGAAATATATTATCTTCCTTGTCAGCTGGAGTCATAGGTGAGTTGAAATGCTGATACAAAGAAGATAGACAGCGTAGAGGCCAAAATTATGTGCGCAGAGAATTAGAAACCAATTGAAGTTAACGGAAGGATAGTAAACAAGGAAGAAAGGAAACACAGAATACAGAAAGAACATGAATATGATGATAACTGTACAAGGACATTATCAAATACATACATGATTGATAGACCCGGATGAAAGAATATTTTGCTTTGTGAGATAAGGTCGTGTGTAAATGATCCGTTTCACCAGACAACATGGGTGTGCCTGTGTGTGTGAGAGAGTGTGTGTTTGTGAGCCGAACCTGTATGGAAAATTTAAAAGATATACTTTACGGTTATAACATTGTTTTTCAATCAAGATGTCTTGAGTTCGGATACACTGAGAACCGTCATGAGAAAGGCTCATTTCACTGAGTTTCTAATCAGTTTACCAGAGTTACTAAGTTTACCACAGTAACTCAGTTACCAGAGTAACTAGGTTGACAGAATTACTTATTTCTTTATTGCCCACAGGGGGCTAAACATAGAGAGGACAAACAAGGACAGACAAATGTATTAAGTCGATGACATCGACCCCAGTGCGTAACCAGTACTAAATTTATCGACACCGAAAGGATGAAAGGTAAGGTCGACCTCGGTTGACAGAATTTCTGAGAGGAGAGAAGTTATACCTATAAATTCATGTGCCGGCCCCATCACAATGTGTTATGTTCCGTTTGCCAGTAAATTTGATTTAATGCCTGCAGTATGATCAGCGATTGAACATGATCATTTCCAGAAGGAGTAGTTTCGGTGTTGATGCAAAGCTGAAATGTCACCATGTAATTCGATGGTGATCCATTTTGCATTTTTGTGTTTCAGCACGAGCGAATTTTCACACCTACGATGTTGCCTGTCCAATACCTAGACACCTTTTAGGTTTTCGTTTATGACATTTCTGGTTCAAAAGAAACGCCCGCTCAATCTACATGCATAACATTTTGTAAGGACATAAAAGAAGTTTGCAAGTATAAACAGCAAATCCGCTTCCAACTATACGCTAACGTTTCAAAACAGAAAATGCGTGAAGTATAATCCGGAGAATCTTTCGTTTTAGTTTAGATCTGCAAAATGAGCGTTGACTTAGTTTACAACAACAACAACAACAACGGCCACGACGTCGACATCAAAAAGGATTTCGTTGACCCGTGTGGGTCCGTGGGTGAACAGTGTATGGGGTTTGAATAGTATAGAAAAGTGGACACGTACAAAGAAATAAGGAAGATGTAAAGACGCCGATTGAAAGATTGAGAGAAATATAGAGAGGAATAAAAGTGTGTATATATATATATATATATGTGGTGTGTGTGTGTGTGTGTGTGTGTGTGTGTGTGTGTGTGTATGTGTGCGTAGGCGCAGTAGAGGCTATGTGGTAAGAAGCTTGCTTCCAAAGAAGAAGATTCTGGGTTCAGTCCCTCTGCGTGTGTCACCTTTGGCAAGTGTCTTCTTGATAGCCTCGGGCGGACCAAAGCCATGTGAATAGATTTGGTAGATGGAAACTGAAATAAGCCCGACATATATATATATATATATATATATATATATATATGTATATGTATGTGTGCGTGTGTGGTGTGTGTGTGTGTGTGTATGTGTGCGTAGGCGCAGTAGAGGCTATGTGGTAAGAAGCTTGCTTCCAAAGAAGAAGATTCTGGGTTCAGTCCCTCTGCGTGTGTCACCTTGGCAAGTGTCTTCTTGATAGCCTCGGGCGGACCAAAGCCATGTGAATAGATTTGGTAGATGGAAACTGAAATAAGCCCGACATATATATATATATATATATATATATATATATATGTATATGTATGTGTGCGTGTGTGTGTGTGTGTTTGTGTGTCTGTGTTTGTTCCACCAACATCACTTGACAACCAATGTTGGTATGTTTACGTCCGCGTAACTTAGCAGTTCGGCAAAGAGAGGGATAGAATAAGTACTCGGCTTGCAAAGGATACGTCGTCGGGTTGATTTGTTCTCTTAAAGCGGTGTTCCAGCATGGCCGCAGTAAATTGGCAAAAGCGAATAAAATGAATAAAAGAATAACAGAATATGTATGCATGTGTGTGTATATATGTATGTATGTCTGCCTGTATGTATGTCTCAATAAATTGATCGTGTGATTGTTCTAGTCGGTTAGTAAAAAAGTTATTGACACGATCAGAATGAAAGGAAGAAACAACATGAGGATATGATACAATAATAAACAGACTGAGTTTCAATAGAGAATAAAGAATGGGATAATCGATATGAACATCGCGAAAAACAATTGATCAATAAAAACAAGAGTTGGATAGTATAAGAAATCTCGATTTTATAATTAGCAGTTTATCGAAATACGTCGGTGCACCAGAGAATGGTATTTAATACTGTTGTTGTCTTTGTTTGGTTTTCGGCAGTTCACTCCTGATTGAACCGACCTATAATGGAAGCTTTTACCAAGACTGTCTAGCTTTCATTGCCTTCAGGTAGCAAGGGTTTGTAGAACACTGGAAGCACTCCGTCGGTTACGACGACGAGGGTTCCGGTTGATCCGAATCAATGGAACAGCCTGCTCGTGAAATTAACGTGTAAGTGGCTGAGCACTCCACAGACACATGTACCCTTAACGTAGTTCTCGGGGATATTCAGCGTGACGCAGAGAGTGACAAGGTCGGCCCTTTGAAATACAGGTACAACAGAAACAGGAAGTAAGAGTGAGAGAAAGTTGTGGTGCAAGAGTACAGCAGGGATCACCACCATCCCCTGCCGGAGCCTCGTGGAGCTTTAGGTGTTTTCGCTCAATAAACACTCACAACGCCCGGTCTGGGAATCGAAACCGCAATCCTATGACCGCGAGTCCGCTGCCCTAACCACTGAGCCATTGCGCCTCCACTTATATTGCGCCAATACTGTAGAACAGTATTAATCCACTGTATTAATACACAGGCACATATATATTATTGCGTCTAGGGAGAGTCATTCTGTTTTAACGCCTTATTCCTTAACACACACACCGGTTCGATTTCCACTCATTTACTTATTTAAAGAAGAAGAAACTAAAATTTTAGAAAAAATAAATAATTGTGTGGAAATCGAACCGTTGAGTGTATTAATTAATAAGACAGTAAAAGAGACTGGCTCTCCCTGGACACAATAAAATGTGCTTCAACGCGCGAAGTCACATAAAGATTCTTGCAAAACAACAAATATATAAAAGAAATACGTTACTTAGCGGTTCGGCAAAAAAACCGATAGAATAAGTACTGGGCTTACAAAAGAATAAGTCCAGCATGGCCGCAGTAAAATGGCTGAAACAAGTAAAAGAGTAAAGAGTAAAAGAGTATACATATATATATTTATATATGGACGCGTATGTATATGTTCTTATGCACGTATGCGGATATGTATGTAGATTTGTTCTTCATGATTTGATTAGAGATGGAACTATGATGTTCAGGGCAATTCTTCAGAGCCGAAAGTGCAGTTAGGTTTCCAAGTTATACAGAGATAAGTTGCTCGGGGGGTGGGGATACTTGAGAAACCGTACTTCTTTCGTAAAGATGCCCTAATGTCATTCAATGACACCGAAATAGGTGTGAGACTGAAATTAATAACACCAGGCACCGAGACATTTTGAGGTGACCAGTGTCCAGCATTTGGCCATATACTCATATGGAATCAGAAGCCGAGGATCGTCTAAAAGTGATCTCAAATGACACAGAGTCGGCTCGAACTTACGATCACTCGATTACGAAATGGAAATCTTAACCTCGTGTGCACCGCTTCATCTAGCTTATTTATTATACCATTAGTGTAAATTTTCAGTTTTTCTTCTGTTGTAGTAAAATTCTAACGAAATGAAATTCTTTAAGAGAATCACTACTGCCACCACAACTTTAAAATTCACACACATTGCCGTGATATATCGGAAATAGCTAAATCTAAATTTAGTTTTCTAGTTTGCGTTCTTCTATGAGTACGTACGCTTTCATTTCATTACATCGCTTTTAGTACGGAAAGAATTCCTATTAAGGTATACACACACACACCTACACATAGGCATATGTGCATACGTACATGCATATATACATATGATGAACTTAAAAGAGCGGTCGGTAGAAAAACTATTATGGCGGATGTAAATCAAATGTGAAATTGATGCCGAAGGATGGTCTCTATTTAACCAAACACCGTTGCTATTTGTGTTTAAAGGAGCGTATTGCTCTTAATTTTTTCCAGATGTCCTTTGAAAGGAAAGTAGATGCAGAATAGTGACAAAGAAGGAACTGTTATTCTAACTTATATAGACATCCACAGACAATATACATACATACATACATATATTATATATATATATATATATATATATATATAGCTAGAGACAGACAGAGAGTGGGGAAGAGAGGAAGACATGCATGTTATGTGTATGTATATATATATATATATATATATGTATATATATATATATATATATATATATATATATATATATATACATGTGGGGATGCCGAAAAGTTCCCGATTTTATGTGTTAGCGAAAGGTCTGGTTCGAGGATTAACCGTTTCTTTTACCGGGCTAAGGAAAACTGAAAACGTGTGAACCTGAAAGGGATTATCTTGAATAAATCATAATTATCTGATCTCCCGTATTTTCTTTTACCTTGCGTAAATATATATATATATATATATATATATATATATATATACATAAATACACTCACACACACACACATATATATATATATATATATAGAGAGAGAGAGAGAGAGAGAGAGAGAGAGAGAGAGAGTGTGTGTGTGTGAAAGAGAGAAGAATGACAGATAAATAGACAGACAGACTGAAAAAAGAGGGCAGGATCATAAGAGAGAGAGATAGCAACGTAAAATATGGGCATACATATCTACATAGAAGCATATCTACATACCAACCCGCACTATAAGCAAGGATATCCCCTCATTGATTTGCGTGGTTAATATATGCAGGAATGAGCCAGAATCCAAAAGGATGATTGTTCTACCCAAACAAAACAGAAATACAGCTCATAACAACCACTGACTTTCTTCACAGATCCTTTAATCCTTAATCCCTTCAATACATTTAACATTTATTTATTGTTAAAGAAATGTAAAATTGGAACATTAAGAGATTCTTATAAGTTGTCAGAGACCTTAGAATTATCAAGAGATTTAGAAAATATTCTATTGATTTTGGAAACCATTGTAAGGCAGTGCATGATTTAGTTAAATATGAATAACATGCTACATTTTAATCGCCAACCCTTCACATATTTTCGGAATTATCGCCCGTTCTTCTATCCTGCTACTACAGTTGCAAATATTATCTCCACAGATCTCTAGGGATATATCAAGAAAATGACCTTCTACCAACTGGTATAAATTTTCTTACAGATAGACATCCAACTATCGAAATCACAAACGTGTTGCCTCAACTCTTAACCAATTCATAGTAATCGTTCTGTTCTCTCCTCGTTGGGCGAACTCCAGTCATTTTTACTCTATTCTTGAGGAGATAGTCGTTTTCCTTTCATTTATCAATCATGATCTGTCCAACACAAAGAGCAACACGTAAGCCAAAACCCGCCAGTCGATCTCTGCTACAACGCCTACGAAATTCATGAATATTTCACTTCTCAAGTTGCAGCTCATACATAACTAAAGTAAGAGCCCGGCTTTAAATAAAAATATAAGCAGCGATGAATGTATCTAAACGGAAGAAGTCTACTGGGAAAGAATTAACAAGTCAGAATACATGGACCAAAAGTAGCAAATGAATAAAACTGATGCTAAATTTTTTTTTTAAACTAGTGAAAATATTACCAAGAGTATTTGAATAATAATAATAATAATAATAATAATAATAATAATAATAATAATAATAATAATATAATAATAGCACCATCGCCATACAAGTAATATATTTAAATGTATTCCTGTGTAACTTCTATATGTGACTGAAATTTTTCAAAACTTATTTTCAACATGCGAAATCGTGCGATTAGATGCTAAGAATTATCATGGCGTCTTCCAGCTGAAACGAACATTACAATAACTTAGGTGTCTGTTACATTGCAGACGTTTTTAATAATTCAACAGGTTATAGTAGCTAAATCTACATTTTCTAAATTCTTATTTCAAGCCAAATGTAAGAAACGCAATAAAAGTAGTTCTTTTTACTCTTGCTGTTGAAATTCTTGTTCTCTTTTCGTCGTTCAATTCTGATATGTAGCGATACTGTTAAGTATTGTCACTTTACCATTCCCTCCATACATTTAACATTCATTTATTGTTAAAGAAATGTAAAATTGGAACATTAAGAGATTCTTATAAGTTGTCAGAGACCTTAGAATTACCAAGAGATTTAGAAAATATTCTATTGATTTTGGAAACCATAGCAAGGCAGTGCACGATTTGGTTAAATATGAATAACATGCTACATTTTACTAGAAAATGTTTCCTAATCCTAATACTGCTGTTGAAAACGTTTTCTACACATTCTCAGGGACACCCACACACACAAGCATTTCTATAAACAATAGCTTATATAAACATTGGTTGGTTGAGTGAGTTAATTCATACAGGGTGATAGAGGGAAGAGAGAATGGAACGCAAAGTTTTAAGAAAAGAGCACATGCGGTCGTCTTAGAATGCCCTGTTTCAAAACAAATCATTCGTAGTAGATCTTTTCTCGACATTGTTCACACGCGCCTGACTCGGGTTCAGAAGTTACAGTCCGAGATTTTTACCTATAACTCTTTACTCTCTTTTACTCTTTTACTTGTTTCAGTCATTTGACTGCGGCCATGCTGGAGCACCGCCTTTAGTCGAGCAAATCGACCCCGGGACTTATTCTTTGTAAGCCCAGTACTTATTCTATCGGTCTCTTTTTGCCGAACCGCTAAGTGACGGGGACAAACAGAGACAGACATACAAACACACACATACATATATATATTTATATATACGACAGGCTTCTTTCAGTTTCCGTCTACCAAATCCACTCACAAGGCATTGGTCGGCCCGGGGCTATAGCAGTAGACACTTGCCCAAGATGCCACGCAGTGGGACTGAACCCGGAACCATGAGGCTGTTTAGCAAGCTACTTACCACACAGCCACTCCTGCGCCTATAATCATATAAATTAAAACAAATTCAAATTCTTCTCGAAAGAATAAATTTCTATAGAGATTAGGATTTAAATTTCAATCTAAGGAAAGTTTTCGTTCAACAGTAACTCGGGCTAATACGAACGAGCGTGGTAGGTGTAAAAGACTAACTGGCATCTCTTGCCAAGAGTACAGGCAACAGTTAGATCGCTAATGCTTGTGCACTCCGCTGCCATTGATTGATTGCTGTTATTCTGTGCCGCTCTGTGTAAAGATCAGTTGTATTTTGCAGGGTTACTTTAGTGTAAACCTTAACTTAGAAATGGAGGAGGACATAGTGTTAGATATAAAAAAAATAAGCCATTTGAGGTTAGAAATATTACGGGAAAGCGTGAAATGCTTCGATCAGACATGTACCTTATGGGAAATCTCTGTTCGTGTATATAGCAGATGTTCCATGCGAAAACAGAGGTAATTTTGTGAAGGGCTTTCTTAACATGAAAGCAATGGTAGCCTTAATCAACAAATAATATTTATCCACCAATGCGGTGTTGACCACTCATTCCCTTGGTTCAATATTTGCTTATAATTAGTTCAAAATTGCAGTAAAAAAAAAGACGAAGGAACATCAGCCAAATGTATTAGTTTTACGTTCAGCAAGAATGGAAATGTCTTTGACGTTTCGAGCCTGGACTCTTCGACAGAAAGGGGTGGGACGTAAAAATGTGGAGACAGAACGAAAAAAAAATGAAGAGAGAATGTAGAAAGAATTGTGTAATAATCACACAAACACTAAGAGAGAAAGAGATAGGCATAGAGAAGATTGAGTGAGGAAAAGGCGTTCAGATCTCCGTTAGTGAAGCTCGATTCATGTTTCCCAATGTTTGCAATTGCAAAAGGACGATGTTTATGTAAAATAAATTACAAATAAATACTTTATTAAGCATTAGGAAACACGAATTTCGTTGCAACTTTATATTATACATTACCCATGTAGAAGTTATTATGCACTATTAATTCTATTTGGTTAAGGACGGACATTTTACCTATCAACCTATTCACACACACACACACACACACACACAGAAGAGAACACGAGTCACATATGGAGGGAAGGAGAGAGATAGAGAGAGGTATGTGCCCGAATATTCGTATATATGTGTGTACATATATTTATATGCGTGTCAGTGGATACAAACAAACACACACAGACACACGCCCATGGACAGATCGATAGATAGATAGATTTACAGACTTATTGAAAGCTGCATAATTCTACACACATTTATTCTCGAAGGCAACTTGTGATTATTTGTTCATTCGGAATCTTAAACATGTCCATTGTACTAACTTCACATAAGAATATATTATGAATGTGTCTATTTTACAAAGAGTTTGAATAGGGAATGATGAATTGATACCGGAGGCTGTTGTACTTTCCTAAATATTATCTAACTATCTATCTACCCATCTCTCTTTCTTTCTCTCTCTGGATATATATATATATTATTTATATACATATACACATATATACATATGTATATTTATGCTTAAACATATACACACATATGTACATATACACACATATATATATATATACATATACACACATTTATATGCATATACATGTACACATACATATACGTATATATACATATATACATAAATATATATATATATATATATATATGCATATACATACATATACATACATATGTACATATACACACATATATATATATACATATACACACATTTATATGCATATACATGTACACATACATATACGTATATATACATATATACATAAATATATATACATATATATGTATATATACATAAATATATATACATATATATGTATATATACATAAATATATATGTATATGTATATACATACATATACATATATATGCATATACATACATATACATATATATGCATATACATACATATACATATATATGCATATACATACATATACACATATATGCATATACATACATATACATATATATGTATATACATACATATACATATATATGCATATACATACATATACATATATATGCATACATATACATATATATATATATATACATTTACGTATAAATTGAAAGGTATAATGAATAAACGCTCTAATTAGTCAAAACAAATCTATAACATTCCCATATTATCAGAAATCGAATACCAATATATATTAAAGCAACATGGCATCCAAAGGTAAAACCAAATGGTACAAAAAATACACACCTATGCGAATAAAAGCTGACGAAATTTGAAATATATATATATATATGCATACATGTACGCATACACATTCATAACACATTTATTACACACACACACACACCGATATATATGTATATATATATATATATATATATAATATATATATATATTATATATATATATATATATATATATTATCCTATATCAATTATAAATAGATTAGTGTTCACTTCCGGATTCTATCACTCTGTGAAAGTTTCTTGTTCGAATCACACGTGTCTTGAGGTGCGCCTAAGATTTTTGTATTTGGATATATTTGGGGTACTTAAGTCTGTTCGGGACTTGGTGCTTGCTTCTTCCATGGGTATGAATAAGTATTTCATTTATATCTCGCGTATGTGCCGCTGAAGAGGGGAAAATTTCTTGTGAATTAACCCCGAAATTGGACCAATACGGTAATAACGAATTTTTTTAGAGATTTCTATCGGTTTGTTTCGAGACGCATAAATTTAATGGTTATCGACAATTTTTTGTTTTCGGCGTATCTGGCATTAGAATTTTTCTTCTGCCTTATCTTCTTGTAAATTACATATATATATATATATATATATATATATATATATATATATATATATATATACTGAAGTACATTATGATGCAAATATATAGATACGCACGAAATTTATTGCATGCTTTTATCCTTTTTTGAATTAATTCTTCAGTTGTTCCTGTGTAACCTCGTTTGTCTTTGGGAGTATATGTGTGCGTGCGTGTGCTTACCTTTCGCGTTTCAGTGTGCGAGCGTCCGTCCATATGTTTAAGAATATTTTATATTTCTGGGTATATTGGATTAGTTTTTCGTAAACTGGCTCGAAGACTAGCGTAAGAAATACAGCTGCGTATAATTATTTCGAAATATTTCTGTACGGTTGAAAGGATATATCAAAGTATTAACTAAAATCATACAGTATCGTTACAGCCAAAATGACGTTAGCTTATATGGAAGGTTGGCAAAATTTAAACCATTACTTAAAAAGGAAAAAGGCAGACGGAATATAGAGAAGGAATGAAAGGAAGAATATCAAAATTCAAAACAAACAAAACAGGCCAACTATATATCTTACACTCAGTTGAGAACAGTGTTGACTGTGGTTAATATCTAATAATTTAGGGAGACGATAAATACACACACACACACACACACACACACATACATACATATACATATATATATATATATATATATATATATAAACAATGCATTGAAAGCAATGGTAATAAGTTTCCGCATACAAAAATGAATCTGAATCTAAACAGAATCCCAGGCGTTTCATTACAGCACCACGTGATAGCCGTAGTTTGAGGAATATTTTTTTGTCTTATATTCACCGTCGGATCGTATCTTATATTTCATTTTTATGCTGGAATATCTATATCAAATTTATATTCGTTTTGTTCTGATTATCCGAACACGTGTTCTCGCTATATATATATATATATATATATATATATATATATATATATATATATATATTTGTCACACAGCGATATTTCGTTCCGTCTTATAGATAAATCCATGTTTTGCATTAAAGAATCTTTTTTCTGATTTTCTGAAATGATAAAGTAGGTGAACGCTGCACGTGACATTCATTCATGCATGCATGAGCATATGAAGAAGTGCGTGTGTGTCCAAATATATATGTAAGTATATAAATGTGTGTGTGAAACATACACACACACACACATATATATATATAAATAAGTACACTGTACAAACACAGACACACACTCACTCACTGGATAATTACACTTAATTGCGTAGCTGTTTCTGCTTCTGTATAAAAGTGACTTTTTTTCTTGAAGATTACAGACATTTTCATTTTCTTTTCAATACATACAGGCACACATAATCAGACCGTGCATTATAAATACATATACACACAGAAACACATTATTTATATATATATATACATATATATATATATCTTACTAAGATTATAATGTTGCTTCCACTAACATACATAGACAAATATATATATATAAATATATAATTTTTTTGTTATATTTATATATAGGAATTCAAATATATGAAATTTTACGGTTTTTTTTTCGTAGAATATTTTCCTTCGGGCAGAATACAATTTGAATGTAATATATATCATGAGGTCTTATTTCCCGTTAACTATGTTTGTTCTTTTCTCCGTGAATCAAAAATGAGGTTACAGGAAAGCAAGACACAAAACCGCCAAAGGCGATCATTAAAACTTCATTACATATCTATGTGTTTACGTGTGTATGTGTGTGTGTTCGTGTATATATATACACACATGAGTGTGTGTATGTTTCTATGTGTTTATATATATACGTATGTGTATACATGTATTAATATGCGCATTCAAGGTTTATTGTCTTAAAAACGAACAGACCCAATTTTATTTTCGTTTTGATGTATAAAGTAGATATTATAGTGAAATCACCTTATTTTTTTCTTGCTCCGGGCGTTAGAAAACATATTGATTTGAACATCATGTCCCTATTTTACCAAATCATCAGCGATCGTCTCCGGTTTTTTCTCATCTCGTAGAGTATAATAACTGATAATTAAATTTTACTAAACAAACGCGGTTACCACTGAATCGATTTGGCCTAATTTCCATGAAAGTGAAAGTACTAATTTTTTTCAATGTTTACTTGATAAACGCGCTAAGTACGATATATGGGAATGTAGAATAAATGCTTATTCAGGCGCGGCTGTGTAGTTTACCACTATTATTGTCTTGGGTTCAAGTGCAGTGCACAGCATCTTAGCTAAGTGACTGCCACTATGTGGAAGCACTCCGTCGTTCACGACGACGAGGGTTCCGGTTGATCCGAATCAATGGAACAGCCTGCTCGTGAAATTAACGTGTAAGTGGCTGAGCACTCCACAGACACGTGCACCCTTAACGTAGTTCTCGGGGATATTCAGCGTGACAACAGAGACAAGGCGCGGCCCTT
Organism: Octopus sinensis; assembly: GCF_006345805.1. Classification (NCBI taxonomy): domain Eukaryota; kingdom Metazoa; phylum Mollusca; class Cephalopoda; order Octopoda; family Octopodidae; genus Octopus; species Octopus sinensis. Next base: position 51,645,048 of record NC_043014.1, on the reverse strand, counting down.
TGAAATACAGGTACAACAGAAACAGGAAGTAAGAGTGAGAGAAAGTTGTGGTGAAAGAGTACAGCAGGGATCACCACCATCCCCTGCCGGAGCCTCGTGGAGCTTTAGGTGTTTTCGCTCAATAAACACTCACACCGCCCGGTCTGGGAATCGAAACCGCGATCCTACGACCGCGAGTCCGCTGCCCTAACCACTGGGCCATTGCGCCTCCACGACTGCCACTATAGCCGTGATTCGATTAAAGACTTGTGAGTAAATTTGGCCGATGAAAAATGCAAGACGTCGTCGTATGAATACATATGTGTTTGTTATATCCCCGTAAAGAAACGGTTCGGCTAAGTGCACCGATTCAATAAGTACTGATGTCAGTTTGCTTGATTGAAGCTTTCAGGGCCTTTTCCTAGCATGATCTGAACCCAATGGCTAAAACAAGTGAAATATGCAAGATAAATGCAGTATCTCTTTTTTCTCTCTTTTTCTCTTGTTTCAGTCATTTTGACTGCGGCCATGCTGGAGCACCGCCTTTAGTCGAACAAATCGACCCTGGGACTTATTCTTTGTAAGCCCATTACTTATTCTATCGGTCTCTTTTACCGAACCGCTAAGTGACGGGGGCTTAAACACACCAGCATCGGTTGTCAATCAATGCTAGGGGGACAAACACAGACATACAAACACATATACACACACATATATATATACATATATACGACAGACTTCTTTCAGTTTCCGTCTACCAAATCCACTCACAAGTCATTGGTCGGCCCGGGGCTATAGCAGAAGACACTTGCCCAAGATGCCACGCAGTGGGACTGAGCCCGGAACCATGTGGTTGGTTAGCAAGCTACTTACCACACAGCCACTCCTGCACCTGATATAGCTGGGATAAACGTATATATTTGAAACCGAACGTAGACGCCTGTCCAGTGCTTTGCAATAATGATTATCATGTTGTTCTCGCCGTTTTCTTAAGCCACAAATAAGGAAATAAACGCCGTACAGCTCCAGCTGAAGACAGCTGACGAGTGTTCACGAAGTGGGACTGAACCGAAAGCCATGTGGATGCGAAGTAATCTTCTTATCACTCAGTTATGCCAACTGATAACTTAGAAAAAAAACCCAAAATAGCGTATTTACCTATGTTTAGAAAAGCGGGACCTTTTTCATAGAAGCAGGAAAATACCTTGCGATGCCAGGATCAGATGCGAAACAATGGCTCTTTCAGTTGGCTGAGTATTAACACGATCGATTTTTATCCCAGCTTTATATCATTTTCAATCATGATTGAAATGACGTAGAAAGAAATACATAAATCGAATCAATAAAATCTACCACACGTATTGTCGTATCAATTAATCTGCATAGATCAAAACACTTCCAAATAAAACGGCTCCGATCACTTATCGTGTTTTCTTCCATTTTAATACGGTTTCCTATTGTTTTCCGCTTATTTCCCAGCTTTCTCATCAGAAAGCAGTTCTCTTTTAAAATATTCTGGCGTAGCTTTCCAGACTGAGAAACCTATACTCTGACACATATGCATAAAGTATGTTTAACACACACATATAAATCTATATCCATATCGTATATACGTATGTCTATATGTATAAAGATATATGTATGCATATATATATATATATATATATTAATATATATATATATATATATGTGTGTGTGTTGTGTGTGTGTAAGAGTGTGTGGGTATGCGTGTATCTATATTAAATATATGTGTATATATATATATATATATATATATATATATGAAACACATACATGCATAAATAAATACACAATCATTTGCGTACACACAGACACTTGAGTGTGCGTATACGTATATATATATATATATATATATAATTATATATATATATGTGTATACATGCACACACAGATATATACACATCTATATATATATATACACATATATACACATGTGTATATATATATATATATATATATATATACACATCACACACATATATATATATGTTTATTTAAAAACGTATGCTGGTCGATATATGTATGTATACAGAGACACATTCACGGGGAAACGCAAACGCCAATATCAACACACAATTGTAAGAATATATTCATAGAAAACGTTTGATAATGTCTAGACAAAGGAAGGATATATATATTAATTCCTTTGATTGAGACATTTGATTTACTTTCGACTATCGAACATTGTTTATTATGTCTGCATGCTTCTATATACATACATACATACAAACAAACATATGAGTGTATATACATGTATACATACAAATACACACGCAAACACATATATGTTTGTGTGTTTTTGTGTGTGTACATACAAGCATAACGACCCAAAGTATCTGTATGAGCATTTGTATTTGTTGGTATATACGCATGTGTGTGCGTATAAACATGGATATGTACAGTTTTACTTATAGTGAAACACATATCTTTACATTATTGGCGTCCATTTTCCCGCACACAATCGCATACACACGTACACGTGCACATACATGTACGTGTACATTTTATACACACGTACACATGGTAGATAATCACAAATGGTATCTTTTCATCGGGTTCTTTTGGCAGATTTCGTCCGATATATTCACACCTCCTCCTCCTTCTCCATAACGGATCTTATTAATCTAATTCTCGACTGTGAACGAGAAGTAGATTGTGTTCTAGCGACTGATTATTAGAACCGATGCTTAGACGGCATCATTATACACACACACACACACACACACACACACACACACACACACACACAAACGCATACACACATATAAATATGTATATATACACCCACACATGTATACATATATAGTCGAACATAAATATATCGATATATACATATATACGCATACATAAATATATATATATATATACATGTATACGAATACATAAATATATATATATACATGTATACGCATATATATATATATATACACCTATATACCCATACATATATATACATATACACGCATATATCTAGATATATATATATACCTATATACCCATACATATATATACATATACACGCATATATATACATATATACGCATAAATATATACATATATATATGCATATATACGCATAAATATATACATATATATATGCATATATACGCATAAATATATACATATATATATGCATATATACACACACGTATATATATATATATATATATATATATACATACATAAATATATATTGATACGCATATATAAGTTCATACACAAAATTATGCATACCCACTTGTTTATATGTGTGGGTATGTACACATATGTGTATGCATGTGTAGAAGTAATGGGTTTTTTGTGTGCGCGGTCGTGTGCGTGTGTGCATGTGTGTGTTTGTGTGTGCGCACGCACGTGTAATATGACGGAGACATTTGTTGAACATTGTTAGTGAAGTGAAATGTTGTTAAGGTGATATTTCTGCATCCTCGATCAATCCTCCTTCCACACCATCCTCCCAACTCCTGCCCCTCTCTCTCTCTCGTCCCCCGAAGATTTTGCACCAATCAACCCCTGCTGCCTTTTTCTGAGATCATGTCCCCGTGTAATTCGTAACTAAATTAGTGGAACAGCGACGTATGAAGAAGAAAACAATGTTTAGCGACGCGAAAATGAAAAAAAAAAAAGGAAAATATAAAACAGAAAAAGACAGAAAAAAAAAGTCATTTGTACCAAAACACTTCCACATGAGTTCCAAAAATATATTAAATTCTGGTATTTTTTCAAATTATACTACTGCAAACTTTATAGAACTCGGTTCGACGGAGGAATCTCATTACCTTTATACAGAATATTTCCGAAACGCCTTTTCGAACCGAGTGGATTTGTGAGAAAGACCATCCTGGTAGTGTCAAGATTTTAAATCATTTTAATCTGATTATCTTTCTGAATAAACCAGTCTTAATTGTTTCGTTTTAAGTGCCAATCCTAGTTTGTTTATCCTTAATTCTTCATTCTTAAATCTCAATCTTCGTCCATCCACTTCTATCGTCAATAATAATTGCATTTCATTAATTGCACCAAATTAGTTTGCCGACACCTTAAGATGGTGTTCTTAATTGCCCGGCTTTCATTGCCCATCCTTAATTGCTCATAATAAATCAACGCACGGGATTTAATCGAAAGTAGTTTTTGGTGGACCCTACAGAAATAATAAAAAAGGCACCCGTTTACATACCATAATAATAATAATGATGAAGATTGTTATTATTATTATTCTCTCTCTCTTTTACTCTTTTACTTGTTTCAGTCATTTGACTGCGGCCATGCTGAAGCACCACTTTTAGTCGAGCAAATCGACCCCGGGACTTATTCTTTGTAAGCCCAGTACTAATTCTATCGGTCTCTTTTGCCGAACCGCTAAGTGACGGGGACGTAAACACACCAGCATCGGATGTCAAGCAATGCTAGGGGGACAAACACAGACACACAAACATATACACACACACTTATATATATAAATATATATATACGACAAGCTTCTTTCACTTTCCGTCTACCAAATCCACTCACAAGGCATTGGTCGGCCCGGGGCTATAGCAGAAGACACTTGCCCAAGATGCCACGCAGTGGGACTGAACCCAGAACCATGTGGTTGGTTAGCAAGCTACTTACCACACAGCCACTCCTGCGCCTATTATTATTATTATTATTAATTATTATTATTATCGTTGTTGTTTTAATTATTGATTGAAAGGAACAAAGAATTCCAGCAAGGAGAGAACCCCCCCCCACACACACACACACATACATATGCCAGTCGTATATCTGTGTGCGTGTATTTGTGTGTCTCTTTGTCCCCCTCTCCCGCCATCGCTTGACAATTGGTACTTGCGTGTTTATGCCCCCGCCATATCATACAAAAGAGACCGAATAAGTGTTATATTTAAACAAGAATAAGCCCAGGGGCAACTTGTTGTATACATATATATGTATATTATATATATATATAATATATATATATATATATATATAACTAAAAATTCGGGCGTTTTATTACTTTTGTATGGTATTTTTCTCATGCTGGCCACTTGATAATATCGATATTATTCTTATTTTAAAAAAATATATATATATATTATATATATACATACATATATATATATATATATATACATATATATATATGTATATGTATGTGTGTAACATTATGTAGAAGTACTATATTATGAGACGCTAAGGAAAGGAAGGAAAGAGGATTCGACGTTTCGAGCCTTGCTCTTCTTCAGAAATAGAGTAAATCCAAAGAGGAAGGGAAGACGGAGGAAGAAAATCGCCAACGATGCAGACGCGGTTACATTTTGAATATATATAATATATATATATATATATATATATATATATATATATATATATATATACGTATACACATACACGGCTATGTATATATAGATATATACACATACACGTGTGTGTGTGTGTGTGTGTGTGTAAGTGCATACACATATTGGTTTGGTGTGAGTGCTGTGCTGTTCAAATAATTTCCCCTTACCAATAAGGAACTTTCCAAGGAAGTGCTATAAAATTGCTTGATAGAAAGCTAAAGATCAACATATTTATATTAATAAAGACCATTTAAATCCAATTAACTTCACTAAATTTCGAAACAGGTCATCCTGAATTATTTACCATTCCTATTTGAAATATTATCTATAAACAAAGTAAATAGAGATTGATGCTATCAAATTTACCAATCGGTCATCACGAAGAATTTCTCATTGTTTTTCAATGTAGACAACCTCATAATATTATTATTTAAATCCTCTTCTAATTATTAAGTATGTGTATCATTATGCTGAAAAAAGGCTTAATAGTTAAATCGTCGTACAAAGTACCTTGCGGTGTTTGTTCCACATTACTTTTTTATATATATTGTAACGTTTAGTCTCGCCCAGTTGAGCGTTTCTTTTGAACTTGATGAAATCGTATTTGTTTCGAAATTTGGCAGAAGGCGAGCAGTTTCGGGGGAAGTTGTTAAGTCGTTTCATTGCGGCAATTGCTCGACTGGTACTTGTTTTATCGACCCCGAAAGGATGAAAAGCAAAACTGACCTCGGAAGTATATGAACTCAGGAAGTAATAAACACACAAAATATCGCTAAGTATTTTATACGGACTCCTAAGGATTCTGCCAGTTCGCCGCCTTACTCGATAAAATAACATGGCTAGTCTAGTACTGGTGGCAGTACACTCTATTAATATCCTCTCAGACACAATAGTCATAAGCTTCGCGCCTAAGCTAGGAACTATTTCCCAGCTTATTTCAAACCATCTCAAGGCGGCAAGCTGGCCGAAGCGTTAGCACGCCGGACGAAATGTTTAGCGGAATTTCGTCTGCCGTTACGTTCTGAGTTCAAATTCCCCCGAGGTCGTCTTTGCCTTTCATCCTTTCGCGGACGATTAAATAAGTACCAGTTACGCACTGGGGTCGATATAATCGACTTAATACCTATGTCTGTCCTTGTTTGTCCCCTCTGTGTTTAGCCCCTTGTGAGTAATAAAGAAATAGGTATTTCGTCTGCCGCTACGTTCTGAGTTCAAATTCCGCCGAGGTCATCTTTGCCTTTCATCCTTTCGCGGACGATTAAATAAGTACCAGTTACGCACTGGAGTCGATATAATAGACTTAATCCGTTTGTCTGTCCTCGTTTGTCCCCTCTATGTGTTTAGCCCCTTAAAAATAATAATAATAATAATAATAATAATAATAATAATAGCAGTATAGGCGCAGGAGTGGCTGTGTGGTAAGTAGCTTGCTAACCAACCACATGGTTCCAGGTTCAGTCCCACTGCGTGGCACCTTGGGCAAGTGTCTTCTGCTATAGCCCCGGGCCGACCAATGCCTTGTGAGTGGATTTGGTAGACGGAAACTGAAAGAAGCCTGTCGTATATATGTATGTATATATATATATATGTGTATGTGTGTGTGTTTGTGTGTGTGTGTGTGTTTGTCCCCCTAGCATTGCTTGACAACCGATGCTGGTGTGTTTACGTCCCCGTCACTTAGCGGTTCGGCAAAAGGGACCGATAGAATAAGTACAGGGCTTACAAAGAATAGGTCCCGGTGTCGAGTTGCTCGACTAAAAGGCGGTGCTCCAGCATGGCCGCAGTCATATGACTGAAACAAGTAAAAGAGTAAAGAGTAGTAACAAACCCACTTGTCTTAATAAAGGAAATATTACATTGGAAAGTATATTTAGAAAATGATATGAATATTTATACTAAGGGTATTCCCCAGTACAAGTCCGCGTTTTGTAAAGCCATATACTGAATCAGAATTGACATGATGTTAAAATTCTGTAACATCATCGTCCTTATCATCTAAATGAACATCATCATCATCATCATAGACATCATCAATTAAACCTCCGTGATGCGCTTTTACGAGCCAAACGCAATCAGCAACAGAAATGTTCTTCCCATCACTTATCTACTCCACAAGGTATATGACAATTAAAAAGCAATTTAAACACTTCATTTTTCTCTGCGCCATATCTAAAGCAATAAATATCTAAAGCAATAAATATCAATGAAATATAATAAAAAAAAAATTAATGCTAAGAAAATTATCATTTACATATATTTTACATATCGATTCAGAGAACACGATTATCTACGTAGTTACTATAATGATAATAAAAAGTTCACATTTTAATGCGATTTTGACGATAGATATCAATAAATTGAATATAAAATATAATTTATAAAAAGCCGATGTACGAAAAACTGTAATATACAATAAAATTGCAATGGATTAAAGAATAATAAAAACAAATTACTTGGAAACAAAAATATTGCAATGATAAGAAAAAATTACACACGTAATGATAATAACAATGATAATATAAACTCAATAATCATAAAAAAGTAACAACACTAACAATATTGCATGGCTCAGTGGTTAGAGCGTCGAGCTTACGATCGTGAGGTTGTGAGCTCGAATCCCGGACCGGGCTGCGACTGCTGGTCTTCCATAAAACAACCTTGTCCGGACTTGTGTCTAGGAGTGTAACTTTCTAGGTGCAATCCCATGGTCATTCATGACCGAAGGGGGTATTTACCTTTAATCTTTCTACTGAAGGCATAAGGCTTTGAAATTTTTGGGGAAGGGACTAGTTGATTACATCGAGCCCAGTGTTGCATTGGTACTTAATTTATCGACCCCGAAAGGAGGAAAGGCAAAGTCGACATCGAATTTGAACTCAGAATGTAATGACGGACACAATGCTACGAAGCATTTTTCCTGGTGTGCTAATGATTCTGCCACTTCGCCACTTTGATAATAATGATAATAATAATAATGATAATAATGATAATAATAATAATAATAATAATAATAATAATAAATGCCCTGATTCAGTACCAGGCAGGGGCTTTCGTGATTTCTGATCTTAACTGATTGGAAGTGTTATCATGTACATTGTTTTGTCTTGGTATAAAAGATGGGCTACAGCAAATATTCTGCTCAATACCACAGATTTGTTTGCCGGTTGTTTGACTTTAATCAGTTGAGCATGTCCCCTAATGGCTGACGATATGTGCATTTCTGATCACGAGCAGAGGTAGTGGGTGAGATCATAGCCATGTGTTGAGAGGGATTTTTTGGGGTTTTAATATTTCACCTCTGGAAACATAGGTGTTTCTTTCAACATCCATAAAGAATCCTTATTCAGGGACCTTTTGAGCGGGATGGGCTACTCGACCTGAAGAAAATTCTAACTGGGCCCCCACCTGGAAGGTCATGCGCTGTTTACCTTGATATGAGATCACCATGTTGCGCACATATGGTTGTGATGCATGTGCCTAGTGCACCTTTATCAGGCGTGTAGTCAGGATGGGTATACTGGGTTTCGTATATTTTACCCCAGTGTCACTTTGATGGCATCCACTGATCTCTCACTCAATAATAATAATAATAATAATAATAATAATAATAATAATCCCTTCTACTATAGACACAGGGCCTGACATTTCTGAAGCCGGGATGAGTCGGTTACATCGACCCCAGTGCTCGACTGGTATTTATTTTATCGACCCCTTAAGGATGAAAGACACAGTCAACCTCGGCAGAATTTGAACTCAGAATGTTAAGACGTACTAAATACCGCAAAGCATTTTTTTCCGACGTGCTAACGCTTCTGCCACCTCGGCGCCTTAACAATAATAACAATATTAATAATAATGGTGTGTGTGTGTGTGTGTGAGTGTTTGTGTGTGTGTGTATCACATAATTAGAATAATTACCATAATGCGCAATAACCACTGAAATAAGGGAGGGAACGCGAGTTTCATATTTACATT
>NC_043014.1:51618249-51630749 GCF_006345805.1 Octopus sinensis | reverse complement strand
TGACCGCATCACAACTGCTGTTGGATGTTTGCGTTAACGTAAACACGGCGGTTTTGGCTCACAGAACGATAGAATAAATATCAAGTATTAGGAAACAAAAATGTCCTAGTGAAGATTCGTTCGACCCAAAACTGTAGTCTAATGAGTGACGCAAATAAAAGTTCATGTATATCGTGTCGCTATTCTATGCCGATATATATATATATATATATATATATATTATATATATATATATATATATAGGTGAAACAAGTCGCGTCCGATTAAGTACAGGAGTGATGAATATCGATGTTTAGCCACTTTTTGAATTAACACCATCACCTGTATGATTAGAACCACTAAGGGATGGATTATATATAATGTAAGAACTATTTGCTCGTATGCTTAGGCGATTCGTATTTAGGATTAACTTCAATAACGAATTAGGACTAGCGCTAGTGTTATAAACGTTATCGAACGCACGTACTTTATGTATGTGTGCTATTTGTCGTCAGTTTCGCTGGGATCAAGGACTTGGGGAATGACACCCTAATAGCACCGGGTGTTATCGTCGTCGATAACACACTGGCTTAGATAGACGATTTGTCTGTAGGGGATTTTGGATCCGTGGAGGAATCATGTCACCCGACTGCCAGCGGATGGCATATCGAAACCTCGAAGACTGTCCACCTTTAGTTCACTAAAACGTACTCACTCACACCAAATTATATATATATATATATACATTATATATACACATATATGTATATATATATATATATTCGTTTTTTCCTTTTTCGTTACTTCAGTCATTTGACAGGAGCCATACTGGAGCACCGTCTTTTAGTCAAACAAATCAACCCGAGGACTTATTCATCGTAAGCCTAGCACTTATTTTATCATTGTCTTTTGCCGAAGACACAGGGGTGCATGCACACAAATATACATACACACACATGCATATATATATATATATATATATATATTACTGAATAGAGACAGTATAAGATAGGGAGAGAGAGACACACAGAGCGTGAAATATTTATAGATTTATATAAATAACGGGGTTGAGCCCTGTTCTATTCATCATATTTTTGTCTCACACAAACTTGACCAAGGACGCCATAAATTAAGATCGAAAAATCGAACCCTCTTGTTGCCAGTTGACCTTTCAAGGCCATCCATCATGCGTGTGCCATTGTTACGCTTTAAGGGGGTTTTTCGTCGTCCCTGGCTTTGTTGCGGTAGTTATAGATTCAAAGATAGTAGATGCTTGCATAAATTAGCTTTTCTTCATTTCAGTCTGAACTGCCTCTCAGTGAAACATATAATCGATATTTTAGAATTCTCAGGTGGCGGTAAAGGAGAAATTGTTTTCTTCGTAGCATTTTCTACTTGCTTTTATGTGTGTGTGTGTGTATCTGTGTTTATGTATGTGTGTGTGTATATATTATATATATATATATATATATATATACATACATACAGAGAGAGAGAGATAGTTAGATGGCTGGATGGATGGATAGGCAGATATGTAGATAGGCAGATAGGTAGATAGGCAGATAGGTAGATAGGCAGATAGGTAGATATGTAGATATGTAGATATGTAGATATGTAGATATGTAGATAGGTAGATAGGTAGATATGTAGATAGGTAGATAGGTAGATAGGTAGATAGATAAATAATCTGTTTCGTTTCTTGTTGCTTGTTGATTTTTCTTTCGTATTGTTAGCAACTCCAATCAACAACCAAGACAGTTGCCATTAATAATGAAACTGTGCCGTCTACGAGGGTGAGAATGATAACAAACGATAAGCAAACTAACTCCAAGCACAGTGAATGTTATATATATATATATATATGTATATATATATTTGTTACTATTAGTGTGTTGGGGATTTCGTTTTTGTCCATTTCCAATGCTTGACAGCAGGTGTTTGGTTGTTTATATCCCCACAATTTAACAGTTTAACAAAAGACCCTATGGAATAAATATTTTAAAACATGTAACGAAGTCAATATTTCGGCTAAAAATACTGCAGGGTGAAGCGTCGGCGTAGCTGCAGTTTAATGACTGAAATAATTGAAAGAAAAGAGAACAATAAAAGATATAATTTCCTCGATTAGCCGCATCCAATAACCTCTTTTCTGCAAAACTACCACCGCAGATGAGTTCGGAGCTGGATTATTTCCAGTGAAATTGTCACGCAGGGTAATCGAACTCGGAACTGCTTGATCTCTATATGAAACTCTTAACCCTGTGTTAATACCTGCTGTCTATGGTTCACACTTATTAGAAATACAGTCTGATTGAATCAATATTCGATATCCACAGATATTTTCAAGAAAACTAGTTATATATCAACGAGATCAGCAGATATTGTTTTCACCCTTAGGCGCTGCCAAAGGGCACCTGAGGTAAAAAAAAAAATGGTGCGATAGCTTCCATATATATATATATATATATATATATAGCAAGAATTCAATTTAGAAATATTGGAAATATGGAAATTCTTAAAACTTCTAATCTTAATCTTAAATAAACATTTGCTTGAAGCATACAAATATATTGGTACCACTCCAAGACACGATATCATAGGGGAACCGACTACAGGCAGAGAGAGTGAGAGGGGGAAAGAGAGAGAGCGGTGTAGAAGAGGTTTGAGGAGAGAGATGGGTGAAGGGGTGGAGGAGTCAGGTGGAAAGAAAGAACAAGGAGAAAAAGAAGGGAGAGGGGAGGAAGGGACGAAGAGAGAATGGAAGGAAAAATAGAAGAATCAGAGTGAAAGGAAGGGGAAGGTGAAACAGAGTAAAGAGAAGAATGAAGAGAAAGAGGGGGTCAGAGAGTGAGAGAACGGAGGGAGAGAGTGGAGAAGAGAGGTACATGTAGCATAAGGGGAGAGGAAGAGGTAAAGCTCGAGAGAGGGAAATGGATGGAAACAGAGAGACAGAAAGATGAAGATGGAGGGAGGTTGGGAAAGAGAGAGACGGAGAGAGACTTTGTAGTAGTGACAGGACTAGGAAATACAAAACTGCCAGGCTGCCGTTAGATAAAAGGCACTTAAAATGTCTGTAATAAGACGGGATGGTCGTGGAAGGAATATTTCTCATGAATATTTTGCTGCTCAAGGCGGCGAGCTGGCGGAATCGTTAGCAACGCTGGCGAAATGCTTAGCGGTACTTCGTCTGTCGTTACGTTGTGAGTTCAAATTCCGCCGAGGTTGACTTTGCCTTTCATCCTTTCGGGGTCGATAAATTAAGTACCAGTTCCGCACTGGTGTCGATGTAATCGACTTAATACCTATGTCTGTCCTTGTTTGTCCCCTCTATGTTTAGCCCCTTGTGGGTAATAAAGAAATAGGTACTTCGTCTGCCGCTACGTTCTGAGTTCAAATTCCACCGAGGTCCACCTTGCCTTTCATCCTTTTGCGTCCGTTCATGTGGAAGAGAGCGTTTTAACCCTTGTCACATACACGCCAGGGAAACCAGGTTCTCCGGACTTATGACATCTAGAGCCAACTACAAATCTAATCAAACCTAACCTGTATATTAAGTATGTTCCTGTAAACTACTAGAATGTTAACACGCGTTCTCTCAAGTGTATGGATCGTTGACCTATCCAATATAGTGAATCCAATACGATTCAATATTCTACTTATGTATTTCACTGGGAAAAACGGAAAAGCCAAAATAAACTCTACGATATCTGAATGTTGACGGAAACCTGTATTGCATACACATGCACAAAATTATGGTATCAAACTGTATAGAGCTACAGCAACCACAAACCCAGCGGTGGCACCAGCAACTATAAAAGCATAGGTCTTGGCAATGTTCCTACCAAACGGAAAGATACAATTCCTACGAAAGCATTAATGCATAACGATTTATAAATACATGTTGAGAATATGGAAATCTGTAGGCTTGAAGCATAACTTAACTATCAATTGAAGCATGAACAATTTGGTAACACTCCAAGGAATATAAAAGCGAAATCGCTGAGTTGCAAAGATATTGTGCAAATTGCTCATGCATGACCAATTCAGACGGAATAGATGTGTTTAGAAGAATTTCTGAGTAGTACAAGACGGAGTCAAAATACTACGTAACTCTCAAGAAATGGTTAAATTAAAATATACGGCAGTTGTTAGGAATGGGGAGATAGGTTTACATTACAACTATGACGCATAACATCAAGTTTAGTGTTTTCGTTTCAATTTTTTTACCGAAGTAATTACACTACACGGCGCCAGATACATGCAATTCCACCCACGTGTATTTATGTTTGACTATTTAATATATACGTAACTATGTTTTAAAAACGAAATATTTGTGTATAGAAACTCCATTTTCACTACTTCAATTCATACGACACAGATTTATATGCAGTTAGCGTATATCCATATATGACGGGTTTCTTTCAGTTTCCGTTTACCAAATCCACTCACAAGCTCCGAGATTATAATAGACGGCACCTTCGTAAGGTGCCACGCAGTGGGACTGAACCCGGAACCATGTGATTGGGAAGCAATCTTCTTACCACAAAGCCACGCCTGCACCAAATTTATACATACATACATACATACATACATACATACATACGCAGACACATTTAGGTACATATTTGAATGTACACAAAGGTACGAATTTAAATGTGTGTGCACACATATTTATATATAATCAGTACATATGTATGTATGCGTGAGTGTATATATATATATATGTGTGTGTGTGTGTGTGTGTGTGTGTGTATGAATGTTGTTGGGCAGAGAGAAATCTCACACGGAGGCAATTTCAGGATGGAAAAGAGGTTTGAACATGTCACAGATAATGTTCCTTTGCAAACTCTGTCATCACTCCCTTCCTAGACATCCATCCAATATATGTACGAAACCAAGAGATAAATTCATTAGATAGGAGTTCCTCCTTCTCTCTAGCATTCCAGACTCCCTCTAACACTTCTTAAGCTTCTTGTTTTGTCTACTATCACCCCCACCATATATTTTCTTTGTTCTCTCTCTCGTTCGTTCCCACTCTGTCTTCCTCACTTTCTCTCTTTCTGTCGCGTCTGATTCTTATATGAGTGTTTACATCCTTTCACTCGGTAATCCAATATTCACCCTTTTTAAAAAAATTCCAGTTGTTTCTTCGTATCACAGTCCAAATAGATTTTGCTAATATCCTTTTCTAGCCTTCTAAACTCTACTCAGCCTCTCTCCTTATGACGACACGAAAACTGATATATAAATATATACGCAAACATATACCCATGCACATTAGTAGATAACGACACATCATACATGCATTATATATATATATCAAAATTAGCAACAAGGATATCCAGAGGTAATGCAGTGCGATCGTTTCATGCGACTCCATTTAATTGAACAATGCAAACATTACATCAATTTAAAATGTAGAGCAATCTTCAGCTGCATAAAAATGTAGAATTTAGTTAAATTCGAAGGACTCGTTTGTATAATGTTCCTTAGCAATATATATATAAATCTGTATAATAATATGTGGAAATTGAAGATTTAAAAGTTTGTTATCAGCATATTGGTATAGGAATAATTTTCTTTTGTCCTTGTTTATAAGTTGTGTATGTATGTATATATATATATATATCTGTATGTATTTGTATGTATGATGTTTGAGTATCTACTTATGTACATAGTTATGTGATTGCGTATATGTATACATACATTTATATTCACACACACACACATATATATATATATATATATATATATATATATGCATATAATTTGATGTGTAAAGTATAAAGGTACGAATTACTAATATTTTCTTGGTTTGTAGATATGGGTTTCAGCACATTTTGGGAACAAACCTATACACGTGCCTCCAAAGCAAGGTGATATTAGTTGTAGCTCGTCCTTTTTATGCTGTCTGCATTAAGTGATATTTATCTTTCACTTAATGCCTTACTTTTGTTGTTTATCATGCTTTAATAAAGAAGAGAAGTGTATACAAACACATATACACACAAATACAGACACATACAAACACACACGCACACGCTCTTACTCTGTAAACATAGTCTCTCGTAGCACGAGACATTCGTGTAAGTGTTGCTGGAAAACCTGCACAAAGGATTTGTTTACTTTGTGTGTGTGTGTGTGTGTCTGTGGTTGTTCGTATGCATCTATCTACAAACACCTATACAAAGCTAAGATGGAGAGAACATGAAAGTTGATGAGAGAGAGAGAAAGAAAGCGAGAGAGAGGTTGGGTGAGAGAGCCTCGTTTTAAGATGACTTACTCCATTTTCCTTCAGCCGTCGGCAAAGATATTCATGTCAAACTTTCTATTTGTTCTCATTTACAATATAAAGGTTTTCTCGTAAGACAAAAGAATACATTCTCATTTACACACACACACACACACGTATAATAGTTATAAACGTATTTATTTAGCAGCACCCTCCCCCACTACCTTCAACATGTCCTCTTCTTTCTTTTGACAGACGAAATATCAATAATAGAATGGCTGTTATTATACACAGTCATATATCATGAACAATGAACTTCCGCCAAGTCTATAATTTAACAGAAAAAACACACAAATATTCTATACAAATTAAAATATTATCAAACGCTTTATTTATTTTGGCTGATTCGGGTGACCGGCATTACAATATGGCGAAGTATACACACCTATGTACATATACACAGGCTCGCCGGCTCTCACGCACAGTAACTCACATTTTTGTGAGTGAGTGTATGAGTAATGCTTTAAATCGGAGTATATATTATTATTACCAGGCTACCGTTAGATAAAAGGCACTAAAACGTCTGTAATAACACGGGATGGTTGTGGAAGGAATATTTTTCATTAATACTTTGCTGCTCAAGGCGGTGAGCTGGCAGAATCGTTAAATACTTATTTCGTCTGTCTTTACGTTCTGATTTCAAATTCCGCCGAGGTAGACTTTGCCTTTCGGGATTGATTAAATAAGTACCAGTTACGCACTGGGGTCGATGTAATCGACTTAATATCTTTGTATGTGTTTGTTTGCCCCCTCTCTGTTTAGTCCCTTGTGGGCAATATAGAAATAAATGTATTATCATTATTATTATTATTATTATTATTATTACTATTATTATTGTTATTATTATTATATAAAATAGAGCGACGAATATCATCAGCAGAAGGAAATATTCATGATTAAGTTAAAATCTGTTAAAAGCAGTATAGGCATCGAAGTGTAATTTACATTTATTAAAAACAAATTATGTAAATTTTGCACGTTGGTGACAAGCACTTAGTGCTTATGATTTCTACAGCCCTAGTTTGGCCGTAGCCCAACCATTGATGAAGTGGAATGATGGAATGAAAAAAGATGCGAGTTACCATTCTGAGGAAGCATGCCTATCTAAAATTGGAATGCTTCAAACCAAGATGCAATTCACATAAACATTTCTTTCATAAATCCTTCATTTGTACAATTAATATTCTCCATCTTCCATTTCCCCTCTTAGCAGCAATTGAAAAGGCAGCTATCCGAATTTATAAAACATTACATTTTCAACTCAATTATGAGAATTAATCATCATTTTCTAATAATCGTATATCCCTATATTTTGCAAAACGATTTCCGTGTTTCTGCAGAATGTTGCATGTTGCCTAATTGCCAATTATTTAAAACATAAATGTGCATACAAAGACAATGCTCTCTCGCCACACACACATATTATACACACACACACACACACATATATATATATATATAGAACATTATTTAACATTTAAACACTTTACATATCGGAACAGTGTTGCATAATTGTTATTTTCCTTTATTATGAAACACAATTCTTCGTTGTGCATTTTATGCAGAGAAACGTACAATTATGAACAAATGATCTTTAATATTCATCAAGCTAAATTGCAATAAATTGCATAAAACTGGCTGAAATACAGAGACTCTTCAATATATACCATATCATTGACACCAATTTACAATTGATTCTGAAATTGAACCTGGACATAATGACGCAGAAGAATCACACACACGCATACACACACACATATTTATATAAATGTGTGTGTGTTTGGATATATATATATACAGGTGTGTATGCATATATATATTTTGATATCCATTCTGTATGGACTTTACTATCTACAGTTTATCCACGCATATATACGCATTTACATACGTTTTCTATCGATTATATATATATATATATATATAAAAGTTAATCCAAACATGAAAACTCAAAGAGAAAACACAACAACGCAAGGACGTGGAACAAGTATAGTGTTATTGGATGCTCAGGAAAGAAGAAGGGTTTAATGTTTCGAGCGGAGCTCTTCGTCAGAAACATAGGAAAAAAAAAGATCCAAAGAAGGGAAGACGGAGGAAAAAAAACGCCAACGGTACACACGCGGTCACATATATGTATATATATATATATATATACACATTTATATATTATGCATCTATCGATATTATATGCGCGTGTATGTGTGTCTGTCTGTGTAAGCTTGCAAGATTTGAATACTTGCCATTTTGTATTTACCTCCTTTATATTTATTTGTAGGCATGTTTGTCAAGTTTTTATGTATGTATACAATTTCGTATATATATATATAATATATATATATATATATATATATATATATATATATATATACGCATACAAATACATCCGTGTATACTCATTACTTATATATATATATATATATATATATATATATATATCTTGTTAGTGGAAAAATAGTTTGAATGAAAGATTGTGAGGAGTTGCAAGGAATGTTAAGGAAGCAAACGTGCCACTGAAGACTCTCTCGACATGTATTTACATTTGTACCACTATCTCTGATCAAACAGCTGCCGGAGAAGACCTGACCAGGTGCTCCGACATAATTGCATCAAAAACAGAAATAACACAGACATTCAAATCTCTTATCTCGATATTCTTGATCCAGACATGTTTTATTAGTAAACATATGTAAACACATTGAAGATGAATTTATCAAATGTAATATTTATTCATATACAATTAACCATGCATGGCCTTCAAAATATCGATGGTATGACTGAAATGTCGTTCTGAAAATATACTCAGTGAATTCGATAGTCCAGATTCGGCCTGTTTGAACACAAAACGTGAAGAATGTTTGAGCAAGGTTTAGACGGTTTAAAGACCAAAATGTAGCAATCGTTCACTGTTAACATCATAGTTTGTTATTGAAGCGGCACCCCACTGACCTTTAAACTTCCACGTATACAACCACTCATTCTGCATCTCACACCTTCATATACACACACTGTTATCGAATACACACTCATACACACATTCTTATGGAACACATTCAAATGCATACATACAGTATATATTTCTTTACTACCCACAAGGGGCTAAACACAGAGAGGACAAACAAACGGATTAAGTCGATTATATCGACCCCAGTGCGTAACTGGTATTTAATTTATCGACTCCGAAAGGATGAAAGGCAAAGTCGACCTCGGCGGAATTTGAACTCAGAACGTAACGGCAGACGAAATACCGCTCAGCATTTCGCCCGGCGTGCTAACGTTTCTGCCAGCTCGTCGCCCTTGCATACGTACAATATAAGCATAAATATATATCATACATGTATGTTATGGCGTTGTTGTATAGCAGGAAGTTTACTTCTCAACCACAGGGTTCCGAGTTCAGTCCCACTCTGCGGAACATTGAGCAAGTGAGTTCTACTCTAATCTCGCGCCGCCAAAGCCTTGTGAGTTGATTTGGCTGACAGAGTGTGTGTGTGTGTGTGTGTTTGTGCGTGTGTGTTTGTATGATTGTGTTTGTGTGTGTGTGTTTGTGAGTGTGTGGTCGATTTTTGACAACTAGTGTGGGTGCGTTTACGTCCTTCTAACATAGCGGTTCGGCAAAAGAGACGGCGGAATATGTACCATGTTCCAGACTTAAAAATTACGTACTGGGGTCGATTCATTCGACCCCCAGTACTTAATCATGTTGGTCCTGCATGATCGCAGTATAATGACTCAAACCAAAAGATATAAATTAAAATCTTCAGGCGTAGACAATTCTTCGCTCAGAAGTTCTAACATGAAAGAAAGTGCCCTTACCTAAATTTATTTGATTTCTAATATCATTCTTCAGGGTTTATCTCTATCACATTTTCTAGATTTTCGTAAACATTTCGTATAGTTTGGAATGAAAAGTTTTATGAATAGTCACTATTAATCGTATATCTATTTATTGACTATGCTGAAGGTTTTACCGAAATATATTTTTCACACCCTCACGTGCTGCGATCCAACTTTAGGGGCTACATTTGGATACATTTAGGAGTTTTCAGCCACAAATTCCAGAAACAACTTCACCTTTTCTAAGACATTTCCACGCCATATAATATATATGTGAATTTTTAGAGTATTTTTATTTGTTATGCCGAAAGCATACAGTCGGCTAGCTTATATATTGATCTCTAATACAAAGGTGTATTCCTATTGATTACAGAAATATATAATCATAGTTTCAACCTATTATAATATACATGTTAGTTCCTACCGTGCATTTATTTACTAGGTCTCCTGTTTTCTTCGAGTATCATCTCTCAGCCATACGGTCTGTTGGCCTACTTGAAGTTAGGAAAGCTTGTATAAACAAACCCAGTTAGACAAAATACTTGGCTTTTTCCAAAATACTTGGCTTTTGCCTCGTATCAATGTTTTGACTTCTGACACGATTATTTTTTCTAAATGACATCTTTCTGGTTTGATGGTGTCTGTGTGCTTGCATAGCTGCGAATGTGAACGTTCGTATATGTGTGTGTGTGTGTGTGTGTGTGTGTGTGTGTGTGTGTGTGTGTGTGTGTGTGTGTGTTTAACTGTAATGTACATATATGTTTATGCGTGTGCTAGTATGAATACATATAATATATATATATATATATATGATGTCTATGTCTCTGTCTGTATATATGAGTGATTCTATATGTGTTTATGTATGTATGCATGAGTGAGTATATATGGGTGTCTATGTATATCTGTCCGTTTATATATAGAGATCTTAGTCTGTGCGTCTTTGTTTGTCCACACACACAGACACGCACACACACACACACACATGTGTTTTCGTTTCCATTATTCTTCGTCTTCTTAATCAGAATGTTTTTGTGAACTTTGAATTCATGCATAGCTTCCAGTTTCTCATCTGCTCCCATATATTCAATTATATTCAATTACTTCTGCCTACAAGCCTGCGTGTGTACCTGTGTGTATATATAAATGAAAATACGTATTTGTGCATATTTATGTCTGCATAGTGTATGTATGCATATTTCCTTCGTAATGTATATATGAGTTTGAGTGTTATTATAACTATGTTACTGTATGTGAATTTACCCAAATAAGGGTATATATTAACACTGATTTAGATAGATATATAACAATGCTCACATGTATATACATATTTAGCACATAGATAGAGAGATTTGTGAGAGGGCATATATATATATATATATATATATATATATATATATATATATATGTATATACATATAGTATAAAGTAGTATACATATATGTTCCTATGTGCATAGATAGATTGATAAAGTTGTGTGTATATATATAAGTTCAGCAAAATTTAGATTCAAATGAATATGGTACTTATAATGTTGGCAAAAGAAATGGAAATAAGTATATGTATTGTTCGTTTGATGGAAGACTTCTATAAATGGCTGAAGATTGCTCAACATTTTAAAACTGATGTAATGCTTACAATGTTTAATAAAATGAAGTAGCATGAAACGATCGTACCAAATTACCGAAGATATACTTGTTGCTTATTTGGATATATATATATATATATTTATATATACTTATGTGTATGTGTACACAAATGCAGAAATATATTTAATATGTTCAGTTATATACTTTGTAATATATACACTAAATGTCTACGTGACTATCTTCCTGACCTCTTCAGACACTTTAAGTAAACACACATCACACAGTCTCAGACACACACAGACTGTATTGTTTTTTCTACTATTTAAGTTTCATGTCACAACGATCTTCAGTCGATTACTTCATTCAATATTTCCAGACAGTTTATATGATTTTGTTCTACTGTGTACAGGTACAACTTTGATCGTCTGGTGTCTAAATATTCATTTTGTTATTCCGATATATGATTACCTGTTTTCGTGTTGTCTTTTATTATTGTTTTATAGTCTGTTCTTCACTCTTTTACGGCTGATTTCATTATAATATCCGGTTTTCTATTTTATGATGCTGGGTTCCATCAATATATTGATACTCTACATGAAATACCTTTCAAGTGTTTATCTATACCGTGCTCTTTGTGTCCGGTATGCGTAAATAATCGCCTGATTTCATTAGTAATTTTGTTGGTCATTAAATTTAGGCGCAGCGTGGCTGTGTGGTGAGACGTTTGCTTCCCAACAATATCGTTCCGGATTCAGGCCAATCGCGTGCCACATTGGGCCAGTGTCTTCTACTATAGACTTGGGAAGACCAAA
>NC_043014.1:51590749-51613249 GCF_006345805.1 Octopus sinensis | reverse complement strand
CCGAAGCTTATCCCATGGTTTATGTTTAAAATACTTCCTATGATCTCCCTCTACCATTAGCTCATTCTCTATCGATCGAACGTCTTAAGTCCCCTTCAACTTCCCTTGTTTCATATTCCCCTTCTGATTTGCGCACCTTTCTATCTTTTTATCGATCTATCTAGAGTTTTTTTTTCTAACTACAGAGGGTACATACTCCAATATCTATTTACATGCTGTTATTTATAGATTTGTCTACTTGGACTTTCACCTTTACAAATAAGTAAAATGATTTTAAGCTCACTCGAAGTTTATAATTATTATGACTGCAACACACACACATACACACACACATATATGGATTCATACATGTGTATTCTTCGAATGCATAATTCCATATATATATATATATATATATATATATATATATATGTATGTATGTGTGTGTGTGTATGTAATTATTATGACTCCAACATACATACATATATATATATATATATATATAATATATATATATACATGCATTCATACACATATATATAACTTCGAATACATTCATTGACACATATATGTGTGTGTGCGTTTGCATGAGTGTATATCATTAAGTGGATCCTTGTATAGAAACCAGTGCACGCAACGATATAAATCAAAAGGCTCCAAAGCTGAAGAACACTACTCACAGCATTTAAGTTTACCATTTCAAGGTGCCTCTCATAAAACTGAGAGGAATACTTTAAAATCTGGTTTCTTATTCTAATTCATATCAATATCTTAAGCATTCATGCAGAAAACCCCAACCTATATACACTTAGATGAATATAAACATTTTATATCTTTCTATATCTTCCTACACATAACGTATGAGATCTGAACTTCTGAACTGAAATGTCGACAGGAAAATGCACTTTAGATAGAGTTGATAGCTGAGAAGTCACAGGCGGTTTTTCTTCTTTCTCTCATGTGGCATTGAATTGGCATTACACACATACAATAAAATCTACAAGCGCATACAAACACGTACATTCATGCAGATACATCCATGCATGCAAGTATACTTACACATATGATAGAAATATAATATATACACATACGTATTCCCACACATGCAAACATATATATATATATATATATATTATATATATATATATATATATATATATAGGTAGATATATAGATAGATAGATAGATAGATAGATAGATAGATAGATAGATAGATAGATAGATAGATATCAAATGTCAAATATGCCCTATATTACTAAATGTATGCATAATCTCCAGATCTTTAATACAAAAGGCGTGCTGTGCAATACAGTTCATTGGACAGTGTTAAAGTATCAAGTAATGCGTTTTTCTATCTTAGATTTATTTGAGTCTTCTTATATCTCCTCATAAGTGAATGTAAAAGTGAAAGTACATTTTGGCTTGTTCTCATGCTATCGTATAAACATCATTCATAAATCACGATTAAGATAGCAGTGAACCTTGAATTTCGAGGGTATGTTATACTGCTCTATTGTATTATATTGTATATCATACATACTTAACATACACATGAATATATGTATATAAACATGATACACACACACGTATATGTATATATATATATACATTGCAATGCAACGTGACGCCACCAAACACATGCTTTTTTTTTTACGTACGTAAGCACAATCATGAATCAAGTTACTTCTTTGTGTCACTGCTTATGAAATGCGCATTTGCATATTGTTGTTAATACACACGATAAAGAAATGTGTGTTTATAGCAATCAAGCCATCAGTGTCATATATATATATATATGTGTGTGTGTGTGTGTGTGTGTGTGTTTGTAGGTATACGTCCATTGGTGAACGTTTATGTGTGTGTATGTTGGTGGAGGTGATTTGTCGATGTAAGCAAAATGCTACGAAGATCGATTATTTTGTCCTTTTGAAAAGGGAAGCGTATAACTTATTAGACAGGTGACGACCGTGTTGGGTAACGCCATCAGAATGTGGAACCGAACCTCTATAGAATACACTGACTTCGTTCCACGGTTATTGGACCATTTCCTCTTATTTTTTGGAAGCATTCCGTCGATTACGACGACGAGGGTTCCGGTTGATCCGATCAACGGTACAGCCTGCTCGTGAAATTAACGTGTAAGTGGCTGAGCACTCCACAGACACGTGTACCCTTAACGTAGTTCTCGGGGATATTCAGCGTGACACAGAGAGTGACAAGGCCGGCCCTTTGAAATACAGGTACAACAGAAACAGGAAGTAAGAGTGAGAGAAAGTTGTGGTGAAAGAGTACAGCAGGGATCACCACCATCCCTGTCGGAGCATCGTGGAGCTTTTAGGTGTTTTCGCTCAATAAACACTCACAACGCCCGGTCTGGGAATCGAAACCGCGATCCTACGACCGCGAGTCCGCTGACCTAACCACTGTGCCATTGCACCTCCTCCTCTTATATTATTCTTGTTGGTTGTTTTGAATATTGTGGATCATCGCCGTCAGAGTTCCCGTTTTTTGGAATATAGGTTAGATCCGAAAACGTAACATTCGAACAAATAAACATAAGTAGGCGCTAATCGATAAGCAGAATTCTATTGTAGATGATTATTATTATTGTTTTTAATACTTTCGGCACCGTCAACATTCTCACATCATCATCATCATCATCATCATCACTGTCATCAACATTCGTCTCAGTCATCTCCCTCAACCTCGCCATTGTAATAATCCCCACCATTGCAACCACCAACACTTTTATCTTCATCATCATCATCATCATCATCATCTCTAACATTTCTCTTCTAGTTTTTCGTCTTCCACCTTATTATCATCCTCATTGCCATCCTCATTATCGACACGAACATCATTATCACCATCAATCACGATTACCTCCTGTGCATTCAATCTCTTCCCCCACCACCACCCGCGCCACCACCCCCGCTTCCGCACCATTCAATAATGTTTTGTTTTCTAAAGTGTTTTCCTAAAACCTTGTTTTCTTAAAGATAAAGCGATATAAAGATTTGTTTTTTGGGGTTTTTTTTGTTTTGCAGAAATATCCTCCGCCCACTCACCACCTAGCGTTCCATAAACATCATCATTACCACCATCCGTCACACCCCATCACCACCACCATCATCATCAACAACAACAACAACCGCATTACAATTAAGACAAGATTATCGTCAACATGACCACCACTATCAATAGCAGCACCAATACCACTACATACATCAACGCTACTACCTATACCTTTGCCACCACTTTCAGCATCACCACCAGTAGCCTGCTCATCATTGCCCGTCACGTGACGAGCCCTTTTAACACCCCCCCCCACTGTCCACTACCATTACCGAGACCATCAGCATAACCATCATCACTATCGCTATCACCGACTCTCCTACTGCTGCCGTCGGTGCCACCACACTCATCATTCTTCCATCTCTCACACATATAATACATACACCACCACCATCTCCACCTCCACCACCACCACCTCCACCTCCACCACCTCCACTATCGTTAGAGACACCGCCGTCACCACCACCACTAAGAATACCAACACCTCTACCAGCAACGCAGATGGTTTTCCAACTTCGCGCACAATATCAACGCCAGCACCACCACCAACCGACGTCCGTTTCCACTACCACTACGCCTAAACTGTTTATCATCAACATTAGCAACACAAATATCACAACTTGTAGCATCAGAAACAATCAATATTACTCTCACCGCCACCACCGCTATTACTCTTGCCTCCACCACCACCACTACCAGTATCACGAAGAAGACCTCCAGTAAGACTACAACTAAGATATCCTATTTCTTTACTACCCACAAGGGGCTAAACATAGAAGGGGACAAACAAGGACAGACAAACTGATTAAGTCGATTATATCGATCCCAGTGCGTAACTGGTACTTATTTATCGACCCTGAAAGGATGAAAGGCAGAGTCGACCTCCGCGGAATTTGAACTCAGAACGTAACGACAGACGAAATAACTATTTCTTTACTACCCACAAGGAGAAGGGACAAACAAGGAAAGACAACGAATTACGTCGAATACATCGACCCCAGTGCGCAATTGGTACTTAATTTATAGACCCCGAAAGGATGAAAGGCAAAGTCGACCTCCGCGGAATTTGAACTCAGAACGTAACGACACACGAAATACCGCTAAGTATTTCGCCCGACGCGCTAACGTTTCTGCCACGTCTCCGACTTCCCTATTAACCATTCCAGTACCACCACCACCACCACCACCTATACGACATCACTACCATCTCCGATATTATCACCACTGCAGTGCATTAGTCAACCAATTGCATAGGTCGAGCGCCGTTCTCACCTACACTCCCACCCACCACAATATCAACCCCACCAACACCACCATCCATTTAAGATAAACATTTGAATTAAAAAATTTTTTCATAAATTTGTCCTTAATATTTTTTTGTTCTCCTTTACCCTTGTTTTCTTATTTTTTTTTAGTTTTTCATTAAATTGTGATTGTTATTTTTATTGATATTATAGATTAGATTGTCGTTATAGTTGCTGATGTTAAATCTTGCGTCGTTTCTGGCTATTATTGTCGAAAAATCCTTCATTGTTGCTGCTCTGTGGTTGCTGTTGTTGTCGTTGTTGTTGCAGTTTGTGCCGTCGTAGTTAAAGATTGTGATGATGATGATGATACTGATGATGACGATATTCTTGATGTCACCTTTTTCATTCTTCATGTTATTTCAAGATACCGTTTTTAAAATCGTTGCATTGTGAATTCTTCATAGTCGAATGCTTCTGTTTCTTTTTTCCTTCACGTTAGATGTACTCCTTTCATGGAAACATGAATTCATAATTAAACGAATACATTCACTTTAAAAACACACACACAAACACACACACAAAAAACAACTTGGCCCTTTATTTACTATTTATTTTCCTTCTTTCTATTATATTTGTCACCATCATCATCATCATCCTCACATCAGAAACAATCATTATTATCATTAACATCATCATCATCATTATTATCATTAAATCGGTAGCAACTGTTATCATTATTAGCGATATGGATGTTATTGTTATTATTAATTCAGAAATCATTATCGTTATTATCCTTATTATTACTACTACTACTATTATTATTATTCTGATATTTGTATCATTATTATATCAGAAACTATAATTATAATTGTCATTATTATTATTATTATCATTATTATTAGTATTATTATTATTAGTATTGTCATCATCATCATCGCCATCATTATTGCCACTATTATAATTAATTTTGGGTTCCTGCTTGCACGTTTGTTTGTTATATTTTCTTCTTCGTTTTTCAGTAGGAAAGGAATTACATTCATTATTCCGAAAAAAAAAAAAAAAGAAAGCTTCTATTCGTTCGCTAATTCATTCGTTCATTCCACTATTCCTTACTTTTATTTTGATTTAGTGTTTGCGTTACCATTAGAAACTAATACATGTTGATCACCATGAAATATATTCGTTCGCTCCTTCATTCATCCTTTTATTAACAGTATTTACTTCTCACATCCATCCATCCATCCATGCATACATCCATCCATCCATACATCCAATAGGTGATGGCTGAAAACTAGTGTTTGAGTATTGCCATCGCTTCATCGAAAGTCCCAGACATGTGAAGGCTACGACCAGCCATTTTCACAATAGGTCTTCCTTTTCTATTTCAAGCGATGCCTGTGACCGTTGGTTTTTTTTATGTGGGGGAAAGATTTGCACAAACACAATCGCACTTTCTGATCATGGACAACATAAACTCTGAAAGAAGGACTAGTCTGCATCATTGAATATTGTCAGTGTCACAGGTTTTCTATCAGAGATTCCCTCCCCTGGTGATACGCTGTGACAACTTCAGAGGGGCTTCCCACTTCCATTGGAACAACCACGCGTTTGGACAGAAAATCATACATGCATGCATGCATGCATGCATGCATGCATGCATAGATACATACATACATACATACATACATACATACATACATACATACATACATACATACATACATACATACATACATGGGAGAAAAATATCGAACAGGCCAAGAAACTATAACTTTTACACTTATTCAAAATAGATAGAAATGCATTTTATGTTTCGAGCACAAGCTCTTCCACAGAAAGAATAGACCAGGAGACAACAAAATCGTCTTAGAATAACACACACATACTATATATATATACGTGCAAATATTTACGTATATATATATACACATATATACATACATACGCAGACATACATGCATATTCAGATATATGCGTACAGATATATATAAACATATCTATTCCCACACACGCACATCTGTCTGTATATCTATGAATATATATATTATATATATATATATATTATATATAGCTGGGGTGGTTGCTTATAGTGTGAAATAGTCGTTCATTCATTAAGCTTCTTCGTACATTATTTCCTTCATTCAGAGAAGCGATAGCAGCTCGCTCATTATGATACACCAATTACACCATTGTCCCTTTTGTCTTAATCTTTTTACTTATCGGTATAAATTTATAAATTTCTAGCATATCTGAAATAATTATAACGAATATATAATTAAGAACTACTTCCCATACAACCAATTATTCTCTCATTTGCCGTCGTTCTCTGAAACACCCCTCTTTCTACCCTCTTTCTCTCTGCTTCCTTCTTTGAGGAATTCTATCCAAATTTAATTCAGTCTCTAGAGACATTCATTACACACATGCCTTTTATTCTAACAATCTCTAATTGTATTTCCTCAAATCTTTGTCTTTTCTCCCGATTTCCAACCGTTACTTTAGATTCTTTTACGTTTGTAACAAACCATATTATTTCCTTGGTTTTAGTCTGCTTTCGGTTCACCTACTCTCACCACATAAATCTGTCTGCTTTATACATCTCTCTCTATCTCGCTCTTTCTATCTATCTATCTATCTATCTATCTATCTATCTATCTATCTCGCTCTATCTATCTAATTGTTACGTCGTGTTGATATCTTTTGTGTTTCACTTCTAGTTCCTCACATAAAATCTATATTTATATTTCCTTCTCATTACATTCACCTTATCTTTGCAAATCTAAATCTAAGTCTCCTATTTCTCAAATATATCCCACTTCCCCATTCTAAGTCTGTTTACCACTCCTTTTGTAACCCACAGCAATGTAATTTATACATACATATATATGTGTGTATGTGTGCGCTTGTGTGTTTGGGTATGTGTGTCAAGTGAAATTACAAATAATTTCACTTGAAACTGTGCAATTTTCCCAGACAATGATATACAGTGGCTTCGAGGTTTTGGCCTGGCATCCTTGAGAGAAGTTTAGCCAATAGAAACTTCGAGATTACATTTACTTCACTTCCTGAAACGTATAATGCACACCCACACGTATACACGCACGCCCACGCATACATACATATACACACAGACATATATAAGTACCTATGAACGTAATTACATGTATACACACAAACATAATGACAATGACCATGTGTGCATTGATTTCCATAGTAGTGAGACATGTGACTTGTGAGAAACACACGCACACACATATATATATATTTTTAATTCACATCCAAAATGGATAAAATGGAATCGAGTGTCAACATTGCCAATATTAAAGTGGTTCGCTCGAATAATTGTGGGTGTGTGGTAAGAAACTTGCTTCCCAACCAGATAGTTCCGGGTTCAGTCCCGTAGAAGAAAAAATTCAAATCGGACCATGTTAACACCAAAAAATATTTCTGTGAAAATCCCTATTTTTTACGATTTGTTGACTGCTGTGTCGCCAGTTTTTGGTGTATTTCAACCAGAAAAATGTTCACTTAAAGAGTATACACAAGCTACATAATGCAAATCTTTTACTTTTCGAAAATTCCAATTCTAAAGGGTCGAAACAAACACGAGCAACGCCGGGCGATACTGCTTGTATATATATATAGAGTTAATCCAAACAAGAAAACATAAAAAAACACAACAGCGGGAGGACGTGGAACAAATAAAGTATTATTGGACGCTCAGGAAAGAAGGGAAGAAGGAGGGTTTAACGTTTCGAGCGGAGCTCTTCGTCAGAAACATAGGAGAAGGAAAGATCCAGAGAAGGGAAGACAGAGGGAAAAAAATCGCCAGCGGTACTCACGAGGTCACATATATATATATATATATATTACGTTATTATTTTAAAGGACATTTGAGTGGAAGAAACGTAAGCATTTACTGACAGTAAAGTGGAATTTATACAGAAGCTCAGTACTAATGGACCTTAACGTTTTGCTTGGTGGGAAACAGAGCCGAAGCTTAATTTGAAAGCCCAGTACATACACAATGCACATATAATATTTATGTGTGATTTTAGACATGGAAACTTTTATATGCAGTTTCCAGTTCAATCTGTATACAAGCCGCTATTATTCATTAGCTATTATTCATTATCCTCCCCTTTTCGTGTTTTCTCATCAGTCTTAGTGCAGATTTAACTTCCATCACTCATACATCTTCTTTCTCTCGCTCATCTAACTCCCTGTCTGTCTTTCTCCCTCATTGTGTTTTCATTGATCTCTCTCAATCCATCAAATTTTCTTTCTGTCCTTAATTCAAATCCCTTCATATCTGATACGAGACACTTTACTAATCATCCACATCTCTTTCCTTCCCTATCTCCCTATTTACTTCTTTCGATTGATCTCTCCCAATTCACCAATTTCTCACTATCTCACTCCCCGCTCCCTCTCTTTCTCTCTACATGAAATCATAATTTCTTGACAAATTAAAATCTATATAAAGCAAACGGATAATGTACTTTCCAGCATCCATTCACATTCTCCGCTCATTTTCGTTGCACTGTCCCACTCGTTTCATTCGCTTTATTCTTCCAATACCTCCTTGTTTTCTGTTCTGTTCTTTTTATACTACACCACACAATTCCTTCTTCATCTGACATCAAAGCATTACGTAACAAAAGAACGAAGGAAAATTTGCAAAATTAATTAAAATATGCTGGTTAATCAAAGTAGCAAACCTTGTCCATTTTGAGATTAAAATTACCAAAAAAAAAAGAAAAGAAAAAAAAAGCTTATCGAAAATATCATTCGTTGTTGTTAACATGTGTATGTCCAGGGATATACACACAACATACAAACACACACACACTCGTGTGCGTGTATATATATATATATATATATATAATGCCTTAACCGGTTTTAGTTCGAGAGCTGCAACAATGCAACAATAATGGAGTAACGCTATTAAAACGTGGTGTGTGTGTGTGTTTATATAGTAGGGGCTGTTTATATAGTAGGGACTGTGTATTAAGATCGGGAGATCGTGGTTTCAGTTCGGAGACCTGGTAGTGCGTATGCTTTTGGCAAAACATTTCATTTTAAGCTAGCTGCACTGTGCTCCCTCTGAAATCTCGAGTGTAGCACACCATGCTTCTGTAGAGGCAGTGTTAATATGATGGAAGCAATGAGTTAACGTATAGCCTACACCTTTGGCCACTATAAACAAAACAATTCGGTGAGTTGGTCAGCAATAAATTGCAGAATCGTACTTCTGGAACTCGAGAGACTATGGAGTCAAACATATATATCAACAGACAGAGAGAGAGAGAGACACAGTATTATTTTTAAGAGATGAAGAATTATGTACGTTAGTTACTTTATTTACATTCGACGGATATTTGTCCTCACCTTGTTGTTAACACAACGTTTCGGCTGATATACCCTCCAGGTTTCATCAGGTGTCTTGAGGAAATTTGGAACCCTAAGATTCCGAATTTGATTCCAAGTAATGACCTGAACAATAATAATTATTATTATTATAATAACATCGAAGAATACCTTAGGAATGAGAACACAGGCTTGAAATTTCCCCGAGACACCTGAAGAAGGCTGGAGGGTATATCAACCGAAAAGGTGTGTTAACAACAAACAAGATGAGGACAAATATCCGCCGAATGTAAATAATGTAAAGAAGAGAGAGAGACAGACAGACAGACAGATATGTGGGGGTGGCTGTATGTATACATTCTGTTACACGTACATACGGAAACACAATAACGGATAAATAAAAAAAATATCAACGAGGTACAAAATTCTTGTAGGCCTGTAATACAAGGATAAACAAGTTATTCCTATCCACTGCAGCTGCTTCCACAGCTTCGTGGATGTCCTTAATACATTATCACGATTTTCAGAGTAACAAGCTAGCATGAAATATATTGTCGTGCGGGTGTAATCGTAAATGTTTGACGCATTCTATTAAATATATATTTGCCGAAAGTAAATCTCAGATTCAGTACAGAAGATTAATACAGAAACTCTCAGAGCTGGGAAATCGCCGCTTAATTGGTATACATTTTGCATAAATATCTGATGCCGAATAATGCTTATAAGAAAAAAAAAATTCTTCGTTGTGTATTTGCTTACTTGAACTAACAGCCAAATTTCCCTCAAATCACACCTACGTAACATATATGTCGCCTACACGCGTTGTACCTTGA
Organism: Octopus sinensis; assembly: GCF_006345805.1. Lineage (NCBI taxonomy): Eukaryota > Metazoa > Mollusca > Cephalopoda > Octopoda > Octopodidae > Octopus > Octopus sinensis. The sequence continues at coordinate 51,602,745 of NC_043014.1, read as the reverse complement.
AGATACCACCTGACACCTCAGCACCGATTGTCAGCATCAACCTAAATTTTCTCTTCTGAAACGCGCTGATTTAATTTCATTAAAAAAGTAAACTCTACGATAAAAGTTATAGTTATCAAAAATGTATTATTGTGGAAGCACTCCGTCGGTTACGACGATGAGGGTTCCGGTTGATCCGAATCAATGGAACAGTATGCTCGTGAAATTAACGTGTAAGTGGCTGAGCACTCCACAGACACGTGCACCCTTAACGTAGTTCTCGAGGATATTCAGCGTGACACAGAGTGTGACAAGGCCGGCCCCTTGAAATACAGGTACAACAGAAACAGGAAGTAAGAGTGAGAGAAAGTTGTGGTGAAAGAGTACAGCAGGGATCACCACCATCCCCTGCCGGAGCTTCGTGAAGCTTTTAGGTGTTTTCGCTCAATAAACACTCACAACGCCCGGTCTGGGAATCGAAACCGCGATTCTATGACCGCGAGTCCACTGCCCTAACCACTGGGCCATTGTGCCTCCACATCAAAAATGTATTATTATGATTAATGACACTGAAAATATAAAAAATGAGGCTAACTAATTTAATGTTTTTAAAATTTTAATGAATTAAGTGTCATAACATTCAAGTGATACTGTAACCCTACTTTGGCAACGGCCTGTATGTATATTACTTTATGCTTTTATTTGTTTCAGTCATTTGATTGCGGCCATGCTCGATCACCGCCTTTAGTCGAACAGGTCGACCCCAAAACTTATTCTTTGTAAGCCAAGTACTTATGCTCTCGGCATCGTTTGCCGAACCGCTCCCTTACGGGGACCGCAACACACCAACATGTGTTGTCAAGTGATGGTGTGGGGACAAACACAGACACACAAATACACACGTACATACATAGACGAAGGTCTTCTTTCAGTTTCCGTCGTCCAAATCTACTCACAAGACCTTAGTCGGCTCGAGGTTATATTAGAAGACACTAGCTCAACGTGCCACAGAGTGAGACTGAACCTGGAACCATGTGGTTGGAAAGCAAGTTTCTTACCATATATATATACATATATATATCCTATTTTACTGAAGGAGTTAGAGTTCCACGTGATCGTTCACCCGACTGTTGTGATAAAAGAGAAAATTAAATTATTAATTTAATTACATAACTTAATTAATCCACGTTATTACAATTATCTGATAAACGTTCACGTGAAGCACTGAGTAAAATATTGTGAAGATTATTCAATATTTTAATGACAGTATATTACTCTGCCTTTGGTACTTGAGTGCTATTTCTTCCTCCTTGTTTTGCATTTACCCGATCATATGTTTCTGTGCGTCTGCGTGTTTGTGCGCATATCCACACGTATATATTTGGCCGTAAGTGCGTGCAAGTGCACGGATATATCTCTTGAAGCTGTTACTCAACAACCTCTCTCACTACATTTCTCCGTTTAGACATATATAAATATACATGCATCCGTATAGTTTATAAATATACATGCCTGCACGGGGCATATGTATGTGTGTACGTGTCTGTATATATTTAGTGTACAGACACTTGAAATAACATTCTTCTCGGGTCTCTGTTTTTTCACTTTCCTAAACATTGGTCGGTTTGTGGGTTAATGATAATGAGATTTCTATTCAAAGATAATTTGCACTTTGAAACCCAGATACATGAACCGATTGTAGATGTCCCGGCAATAATGTTTATTTTAATTTCTGTTTATTTTAGTCCTCAACTCGTATGAGTCAATAAATCGTGCGTCCTAATTTTTGATGACCTCCAATCCCGACTCTTCACAGAACGTTCTTGCTGAGAGTTGGCGAATAATCTAGTGCATTTGTTTGTTTTAAATATCAAGCGATATACATTAATAATTCGAAGAGAAAGGAAAGGAGGAAGAAGAGTGGAAGATAATAATGGTAATTATTATTATTATTATTATTATTATTATTATGAAGAGTCGTTAGCATGCCGGACAAAATGAGTGACCACGCCAGTGAGAGATAAAAGATAAAGATTCGAGATTTGCTAATTTTTCTGAGCGTATTTCTCCCACAATCGGTAGAACAAGATCTGAAGGAGATATCACGACCATTTCCTCACAAGGATTACAAACCATTCGTCATCTCGCATCTTACTGTATCATAACTTTAAGTTTGAATTAGAGACGTAAATAATTGCCAATATTTTGAAAAGTTACCACACCATAGAGCTTTTGTTATAATTGCATTGATTTAACTAGATAAGCTAACGCCCTGCATTGTATATAATTATTATATATACATACATTATTTTTGTGATGAAACATAAACAGGAAGTACTTTTACATTTGTCGTTCACTCGAGAAATGATAATGTACAAGCAGCGTAAGAAAATAATGAGACGTTGATATTTTAAGCGACTTCCCGTAGATATTTTTCACTGGTTAAAAAGTGTTTTGCGCAATTGCGAGTTACAGGATTTGGTGTAACGACAGGGCACCTTGAGTCTCTCGTGAAAAAACCTCGGTTAGACTACCCTATGACATGGCGCTGAGGCCCATTATGATATATTTTAATGTTTGTCTTTATGTCTGTGTATTTGATAATCAGAGTATTGCATTATGACGTAATGAACGGACAGAATCTTTAGCGGCCGGACAAAATCCTTCGCGACATTTCTTACTCTACTGTATTATAGGCTCAGTTTTCTGCTGTGACTTTGCCTTCCATCCTTTCTGAGTCAATAAAATATGTACTATTTGAGCTTTAGGGTCCATCTAGTCGACTAGGCCTCTCCCCCAAAACTTCTGGCTTTGTGAATATAGTAGAAAGCATTATGCTGTAGTGAATTTAAACCTCTACCGACTGAACTGCCTCAACCTGTTGCCCACTCTTCTGTTGTTGTCCCTGCCAACGCCTTTGTCTTTTGCTGAATTTTTTCTTGAAAACACTCTCCGCGGAAAATGGCAATTTTGACGTCTATATCTAGCATACAGGCTGTCTACTTTTAGTGCTCAATCCTCTAAATTATATATATATGTATGTATTTTTGAAGGGAACCGACTTCTCATCGACAACTATGATTGTCACACGCCGATGACGGGTCAATACCCTGATACTGGAATCCGTGTGTATCATAAGTTGCAGACGGGAAGGATGGCTTCCCTTCGCAAATACTGATAGGACACAGAAAGTGTGTCTATAGCCAGCTGGAGGAGGTGTCCTCCTGGGGCTACAAACTATAGTGGCATCCACCCTTAGGGGTTAGCCATATTCAAATGACAAATATACGTCACGATGTGTTGCTACTACTGTTTATAACTCGCTCTGAGATTTATCATCATATATATATATATATATATATATACATATATATATATATATATAAATTTCTACTTTGTTCTGCAATGTAGGCTCCTCCTATCCTGTTATCTATTGTCGGTTCTCACAACACTGTTCCCATGCGCTGTGCTGTTGCCTCGCTTTCAAAACTAATCTGTATTTTTCTCTCCCACGATCTCTCTCTTTCACATACTCTCTCTGACTCTCTTCATTTCATTCTCTCTCCTCACTTACTCTCCGATACAAGAGAAATAATCGTTTCCATTACAGGCCCAGTGCTTGAGTGTTACTTATTTTATCAATCCTGAAATGATAAAATGTAAAGGCTACCTCGGTGGAATTTGATCTCGGAAAATAATGCCTGAAGAATTGCCGCTAAGCTATTTGTCCAATGTGCTGACGATTCTCCCAGCTCACCGCCTTACAGAAGAGAAACAATCGCAGAAGAACATTTTATTTCAAAAAATAGAAATTTTAGAATATAGTAATTTTACATTCTCTTCTAAAGTGTTGCAGCTTTTTTCCAGCAAGCTATAAAGCTAATAATAATAAAAAAAAATCCGAAAAAATAAATCTGACATTTTAAACATAGGAGAAAATGGAAGAAATTTACATTATTAAGTCAGTAGAACGTCGATCTGCGAAGTATGAGGAGTGATGTCAATAATAGAATGTGCAAGCTAGGGAAAAACCCTGAAAACCTAAGCGGTTTCTCGATACAATAATGTTCTCATATTTTTTGTTTCATTTTCTTTGCGGCGCTTCTTTTTTTTTTTGAACTTAATCATAAGCTCTTGGTTTAAAGAAACAGGAAAAAAAGTCAAGCTGTAACGACATGAGAAGAAGAAATGTAAAGCACGCCGGAAAATGGTATGACTAAAATAAATATGCATATTTTTAAAATTATATTCTTGTATGGTGACGGTTGAGATTTAACACCTGTCAAATACAGAATCTCCATTTTTGGGCTTGTTTTTTTTTTAATTCATATTTTCTGAGGATAAAGAAAATCTAAACGTGTTGCATTTGAAATTTTTTGTTTCAATTTTCGTTCCAAATGTTTAGGAGATTGTAACAGCTGCCACCTCTCACACAGATTACTTTGTTGTTTGGTATTTTTTCTGATGCCATCTGACAAATAATTTCAATTCATGTTTCATTTATTTTGCTTTTCTTGTTATAAAAGGAATCATTATTTTTCCTGCTGCATATAAAGATCCACTGTATTTGAATACAGACCAGCGATGCATAATTCTTCTTTGTTTTTACATTATATTCAAAGCTCTATGATTTTCCTTTACTGACTGACTAATGGCAGAGAGTGTCAGCGCTGACAATAAAAGTTGTGTTTCGGTTAAATCTGTTAGGCAAAAAAATGGCGTTTGTTAACATTTATTTGATGGCTATGTCCGAGTATGAAGACACTTTGCATTTTGTGTGAAAACGCAAGGCTACATGTATACTTATAGATTCTTTATGCGTGTGTACACATGCTCACGGTTATTAATATACCCTTTCGATATTTCAAATAAAGGCACAAATGTGTGTAAAATTAAAATATTAATCATAAAATTGTTGACAAAATAACCATCAACACAAGGTTCTACTACTGGGGAATGACATTTTAAGGCACTTAACTGTTATATATATATATACAACTTATAAATAAGGGCAAAGGAAAACATTTCTAATGCCGAAAATGTTGTCCATTACCATATAATATATCACAATACGCACGCTACTCGAAAAAAGCCGTCAGAAATTTCTAAAAAATTCCATTATTACCATATCGGACCGATTTCAGGCTTAGTTCGTAAGAACCCTCCCTTCGTCAGTGATACATGTGGCATATCTGACATTAGAAATTTTTTTCGTTTATTTCTAAGTTGTTTATAATTTTAACCTTTAAAGGTATTTTTAATATGCTTGCCATTTTATCCTACATTAAATAAATATATATATATATATATATATATAATATATATATATATATATATGGAGTGGGATAGAATGGGTACCAATTGTTAAAGAGAGCCCCACCTAATATGAAAACGTTGGTAGTCATGTTAACCCCCAAATAAAGAATATTTATCCACCAATGCAGTGCTGATCCCTCATTCTCACTGTTCGATATTAGAGTGTATATGTCCGAAGTCAGGACGCCATGATAGATCGTTAGCTCCTACACGCATTTTTTTCTCTCCTTATTTCTCTCCTTGTTTCTTTTCTGTGTATCTTTCTGTCGAAGAGCGTAGGCTCGAAACTTAAAAGACTTTTTCTATTTCTATTCCTGAGCGCCATATATATATATGTATAAATATATATATATACACATTTATAATAAAATACACGCCATGGACAGGAAACTTCTTTACCCATTCTATACAGCACATTCCTTGGATAATGGAACTGCAACAGTAACTCCAAACATATTTTTATTTGCATATATCCCTTTATATTTCCTATATGTACCCCTTTCCAAAATAACATTTTATACTGAACTACTATTTCCTTCTGTTAACTTCCTCACATCGTCTCTTATGACGGGATATCCTTTATATTCCTGAAACCCATGTCTTTATAAATGCCCTAGAAATGTCACACTGCCTTGGCTTTGTTGACTCATTTTACTCAATATATAAATAGATATTCCTTCTTAAACATTTTGTTCGCGTATACTGTCGCAATAAACATAGTCATTTCGAAATTTCTCAACTACAGGCGATGTTTCAACCGTCAAACACCCGTATCTAAGCTAATACATTGTACCCTTTCAAACCCCTTCATTTTCCCTAATGACCTTTTTATAATTTCTGTAGTTACCCTAATCCCGCATTTAATGTTCAGCTTTTCCCCTCTGCTTTCATTTCAGATTATATTCTAACAAATGCCTGGTATTTGTTCAAACAGTAATTCTAAAGAGATTTGTTCCTCTACATTAGTCAAACTCTATTCAATTTTCGAAAGCTAGCTGCAATGAAGGAAGATGGGGTAAAATTTACCATTCTATCGCATAATCCCTGCATGTTTCAAATACCCATGAGAAAAGATAACAATCCATTCAGCCCATCCACGCTTAAACTAATTCCAATTTCATGCTGGATTATCTCGAGAGCACAGAGAGATGCACCAGCACTGAGGAGGCACTTTGTCTAATGAAACCTAAATAAGGAATGCAAGTGCATGGAGTGCAGGAAATCTGAGTTCAAAGTTAACGGGACCGAAACAAATGTCACAGCAAAGTTTTCTGTCAGACGCTGTAACATCTATGGGTGTGTTGTGTGTATGTGTGTGAGAGAGAGAGAGAGAGTGAGTGAGTGAGTGAGTGAGTGAGTGAGTGAGTGAGTGAGTGAGTGAGTGAGTGAGTGTGTGTGTGTCTGTGTGAGTGTGTGTGAGTGTGAGTGTGTGTGAGTGTGTGTGAGTGTGTGTGTGTGTGAGTGTGTGAGTGTGTATGTGTGTGTGTGTGTGTGTGTGTGTGCATACAGGGGATGCGCAAGGAAACGGACACAAAATATATAAAATTAGAAGACATTCTTCCGTGAGATTTTCAAGAGGAAACTTTGTGGTGAATACTTCTGATGAAGCATAGAAAACGCTTGTTTACATTCCTAATATTTCTCTGCAGCCGAGGCTTTTTAAGTATATACGAGCGTATGTGATTTTTGTGTGTGTATGTGTATGTAGACAAATGTGTGTATGTGTATGTAGACAAATGTGTGTATGTGTATGTTTGCGCGCCTGTTTGTACAATGAGGTGAATGGGCGTCTGTCTTTGACGCAGAAGTTTTGGGAGGACTTCATATAACCCAAGTCTTGTGAAGATCACATTTGACCTTCCTCTGACAAGATTCAAGGCTTCTCTTTGAAAAATATTCTACTAATCAATCAGATCTAACTTAAGATTTATTCTGTCCGCACCAACATCAAAGGAAATAAACATTTTACAGAGAACTCCATCCTAAATTTTCTTTTTCAAATGCGTCTCTTTTCCAAGATCTTTCACTCCTTTATAAATACAGCTTCGCTCGAAAACAATATATTCGAATTTTCTACCCTACCCAAAAATGTGATTATAAAGAAACTTTTCGATATTCTTAGAAAAGTTCTGACGTATTTTCTTTCTTTTTATGTCACACTGTCATTTTTGAATCTGTTTAAAGATTTATATCCGATCTCGATCAAAGGTCTCACAAGAATCACCTGGTTTAGATACAATACATCGGTAAGGTAATTTCCAAAGCTTCAATGGCAGCCGTCAAAGAAACCTGAGTGTATATTTAAAACAAAGGAGCGATACTCAGATGTAGTTTACACATGTTCTACAGTAAAGTAGTGCTGCTGTACCAGAGAAAATACACTGACATTGTTTTAGAGATTGAATCAAAACTCTAAAATATTATTTCATAAATACAATACGAAAATTAGGTATGACATTTCATCAAGTTTTATATATATTTGTGCGCTTGTGGGTATTTCAGTGTATATATATATATATATATATATATTATATATATACACATTATAAAGGCGGCGAGCTGGCAGAAACGTTAGCACGCTGGGCGAAATGCGTAGCTGTATTTCGTCTGTCGTGACGTTCCGAGTTCAAATTCCGCCGAGGTCGACTTTGCCTTTCATCCTTTCGGGGTCGATAAATTAATCGACTTAATCCGTTCGTCTGTCCTTATTTGTCCCGTCTGTGTTTAGCCCCTTGTGGGCAGTAAAGAAATATATATATTATATATATATATATATATTATATATATATATATATAAAACCCAGTATTGTAATAGCTTGGGATTCAAGGAACACCAATTTTTTGATGCCCTACCACAGAACATCTGGGATCAGCGAAGTGTGGGCATGGAAGGTTTCAAAAAATGTCCAAAGAGTTTTTTTTTTCACCCCCCAAACCGGATGATCCCACAGTGTGGCAGGAGGCACAAAGACGAGCGGCAAAGACAAACTCGCTACTTCAGCAGAGGCAATACTGGGAAAAGCCCAAGGTATAGTAAAGGCAGAGCACCAGCATGGCCTAAGTCCCTGGATTAAACCCAAATAAATAAAAAGTAAGATATATATATATATATATATATATACATATAGAAAGATATGTATATATGTAAATAAATATATATATATAGTATATAACATGACGACGAACATTAGGCTGTAACGCGTAAAGGAATATATACGTACAAATATATTAATACTATTACTGGTTTTAGCCGTAAGTCCAGGCTCTGCTGGGGCAAAACACACACACACACATATAACAAAGAATCGGGGAAGAGAGACGGGCAGGTACGTTGAGATAGAAAAAAAGATAGATAGATTGAAAGATAGATAGAACGATAGATAGATAGATATCAGCATGGTCCCTACTTCACTAGTTGTCTGTTTAGTTAGCTGATATGATATTTTGATAATGGAAATAAAAGTCTTTCACTAAAAGGCATTTCCTAGATAAGCTTCGGGCATTTCTTCCCAAAACTTGACAACTTTGAATAAATACTGCTGATATATAGGAAGAAGAAACCGAAAAAATACCCACACACTCACACAAACAAAGACACACGCAAATAGACACGTACCAACATATATATATACGCACACCTAAATATACACACGCGCATATAACTATATACACATATACGCTTACATATATATACACCAACAGAAAACCTGTATACTCGCAGACAGACACACGTATACACATGTTAAAAAAAAAAATGACTGGCGCGTAGACACACAGTGAATGTAAAAAATAAAATAGTGGGTAGAAGACAGCTTGGAACCAAGAATGTGGGTCGGTTTTTAGTGAGAGTTGCTGAAAGATGATATAAATTGAAAAATTCCTCCGGGAATTTTCTTGAAAGTACAAAAAAAAAAATACCCAAATAAATAAGACAGAAAATAAAATAAATGGAGATTATTTTCTTTCGAATCCTTTTCGCTGTTTATACAGTTTTTTAAAGTTTTTTTATCATTTATCTTTACAATAAATTTCCCTTTTTAGTTTCCTATTTGTCTCATTTGTTTTAAAGAGCAATTTAAATGCAAGAAAAACCGAGAGGGCCATCGGAAATTTGAGAGCGTTAGTTTATAAGTATATACGTATATAGGCAGGTGTGTATGTCTGCCTTTAAACACACCACGAAGGTATAAAACTTATCGTGGGTGAATATTTATGATGCTTCCACTTTCACTACTATTACAACCGCTACTACGGCCCTTTATAAGTACCACTACTACTACCACTACCATCTTTGATATATATCTTTTTCACGAATGGAACGGTGGTGACGCTGAACTTTTAACACTGGACTCAATGGTAAGGTGGCATTACGTCCGGTTTCCCTTGTCAGTTCGAATTCCACCGCGATCTACGTAGCATATTATCCAATTGGGAAACTGAGTTCGATACAATAGGCTAATTTCAGTTACTCTGCCTATTGAAGTATGATTTATTTGCCTGCTATACAAGTGATTATGTTTATAATGGTTACTCCAGAGATTAGAAAGGTGGTTAATCAATGTGTGGGTGCGTAATAAGTTTGCTTATTGCAGGGTTGCAAGTTCAATCGCACTGCGTGGCACCTTGGGCAGGGAGTCTTCTACTATAACCTCAGGTTGACCAAAGCCTTGTGAGTTGATTTAGTAGATGGAAACAGAAAGAAGCCCACCACGTGTATGCTTCTCTATGTTTATGTGTGTGCGTGAGTATATGGTTATGAGAGTGCATCATCCTACTTGACTTTCTTTTCCCATAAACCACTTGATAACTGGTACTGGTTTGTTTGGGCGAGGATAAATTAGTGCGTATATATATATATATGTATATACATTTCGTTATACCGTAAGATACATAATTGTTTCATTTCACTGCTACAAAATGTGATCGAACATCTGCCAACCGATATATAAACATGTATCGGTTTCAATTTCTGCTCACAGCGCGATTGAACAAGAAAAAACTATACATTTGTTTACATATGTCCGTGCCTGTCTGTCTATTTCATTACTGATCACAGGGATAGCAAAAATATATATTTGTTCTGTACATTACACCCCGCGTATCGGATGATCCATCATAATATGTCTAGAGCGTCATTAATTAATTATTAGCAGCACAACACACACACACGGCATAATGTATACGTGCACTAGTTCGTGCGAATATGTGCGTGCAATATATATATATATTCAATATACATACATACATATATATATATATATATTCAATATACATACATACATATATATATATATATATTCAATATACATACATACATATATATATATATATATTCAATATACATACATATATATATATATATATTCAATATACATACATACATACATATATATATATATATATTCAATATACATACATACATATATATATATATATATTCAATATACATACATACATATATATATATATATTCAATATACATACATACATATATATATATATATATTCAATATACATACATACATATATATTATATATATTCAATATAACATACATACATATATATATATATATCAATATACATACATACATATATATATATATATATTCAATATACATACATATATATATATATATATTCAATATACATACATACATACATATATATATATATATTCAATATACATACATACATATATATATATATATTCATATACATACATACAGATATATATATATATATTCAATATACATACATATATATATATATATATTCAATATACATACATACATACTATATATATATATAGATATATATTCAATATCATACATACATAATATATATATATATTCAATATACATACATACATATATATATATATTCAATATACACAGAATACATATATATATATATATATTCAATATACATACAACATATCTATATAGATATATTCAATATACATACATACATATATATATATATATATTCAATACAACATACATACAGATATATAATATATATTCAATATACATACATACATATATATATATATAGATATTCAATATACATACATATATATATATATATATTCAATATCATACATACATACATATATATATATATATCATTCAATATACATACATACATATATATATATATATTCAATATACATACATACATATATATATATATATTCAATATACACATACATACATCTATATATATTATATATCAATATACATACATACATAATATATATATATTCAATATACATACTACATATATATATATATATAATATTCAATATACATACATACATATATATTATATATATATATATATATATATATAATATATATATATATGTGGTATGTATAAACGTTTTTTTAGATTTAGTATATATATGTATATTGTATGTAGCTATGTGTCTATGGATGGAGGGTGTGTTCATAGTTGTTTTAATATACAATCGAATGTGCACCGGCGCCATTTACTCTAGACATTATTTAGTAATTTTTGCCCCCCCCCGTCACCAAAAAAAGAAAAGTAATCATAGTGTGTAACAAACACAGGCGAATAAAAAAGTTGTGTATCAATAGTCTATCGTGCCATAATGATGAAGGAAAGTCGTTTGCGTGATTCAAGATAGGCGCAAACCGGCGGTTCTCTGATCGACAGATCTGCGGAACGCAATGGTATA
>NC_043014.1:51545749-51588249 GCF_006345805.1 Octopus sinensis | reverse complement strand
AATCGTGTAACGTGACGCACTGTTGTGTCCAAATTAAAACCTATTCCATACATAATATACAAACACCAAGCACACACACAAACAGGAACACGTGTATATAAATATTTTACATACACATAATTTTACTACCGTTCAGTAATTTCAAATCTCATTTCGACATAAGCCAATATCCAAGGTTACTACAATTCAATCTGGCAGGTCTCCACGCCAACGTGTTGTAGAACTCTCGAGTTTTACTAAGCTATATCCATGCAACCGTTTATTGATGCCAATACAAAAATGCTTCAATTTCCGTTTGCAATTATTACACCAACAGAGCTATTCAAATACATACATAGCGTAAGCATTACCGGAATGGGTTTTTTTTCTTCTTAAACACTTGTCCGAGAATCTGTGGAATTGTACGGGCCTCATTTGCTCCGTGTTTTCGGTGGATACGGGTGTATGCGTGTTTGTTTGTGTATGGGCGTATACACACACACACAGACATACACACACATATATATACATAAATACATATACATACATATATACATATATATATATATATATATATACATATATATACATACATACATATATATATATACATATATATACATATATATACATACATACATATATATATATACATATATATACATACATATATACACATATACATAAATACATATATATATATATATATATATACACATATACATATGCATATACACATATACATATATACACACCACACACCAACATATATATATATATATATATACATATATATTAATATACATATATATATTAATATACATATATATATTAATATACATATATATATATATATTATATATAATATATATATTATATTAATATATATATATATAGATATATATATATATAACATACAGAAGGGGCTAAACACAGACGGGACAAACAAGCGAATTAAGTCGATTACATCGACCCCAGTGCGTAACTGGTACTTAATTTATCGACCCTGAAAGAATGAAAGGCAAAGTCGACCTCGGCGGCATTTGAGCTCAGAACGCAGCGGCGGACGAAATACCGCAAAGCATTTCGCCCGGCGTGCTAACGTTTCTGCCAGCTCGCTGAATTAAGTATGATATATCGGATATATAGAAGTTGAAAATGCAATGTCAACTTCGTTCGAATTAGATCTGAGAACCTGACGAACCACACCGAAAATAGGCTACCATTCCACGGTACATATCGATACAACACCAATTCCTTTCGATTTCTTTTTTTAACTATGAAAGAAAGAAAAAAAAAATCCTTAGACCTGTGAAATATCTCTAAAGCATTTCAGCGATATTAGAAACTGTTGATATAGTTCAAAACGTTATTTGTGAAATCAAACTTAATTGTATAAATGATGGTGTGAACATGTTTATGTTGTAGTTGTTTTTGTTGCTGTTGTTTGAGATACAGAGCCAGGTGTTGCCTTTCTTGATGTGATATCATCGCCACACACAACACTGATATGGCGAATTTATTAGTGACACCTTTTCAAAAGATATCAAGATTACACAATGAAAAGAGAAGCATTTCAAATTCACCAATGTCGAGCTGTTATCTTCACATCTATAGCATAGTTAATTATTTCTGTATGACCAAAGCACCAAATAAGTTTCAATGATCGGCATTTAATTGTTTACTTAGCTGTGAATGCGATGTTTATAATTAGACTCTTGTCAATCGTTGTCAAGGTGACCTATTATTAATTACAGACAGATTTTTCACCTTATATAGCAGACACTACACACACACACACAGATTATGAGTTGGAGGTTATGCAACTGTCTGAGGGATAAATATATCTGTTGGCACTGCTGATGTATTACCTATGTATAGGTTAAAATTAGTTGGCAATTTAAATGGTAAACCATGGTGTAATATATTCAGATAAGAAAAGAAATGGAGTAACAATTAACAATTAGAAATTGATCATTGGTATTAAATGGTCATAGTTTAATTGTCGTTAAAATAACTACAATGGATAATGATTATTTAATACCAATGATCAACTTCTAATAGTTAATTGCCGCTCCGTTTCTTTCCTTTTCTGTATATAATATATATTATATATATATATATATAATATATATATATATATCTTATATATATATATATATATATATATATATATACATACATATTTTCTTCTCGAGCCATGCCAGGCTCATGAAGGCCAGTTTCTCCGCTTCAGTGGCGTATATGTTACTCTCCTGGACGGATGCCGGTCCGTCCACATAATTATTCATTTCTGCCAGCTAAGTGGTCTGGAACAACGGTAAATGAAATGTTTTGCTCACGAACACAAAGAGTCGTCCGGTCCAGGAATGGAAACCACAATCTTAAGATCACGAGTCCAATACCCTGACCACTAAATTTTATCCAAGGGAAAGGCAAAGGCCGATACAGATTGGCACCAGTGACATCACAACTCATTTCTATAGATGAGTTAACTGGAGCGACGTGAAATAGAGTGTCTTGCTCAAGAACACAACACGCAGCCCGGTCGGGGATTCGAGCTCACAACCTCACGATCGTATGCTCGACGCTCTAACCACTGAGCCATATATATATATGTGTGTGTGTGTGTGTGTGTGTGTGTGTGTGTGGTGTGACGGGATGTTGGAGGTGTATCCGAGGTATGCTTTCCTAGCAATTGAGCTTGAGGTGAGAGCATGTGTTGAAACAATTACAGAGTGGAACACAGGTATTAGCCATTCAAAAACACCCAAGGACTATTTATTCCATGTTAACATGTATTGTTTCGTATCGAAAATTTCGTCGCACCAACTACGACCAGAGCTCTGACGCAGTTTTACTGCCTCTGTTTCAGTACCTTTCTGCCCGGCGTGCCATCGATTCTGCCATCTCGCCGACTTTGGTCAGAGAAATATTAAATAAGGCTAGAGAATTATTATTTTGAAGACACGAATATAGATAGACACATTAGTGGTGAAATGGGTTGAAACGTTCCCAGGATAATTACACACTGCATTAATTAACACATGTAGTATATGTGTGTGTGTTTGATCAGATATTTATGTAGATATTTTTAATTAATATCGAGTCCTATATATGCATTTTACATATATGCGTGTAACTGTGTCTACAAAAACACACAGACAGACAGACAGACAGACAGACAGACAGATAGATAGATAGATAGATAGATAGATAAATAGATAGATAGATAGATAGATAGATAGATAGATAGATAGATAGATAGATAGATAGATAGATAGATAGATTCACTGATAGGTTTGAGACAGTGGGGGCCTTAATTATAATGTAAAATCTGAAGTGGCGCCTAAAACTATTTCGTTAACGGAAATTCAACTGATAGAATTTAATACGCGAACACTCACACACAAACACTCACACATATGTTGTAGCAATATATATGTTTATATTTGCGTTTGCATGCATGTCAATGCAGTTGCACTCCAATACAAAATTCTAAATTGAAATCCAGGCATTAGCATACTTAAAAATGTATTAATTAAAATGTCAAGGCTACATATTTCATTTCATTCAACAGGGATCAACTACATGGCCGTTAAAAAAGCGGAAGTGCTGTTCCTCAATACACAACATAATTGCAAATTACTAACCCATGCTAATTAAGTTCCACAAATGTCACAGTGATTTTTTTTCTTTTTTATTCTCGCTAACATATATTAAATTGTAGTTGAAATCTGTTATAATTATAATATAAACTAACTGATGGACATTTTTGGTATAAAAAATACATATTTATTTACCCACCCCCACTCTCATGCACTTGCAACATCCTCGAAGTAGGTATATGCGGGTTTGTGTATGGGTATTACAGTCCCTGTTAGCATATCTCTATACAATTATGTGTTTTAACTACAGCATTAGAACATTTTAGCTCTTATTTCTAGCAATGTAGGTGTGTTAAAATACTTAGACACATTTAGGGTTTATTATAGTTTTCCTTCTTGGTAATATAGTAACACACTGACCATGGTTGTTTATGTTAATTTACGTATGTGTGTGCGTGCGTATATATATATACATACATATATATATATATATATATATATATATATATACATAAATATATATATGCATACACATATATATATATATGTATAAGGTGATTTATGGATAATAACGTACTAAATTCTGGTGCTTCAACTTAAGTACCTAATTCATCTGAAGATATATATATATATATATATAAGGTTAATCCAAACGGGAAAACAGAAAAAACAACACGTGGAACAATTACAGTATTATTATTATTAGGCGCTCAGGAAAATGGAAGAAGGAATATATATATATATATATGTATGTATATATGTATGTATATGCATACATATACGTATTCTCATATACACACACATACATACACATATAGGTGTGTATGTGGGTATGTTTGTGTGTGTGTAAGAATATATGTAAAAACGTTTGTTTTATGTGTAGCTATGCTAAAAGGAATTTACCATTACACTTAAGAACTCTATAATACTTTTTTTTACAAAAGTCCATATTTATTGAACATTTACAAGAGGAGGGGAAACAGTGACTTTGTGGTTTCAGCCCACTAGCCTTCCCGGTACAGAACAGCAGAAAATACGTTCATGCAAGCAGAGTTGAACCACGAACCTGCTGCAGCCGTGTTACCGATGAGAACAACCCCCCCGGAGCGATTCTCAGAATGAAACACGTAATTCTATCATTCTAATTGGCAAATCTAATAATGTTTACAGTCAGTTGTCTCGTACGGCAATTGAAATATCACTTTTCAGGTTTAATAGCGAATTTACTGTAATATTTCCAAGCATTCTTAAGCAATTAGTTTTAACATTCTGCGATGTAATAGACCTGCAAAAGGAACGTCATTGAAGAGGCGCGACGTAGGTTTTGCCCCTTCTCTTTTTACTCTTTTACTTGTTTCAGTCATTTGACTGCGGCCATGCTGGAGCACCGCCTTTAGTCGAGCAAATCGACCCCGGGACTTATTCTTTGTAAGCCCAGTAGTAGTACTTTTCTATCGTCTCTTTTGCCGAACCGCTAAGTGACGGGGACGTAAACGCACCAGCATCGGTTGTCAAGCAATGCTAGGGGGACAAACACAGACACACAAACACACACACATCCACATATATATATCTACATATATACGACAGGCTTCTTTCAGTTTCCGTCTACCAAATCTACTCACAAAGCATTGGTCGGCCCGGGGCTATAGCAGAAGACACTTGCCCAAGATGCCACGCAGTGGGACTGAACCCGGAACCATGTGGTTGTTTAGCAAGCTACTTACCACACAGCCACTCCTGCGTGAAATATATTTTAGTTTCAAGAGAACCGAACATGCGTGTTTCTCATTAAATAACTAGTTTGGCTTTTTTTCTCCATGCAGTTATTAATAGGAAATGTGGTTTCATAATATCCTCATGAAGTACCGCCCTCATTTATCACTCCGTCGGTTGCGACGAGGATTCTACTTGATCCGATCAACAGAAAAGCCTGATCGCCAAATTAACGTGCAACTAGCTGAGCAGTTTTCAGATACACTTAGCTTTAACGTAGTTCTAAGGGAGATTCAGGGTGATACAGAGCGTGACGAGGGTGGCCATTTCAATTACAGCCACAATTCATTTTATCAGCAACATTAGATAAATGGACTTGCTGAAGAACACAACGATTCACTGGGAATCGAACTCACGACCTTACGAGTGTGGGCCAAATAACCCTTACCATCGACCCACGTGTTTTCCCTACTAACGTTATGATAATCCTTTCTACTAGAAGCACGAGAACCGAAATTTTTGGGAGGTGGAGCCAGTCGATTAGATCAACCCCAGTACATAACAGGTACTTAGGTACTTAGGAAATGCTTAGGTACCGCTAAGCATTTTGCCCGGCGTGCTAACGATTCTCCCACCTCTGAGTATTATTCTGACAACCACCTAATTGTCACATTATATATATATATATATATATATATACATATATACACACACACATATATATATACATATACATATATACACACACATATATATATACATATATATACATACACACACCACACATACTATATATGTATATATGTATATAATATATATATTGTGTGTGCATATATATATATATATATATATATAATATATATATATATGTGTGTGTGTGTGTGTGTGTGTGTGTGCATGCATATATATATATATATATATATATATATATAATATATATATACATATACGGACAAACGTACTCAGGTATTCGCAGTCGGAAACATGGAAGTTTACATATTTACATACACTCGAGTGCGCACAGATCTAACTACTTATATCCGCGAGTGTATACATATCTATGTAAGCAAGTGGAATGTAGTAGCATGTCTGTGTATGTATGGGTATGTGTGTATGTGTGTGTCTGTGTGTGTGGATAAGAGAAATGGCGTATGGAGAAACACTTAACGTAGTTAAGTGGTTTGACCTTCAAAAAATGCTCTGTTTGTAATCTGATGATTTGTGAGTTGGAAAGATTCTTTACTTGGGGAATAAATTTATTTAAAATGGTTCCATTGTTTTTGGTGAGACATGAGATGGTAGCAGAGAGAGGAGAGAGAGAGAGAGAGAGAGAGAGAGAGAGCGTGAGGGAGAAAAGAATGTACATAATCTTCAAGCCAGTGAGGTTGTTATACTCTTTATAGTCGTTAAATCCACACACACGTACACACACAAACATTATATATACCATTGTGCCTCCGTGCGTATGTATGTGTGTGTGTGTGTGTTTGTGTGTGTGTGTGCTTGTGTGTGTGTGTGTGTGTCTGTGTGTATACTGTTGAAAGCATTGATAAAACTTGACAAGTCTGCCGATCAAAAAGTTATACTTTCTTTGGTGAAACTTCTGTTTTATGTCAACATCACACTGATACTACATTTCACAGGTTGCTACCTGTGATCCAATTTCGACATATTCCAGCACCGAAGAAACTTTTACTTGCTCCTTCGACATGCTAGATAGGGCCACTAAATCTCTCGCTCCTTCAAATGGTACCACACTATCGTAGAAGAATGATGTACCACACTATGGAAGAAGAATGATGTACCGGACCATAATTACGTCATCCACGTAACGCCCAACGCTGTTTTAGATCAACTAGAACCGTTGGAGAGCGTGAAACTGGATTTTGTTTATATAAGAGAAACACTGAATATTCGGGAGTAGAATGCCTTATATCAGTGTTTCTCGATTGGAAATCAAAGCGTAAGAAATATTTTGAAATAAAAGCATATGGAACACGTTGAAACAAAAGCCGATCAAACACGATAAAATCAAAGCGCTTGAATTACTTTGAAATCAAATTCTGTGGAATACTTTGAAATCAAATCCTATGGAACAAATTTGTTGCTCATAAAGGTTTACAAAATCTTAATGGAGACCCCAAGAGTCGAATGGACATCGGTTGAGAAACGCTGCCTAAATTAATGATTCTGTTGGATGAATATCGGCCTTAGGATAAATAACATCATGAAAGTAGAAACGTATGTATCGTGAAGTCCTTGATGTATTTATAAATGAAAAGGGATTGTAGAGGTGGTACGTTAGCATAAAAGGATAAGGCGGCGAGCTGGCAGAATCGTTAGCACGCTGGGCGAAATTCTTAACGGTATTTCCTCTGCCGTTACGTTCTGGGTTCAAATTCCGCCGAGGGCGACTTTGCGTTTCATCCTTTCGGGGTCGATTAAATAAGTACCAGTTACGCACTGTGGTCGATATAATCGACTTAATCCGTTTATCTCTCCTTGTTTGTTCTCTGTATGTTTAGCCCCTTGTGGTTAGTAAAGAAATATGTAGGTTAGCATAAAATGTCTGCACGAAGAGGTTGAACTTGAGAACAAACAACAGTTTGTTGTAATCACTAATTAGAAAAAGATACAAGAAGTTTGTTTCCCAACCACATGGTTCCGGGTTCGGTCCCAATACTTGACATCTTGGGCAAGTATCTCCTAAAGCCTCGGTCCGAACAAATCTTTGTGAGTATATTTGGTAGAAGGAAACAAAGTAGCTTGTTGTTTACATGTGTGTGGTAGTGGTGGCAGGGTTGTGCCTGTGTATAACTCCCCGCACACAACCACCACTTGCTAACCAGTGTTGGTGTGTTCACGTCCCTGTATCTTGGCGACCGATAGAATATGTACGACAGAATGCGACCGACAGAATAGTACCAACCTTTAAAAAATAACGAGCTCCGCTCGCGTAAAACTTTTTCAAGGCAGCGCTACAGCATGGCCGCAATCTAATGAGTGAAACAAGTAAAAGATAAAAGAGCTTATCAACCCAATTAACACAGAGCTATCCAGTCATTGGGATTGAATTATGCGAGTCAAGATACACCGTACGTGGAGGAATAGGGCAATAGTTTAATGTTAGAATTGCATTCCATCTTAAGTCAACTCCAGGAATTTCTGTGCGGTTAGGGGTATTCAGCAAAAACGAACAGTGGTAAGATCAAGAACAAAATCAACTCCCAGAACATGGGTTCTGTAATTTATGGTAGACTTACTAGCAATAACATTGGAGAGGGAGAAATGCAGGAATATCACACAAACACACACACAAATATTACGCAAATGCACCACAGAATGATCACTGGAAAAGTCCATTTAGATTTTCGCTGTCCTTACTATAAATTGTTCTATCAGAAAACTTAAGTTGTTATCTATCTATCTAACTATACTCACCACAAAGATAGTTTTTTTTATCTATCTGTATGCGTAATATGAGTGTGCGTAACTACGTGAGTGTATATATATGTATATATATATAATATATATATATATATATATAATATAATATATATATATATAATTGTATATAATTTTTATCAAAATGGTACTTCATCGATTGCTCTATTGCTTTTATCAACTTCACAACTAAGAGGAATCGAATAAGTCGTGAGTTAGCCAGACAAGTAGATAGGAAAGCGATATAAAGCAAGATAAGGAGACAGATAGACAGAGAAAGAGACAGATAGAGACACAGAGCGAGTGAGTGAGTGAGTGAGTTAAAGAGAGTCAGAGCAAAATACCTACAGTATTGGCAACACAAATAGACAGCAATGAAAGTAATAAAAATAGATATAATAACATTAAAAGAAGACGAGAATTAAGTGAAACAACGTCACAATGTCAACATCGAAACAAATGAGTGGCTCTCGTTTTGAGTAGATATCTTCAATGAACCGACTAATTTAAGACGACTTTTCGAATAATCCAACCGGGTAACTATATATATATATATATATATATATATATATATATATATATATATATATATACATCTTTTATTTGTTTTAGTCATTTGACTGCGGCGATGCTGGAGCACCACCTTTAGTCGAAAAAATCGACCCTAGCACTTATTCATTGTAACCCTAGTACTCAATATATCGCCACTTTTGCCGAACCGCTATGTCACCCGACGTAGACAAGCCACCATCTGTGTCAAAAGATGTTGGGGAGAACACACATACAAGCACACTCACGTATTTTATCTATATACATATATATATATACATATATATATATATATATATATATATATATATATATATATATATATATATATATATATGCACGTATGTATATATAGAGGAAGAAATGAAAATCGAGAAATTTACATACATTAAAATACGCGTGTACACATACTGGCGTATAAGGATATATACATATATACGCGTATGCGTGTGCGTGTGTATGTACAAACGCATATATATATATATATATATATATATATATATATATATACGCAGAGAGGCACAACTGCAAGGGGAAATGCAAAAGAGGATAGAACGCGTAGCTAGTTTCCTTCCGTATCTCGAGGCAATTTCGTGCTTTCAAATTCAGTCGAAGTCTGAGTTTCATCAGCCCAAAACGATAACACTTGCAGGCAAGTATTTCTCCCTTTCTCTTTGTAGCTCTTACGGGCAGTTTGCTCCTCTGGGTCGACAGTACATTTCTACTATATCGGTTTTCGTTATGTTCCCTCTGATTATTCTCACTTGAAGCGTTTTACCTTTAGTTCTAGTTTAAGATATTCATCAATGGATATTGCAGCAACATCAATACTTCCCTCCTAAACACAAACCCTTACCAAACTCTGCTAGAATGATATTATTAACCCACAAGCACGCAAGAATTCCAAGACATATTCATTTGCCATATGCATGCCCTTACACTATAATCTATATGCAAAGGCATGCAAATATCATTTGTTTTTACACTGATGCGTACTAAATCGCGCTCATACACTGCAATGTATCCGGGGCTTTTACTGTATAAGTTTCTAATTTATTACAGTGTAACAACACATAATAGTCATATAGGAGAGAAAATAAAATATATAATAATTATAACATATTGGTAATATATCGATAACTTTTATTGGCTTCAAGTGCATATGGCTATGATTGTAGCATAAGATCAAAATACGAGAAAAATGTGGCAGAGAGTTTATACTTCAACTACTAATATCACTACTACTATTGCAGCTACGACCACCCCTGTAAACAATAATAAACCTTTCTACTACAGGCACAAGGCCTTCAATGGAGGGGAGGGGACGAGTCAATAATATCGACCCCCAGTGTTTCATTGGTATTTAATCTATCAACCCCGAAATGATGATAGGCAAAGTCGACCTCGGCGGAATTTGAACTCAGAATGTAAAGACGGTCCAAATGCCGCTAAGAATTTTGCCCGGCGTGCTTCCGATTCTGCCAGCCCGCCACCTTAATAGTCATACCTTTCTATTACAGTGAATAGAAAGTGAAGAAAAGCTGATGTAAACATGCGCAAAAGGTTTGGTCGCCAAAGGAAATTATAGAAAATTATACGATTTTTTAAGAGACTAACTATGTTATTGGAACATGGGGACTAGATATGATGGAGGAGAAGGGGCAAAGACACAAAATACAGGGTAAAATCATAGACTTTGAAATAGTGTATAATATTAATGGGGATATCAAACACATTGAGAAAACTATGAAATATGAGGACCAATGCAGGAAGATGCAGAGACTGTGAAACACGAAGCTGACAATTATCCCTATGCCATCCTGTATTCATTTAGTTTCCAAAGACACGTTTCCAAGCTTCAGGATAGAATCCCTACTAATTCATTTAACATGAAATACCATGTTTGTAACAAGAAAAACAACAACAACGAAAAAAATCATGAGAATTTAAATATCTTTTGTTTATTACCATACCTTAGGTTTCGTATATATACGTAATCCATTCGCTAAGTCTATTGTATTGACGTTTTATGATCATGAATGTTGTTTCGGAAGAAATGCTATTTTCTTAAGAATCTAGCTACTCCTTAGTAGCAGATCATGGTAGATGTTATATATTATTATATGATTTTGTTGATCTCCTTTTTAAAGTCTTATCCCCGAGACCTTACAAGTTCTAAATTTTATGATCACAAAGCATCCGTTCGTTTGTCTAAAAACAAGTCGGTATCGTTATTACTATTATTATTGTTATTACTATCACCATAAATTCATACGAGCTTCTAACCTACCAAATCTTGCACCTCTGTTTGTGAGGTGTGTACGAGGTCGATTCTTTGTTGTTTGCAGTGGTGTTTCTTTTTTTCGGTACAGTATTGTGTTCCTACATTTCATCTACGCACAGTGATTTATGTTGCACTATAGGTGATTGGCGATCTATTGTTATTATTCAATAATAACAACAATAATAATAATAATAATAATAATAATAATAATCCTTTTTCATCGCCTATCGTATATGATCCAATAATACTATGTCAGTTTTAGCGAGATAAGTTTCCTAATTGAGAGTAAGAAGACCAGAATCGATCGGTAACGGCTCAGCATTTGAAGATTAAACGCATATGCCAACAAGCGAATAACTATCATTTTACGATCGCTTTATATTGCTTACAAGGATAGAAATCTGATACATTTAGAATTCATGTTAAGGATCGTTCGCTAAATTTATATTCCCTAAAACTTTTGATCAGGTTTCTAGCGCTTCCTGCGAGCGTAATGTGTTAAACCTTGATTTATGCATTCATATATATATATATGCATGAATATATGAATGTATATATATGTGTGTATGTGTATATATATATGCATAAATATATGTATATATATATATATATATATGTATGTATAGAAATATACATATATATATGTATGTACATGTATATATATATATATATATGTATACCTGTATATGTATATACATATACACATTATACATATCTCTCTATATATATATACATATATACATATATACCCATATATATATGTATGCATGTATACATATATATATATATATATATATAATATATATATATATATATATATATATATATATATATATATACATGGCTGTATGCATATATATATATAGATGGATAGATAGATAGATAGATGGATCCATATATACATATATTCATGTGTACATTTTTATACGGGCATGTATATATATATATATATATACTTTTGTGTATATAATAGATTCGTGTATCATGTATAAGTTTTGATATACGTGCACACACAATGCTCACACTCAAACACATATGCCATTATATATATATATATATATATATATATATATGGAATATATATAAATAATATAGATGTGTGTATGTATGTCTATACATCATAAAAACCTATAAAAGGAGTAAACCGATGTTTATAATGTGTTGTGCGTTGGATACGTGTATCTATTGAGTTATAAACGAATATGCGATTTTGCTCTCCTCCTCTTCAACGTCTGATGGATGATCGGTCAGAAGGCATAATCTTCCATATTGATTTCTTCAATAACGTGTAGAGAGAAAGAGAGAGAGGGGGGAGAAAGAAAGAAAGAAAGAATAATACAGAGAAATGGTGAGAGAATGATGTATCTTGAGTCATCTTAGATTACGAACTAAGAAAATTGTTGCTTCTTTTCTCTTTTGTATTTTCTTCTATATGCTGCTGTGCACTTATCCTTCCAATGTTCCCTATTTTACTGCTTTCTCGCAACCAAGAGAAGCATCATAATCTCTCTCCTCCTCCTCCTCCTCCTCCTCCTACTACTACTACTACTACTACTAATAATATAATAATAATAATAATAATAATAATAATAATAATAATAAAAATAATAATGATAGAAATAATAATAATAAAAATAATAATGATAGAAATAATAATAATAAAAATAATAATGATAGAAATAATAATAATAAAAATAATAATGATAGAAATAATAATAATATAATAATATAATAATAATAATAATATAATAATAATAATAATAATACTATAACGGTGAATTTACTGATTGTTTAAGGACTCGAGTAAAATGCTTACTAAAATTTAGTCCTTTAATTTCAAATGCTGCCGTGATCAGCTTTACACTATTCTTTCGGAGTCGAAAAGAGGTTTAAGATGTCAGAAATGAGACTGAAGTCACCCAGTAGCCCCTATCCTAAGCATTTTCAGGTGTAGTATTATTGGATCTGTGCAGGTATTTTGGGAAGAAATCGTCATCTTGGAATAAGTGACATGTGTTGCCTGTTTCAAAGACTATTTTTTCTTATTATTCTCTTCGTTAAAATAGCGTCTACAGGTTTTGTCCCCGTTTCGATCCGCTTACGGTTATACCAAATGATTTCAGAGCTCGATCTACACCATTTAATTGTTACCCCGCCCCAAAAAAGTATTATTTTGTGCTAATAAGAGTTTAAAAGTGAGTTTACAAGGCCAGAAACTTGATGTCTTAATCTATCACAGTAATCCTAGTCTTCACCCGGTATTTACTCTATCAACTCAGGATAAAAACCAAGAGAGAATTTAAACTCAGAACATAAAAAGAACCGGAAAGAATACTGCTAAACCTTTTGTCCGTTACGAAAATAATTCTGATTCTTCGCCGCTTCGTTTCGAGCAAATATTCGAAATCATATCGCCCTCACTCACACACTAATTAGAATCAACCACTTTGTGCCTATAAAATCATTGCCTCTCCATTTGAATGTTTGGAGAACCTTACTGTATTGCAAGCATTTGGAATGTAAGCTTCAGAAGTATACAATTAACTCGGATGCTTCAGGAAGAGCCTCCTCCTGTCAGAACATGTAAGTCATGACAATATCAATCCCACCCTTCTACCATTAGAATAAGAAAAATGTCGCTTAAAGAAATTTAGTTGTTGAAAGTTAGCACAAAATTACAGTTATACATTCCTTTCGTAAATATGTTCGTTAGCGGAGAAATATGATTTTTCAAAAATCTTAAGAGTGTTTTACATCAGCTGTGCGCTTGCTGATATTCACCTGTTTTGCCACTAGCGTACAGGGGGAAAATATGTGAGCTCACATGGTTGTCATAAGATGAAATGGAGGTCTCTTTTGTTAAAGAATATATGAGAGGTGACAAGCCGCATAATTGTGCTCATATTTCAGAAAGGTAGACAATATTTGAACACTAACTTCTGTTAAGATCCAAACAATTGTTCGAAGAGAATGTTGGGAGAAAAAGGAGAGAAATTCCTACAGGTAGAAGACAGTACACGTATTGTTTGAGTAGAATTCAAACATCAAAGAAACATGCATGGCTTTAAACATGGCTACTGGTTAAATGTGGAGGGTAATACAAACTAAAAACGTTCTCATTGAGTGGTTTCTGTAAATCCTCCGATTACTAACTTAGATAAATAGATCTGTGGTAGACCGGGTGCTATGCTTGAAGACGCTTACCCAAGGCCACAACTTGCGGCAGGATTAGTTTAAGATTATCTTAAAACCGCTTAGTAAGTGTATCTAATTATTGATTTGATAAGCAAAAGCCTAGGTTAAACATTCTGGATTTAATGTTGTTTAGCTTCAAGTCACAAGCTCTCAGGTATAGAAGGAAAGATATCCATCTGTCAGTTTTCAAAGATAGTGTGTCCAGAAGACACGCTATCGAATTTGAACTTCCTTAGAGAAAAGAAACACTAGCATCTATACTGATTGAAATTTGACTGTTGATTTTAGCTGGTGGGTTGCATGTGCTGAAGCCTGCTCGATGTCTCATCTCATTCCAGCGTTTGTGGGTTGGAAGAGGAGTTGTGGAGAGTGCCTGTAACTGATTTGCTGGAGATACAACACAATAGATGGCGAGCAAAGAATAAATAGTTTATGGGACTCGACACTATAGATTTTCTCACGGATTCTATGGGAAATCGTTTCCAAATGCGAGCTGATCTATAGCGCTGAGAATCAATTTTTATATATTCTACAAATTAGTAAGCACGTTGAAACAAACGCAAAACAATGGTTGGACCATAAAAATAAACACAAATATGGCGTCTTCCGTTCATGCTCAATATTTTGATTAGAAAAGCTATTTGAAAGAAATAATCAAATATATTGATTATTGGCTTTAGTATTATATCATACAAAGCACACAGAATGTTCAATGGATATATTGCAGATGTAATTTGAAATCAGCTGCTGAGTAATATAAAAATATAAAATAGACAAGAGAGAAATAACAAAAACAACAGCAGGGAAAAAACAAAAAATGAGACAAATAATAATATTACTATTATTATTATTATTATTATTATTATTATAACGACAACAATAACAACACTCCAATGTGGTACGTAAAAAATTACATGAATATATCCGACATACAGGAAAAACCTTGCCTGGTAAGTTGTTGGAATATGTGTATATTATATACATACATACATATGTGTATATATATATATCATACATACATATATATATATATATAGAGATATATATGTATATATATATACATGTATATATATATGTATATATATGTATATATATGTGTGTATGTATATATATGTATGTATGTATATATATGTATATATGTATGTATATATATATATATATATATATATATGTATATATGTATGTATATATATATATATGTATATATATGTATATGTATATATATGTATATATATATGTATATATATTTATGTATATATATGTATACATATGTATATATATGTATGTATGTATATATATATATATATTTATATAGATATGTATATATATGTATACATATGTATATATATGTATGTATGTATATAATATATATATTATTTATATAGATATGTTATATATGTGTGTGCGTGTGTATACGCACACACATACAGACGCACATGTATATGCTTTCTTGTTTGTGTTTGTATTTATAAAGTACGAGGTACGTATACACATACATACAAACAAACAAACACACATGTATATATGTATGTATTTATATATATATATATATATATATATATATATATAATATTATATATATATATATATACAAATTCACTTGCGTAGTCACGCATGTACGCACGCATAAATGTCGATGTATATTTAGCAGGAAAATGAATCTTCGCAATTAAAAGTGTAATGGAAATGTTCCCCTTTGGAATACAAAATGGCGAATAACAAATACAAAAAAGCCATCTCTAGCTAATGTACGGCTTTCAAATTGTACTCCAAAGCGAGGCTTTAAATCCCGGTTGCTTTTTATCCTCCTTCATCTCTTAAAAATTATACATTGGAATATCTCATTATTTTGTAATAATGATGGATATTTTACTCTCCAATTCCTGTTGCATTGAATAGAAGCGGCTTTTATGTATTTGGTAGGAATTCAAAGTTGTTCTACCTATGTTAAATTGTTTATTGTTTGTTTATATTTTGTCGCATTTCCTGACTAAAGACACGTAAATTACACACGCCCACACACTGACTACTCGAACAGAAGCGAAAACACCTCCACACGAATCTTTTATCCTTTATGTGTTTCAGTTATTGAACTGCAGTCATGTCTGTGTGGCCGTGTGGTATGTATAATGCTTACCAACCATATGGTTCTGGGTTCAGGCCCACTGCCTGGCACCTTGAGCAAGTGTCTTCTACTATAGCCTCAGGCTGACCAAAGCCTTGTGAGTGGATTTGGTAGACGTAAACTGAAAGAAGCCCGTCGTATATATGTATATGTATATATATCTATGTGTATGTGAGTGTATGTGTTTTTGTGTCTGTGTTTGTCCTACCAACATCGCTTGACAACCGATGTGTTTAGGTCCCCGTAAGTTAGCGGTTCGGTAAAAGAGATCGACAGAAAAAGTACTAGGCTTACAAAGAATAAGTCCTAGCTCCATCATGGCCACAGTCAAATGATTGAAACAAGTAAAAGAGAATAAATATATATATATATATATATATATATATATATATATATATAATATAATATATATATATAGGAACACGCACACACACGCAGAACACTGGGGATAGTTGAGCGTAAATTAGCCAACACGTTAAACTCATAAGTCAGCTACAGAAAGTGGTGCACACAAACAGAACCTGTAAATATTGGTATTTAATGTAAACCACGCAAGCAAGAAATACAATATCCTCGTCCCAAGTAACTGTGAGCAGAACAGTGAATGTTTGTTGAAATATTATGCGCAGCGTGACAGATTTTTAGATCTAGGGACAGATAACCGAGTTATGACATCTGATTGACAGAAAAGTAATTACGTCCGCTGATAATACTGGATTCCGTAAATCCAAATGAGTGTAGAAAGAAACAAATTAATGGGAATTTATTTAAAAACAGAATGGAAAATGCGACAACTGCATAAGCTTGAACAGAGCCTTTCCCAGTTACTGAATTTGATAAAATCTTCAATGTGGCATTCAAATTTATGCAAAAAATGTCTGGCAGAAGACTCAAATTGCCATAGAGACCTTCAGGAAAATATTGTTTTACGGTTACGAATTCAGGTACCGAAATAACTAACATTGCTAACGAGATGACACATTTCTTTAAGAGATACAAAAATTAGTCGCATGCACACTGACACACACATTTATACATCCCTTTGCAAATAATAACATCGTGGACTCTATCCGAGTCCATAAGAGGAGCGTCTGAGATTGCCGCAAGTTTCTTTGCGTCTACATCTTATACTACTAAATTACATACATATATGTATATATAGAATGTAATGCAGTTTGTCCATGAAAGTGAAAACCCAGAAATTCGGATCGTTGAAATTATTTCATGAGGAGTTTATAAAACCATATACTCATGATGCATATGTGATGATATGCTTATTTAACTACGTGACTTGCGTAATGTTACAACCGTTTCGCTAACTTCTTTCTGTAGTATTAATATCAGTATATATGTAACGCATAGAGTATCTTTATAAACAGGGCTAATTTAGATGTTTTTTTCTTAGATTGAAAACTGTTATAAACATCCTTAAGTGATGTCTATATCTTATTGCATTCACATCAGAGGGGGCTGCTTTAGTTTCACGAGACTCAGAGTAACAAGATGCCAATCTATTTGTATACTTAACAATTACAGTAACTAGAGAGACGAGGGAATACTAATTTGCATACCCTAAGTTTTCACACCTTATTATAAATACCCAAGTGTCTGACAACGGTCCATGCAATATCAAGACAATATGTAGTATATATATATATATATATATATATATATATATATATATATATATATAATATCGTATCAGAGGTCTACGTGTAAAAATTTAGTCCATTCCAGGAAACTAGATTGTAAAATGTTTTTATTTTTCATTTCGCTCCTGTCCAATGTTATCCCTAATTTTGTGGTTATAGAGCCTAGCTGTTTTTTCTAGCGTTTTGAATCCCAGGAGTGGATTCCTCATGCGTTTAATGTACACTGTATATATATATATATAACGCGAGGACATGGAACAAACATAGTATAACTGGACGCTCAGGAAAGAACGAAAGAAGAAGGGTTTAAAGTTTCGAGCTGAGCTCTTCGTCGGAAACAGGAGAAGGAAAGATCCAGAGAAGGGAAGACAGAGGAAAAAAATCGCCAATGGTACACACAAGGTCACATTTTGAAATATATATATATATATATATATATATATATATATATATATAGAGAGAGAGAGAGAGAGAGAGAGAGAGAGAGAGAGAGAGAGAGAGCCCGTTTATATTTAAACACATTTCACTAGCATGCATCATTATATTGTGCAGTAGTCTTTCCGTAGATGATTGCATAACAAACTTACGACGACAGAACTTAACAGAAAATTGCAGCTTAATTCAACATTCTCTTTTACTCTAGGCACCTGGCTCGAAATTTTGGGGGAAGGGGCCAGTCAATTAGATCGACCCCAGTACGCAACTGCTATTTAATTTATCGACTCCGAAAGGATGAAATGCAAAGTCGATCATGGCGGAATTTGAACTCAGAACATAAAGACAGACGAAATACCGCTAAGCATTTCGCTTAACACCGTTGCCGAGATCCAGAGCAAATCGCAGAAGGCCTTCGACTCGTTTACACAAAACAAATTCCAGCCCGGACTCCAAATACTGCAGCAACGCGGGAATCCCCCAGGTTGCCATGAAGTGGGATCGATCGTGGCACAGTGTGGTTGGGAAGGATGATTCTTCCCAAATATTCATATCTTCGCTTATAAAGTATACAATGCGAAAATACAATCGGACGACGAATTGTGAATGATACTTAATCGAAAGTTAGATTTATATATATTTGCAGGGAAGTGTAAGCATTCGTTAACTCTTGTGCTATCTCATTCGAAATAGCAATTTTAACACAATATATATATATATATATATAATAATTATATATATAATATATATATTATATGTGTATGTGTGTGTGTGTGGTGTGTGTGTATGTGTGTGTGTGTGTGTGTATGTATATTTATATACAGTATGTGTGCGTTTTGTGATTATGTATATTTCCCTGTTAAAGATAATATGTAATTCTACACGAGAAAGTAATATACAACAGCAGATATATTAGATTGGTGTAGAAAACTAGTTATTCCAAAATAATGATTAGAATAGGTTTATGCTAGTTGTGCGTAGTTCGCATTGAAGAAACGTAAGTTGGAGGGGTGGTAGCAAACAAAACGTACATGGATAATCATATAAACTTAGTGACAGCTACATAATAAATAAATAAATAAATATATAAACATATATATATATGTGTGTGTGTATATATTCTTCTATGAATGTATGTATGCAAGTATAGATACTTGCAAGTATATATAATATATATATATATATATATATATATATATATATGCATGTATATGCTTCTATGAATGTATGTATGCAAGTATAGATATGCTTATGTTCTTATATATGTTTGTAATCAAACATATATTTATATATATATATATATACAGATATATATGCTTGTATTTCAAACACAGTGTGACAATCAGATAAGGTTGAACAAGAAGTCAGACAATGTAATATTCGAAAACTAATTGTGTTATATTTTTCTATTATGGGCGAGTGTCACAGCAGTAATGAGAGACTGAATGAGTATGTCATACAGTTTAAATATTTACTGTTCCGTCGTTGAATCACAGCGGCAAATGGTTTATAAATTCTGTATTGTAAGAGAAGAAGAAGAAAATTGAAAGCAATACGGAGAAGGTGAACTCTGTAAATAATAGAGTCTGGAAAATACGAAATGGAACATAAAAATGGCTGCGCGTGTGTTGGCCTGTGTGTGTATGAGAAGGAGAGAGAGAGAGAGGTGTATATTGAGACGAAGAGAATACGAGTGTGTGTCTGATGATTGCATATAGAATGATTATATACGGAGACAGCGGCCTACAAAATATTCTCTGCTTGCACAACACAGTCTACCGAGACTCGAATGTTTGCATAGAATATGGCCGATCAATGGAAATATATAAGCTAGCGAGCGCAGCAACGTTAATATACTTTAAAAGCTAATGGATGACACAAGGAACGGATTTGAACGTGACCGTGTAAAACGTGTTCCAAGGGAAGACTCCGTGAAGCTATGATCGCTATATATCAATAAAGAAATTGCGCCCTCTACACACACACACACACACACACACGGACACATGCGTGTGTGTTCATAAATGTATATATACATATATATAAATGTATATATGTACGTATGTATCTATCTATCTATCTCTCTCTCTATATATATATATAACATATATATATATATATATGTAACAAATATATATAGATGTAACAAGTATATATAGATGTAACAAATCAACGAAGAAATACGTTTGTTTTCTTCAATTACCTTCTCAAATAACGGTCGTATCTACTCAAGCTTAAACTGAATTAGCTACCAATCTATATATCTATCTGTCTCATAGCCTACTTCTCTGTCTATTGATTTATCTATCCGTCTACTTTATTGTATAATACGGTGTCTTTCCTTCGCTCTTTCTGCTAATCTGGTAAGCATTGTAATTATCTACATGCAAATATATACATAAAAATGAATAAAAATAATCTTGAGTCATCTTTGGAAATGGTGTAAATACGTGTTGTCACTACATTGATGACACCCTCATAACTAACGCCACAAATTGTCCTACGATAGCTAACGCCACAAAGTGCAGTACATCAACAGTAAGTTAATAGAAAATTACAGATCTTAACTGAACCAGATTTGCCGGGACAGGTACGGCTTCGCTTATATTCCGAACTGTTCTTGCCATCCAGACACGTACATCAACAATGAAAGCGAAGATTTTCTCCCCTTATCCCCTTATAACCGAAATTATATCGCAGTGAAGTGTTCGGTTCTTTCCTAAAAGTAACGGTTGACAGTTCCCTTATTTGAAGTCCTATCACATTAAAGAGAATCATTCACTCAGCGTATACACACATATATTTTGTGTAGAAAAAGACACAGCAGACTATAGAATGCCATGCAATTACTGTACACTCCGAACATGAAAACTACCATAGGTCACACGTAGATGTAATCATATCTATATCTCGCGATCTGTCTATCTATCTATCTATCCACCTACCTATATATATATATATATATATATATATATATATATATATATATATATATAATATATTATTATATATATATATATATATATATATATTATATAGTCAATTCAAATAAACGAATGAAAATTAAACAAAAAGCCGACCGTGAGACGTGAACAAGAAAAGTATTAGCTTGACGCTCGGTGGAAAGTGAGAGTTTAACGTTTCGAGTATTGCTCCTCATCGGAAAGGGGAAATGAAAAAGTCAAAAGATGGCAAATAAATCGCCAACGGTACACGTATAGTACCAAAGCTGGCTTATATACATACATACATATATATATATATATATAGATCGATAGATAAATAGATAGAGAGATATAGATAGATATAGATAGAGACAGACAGACAGACAGACAGACAGACAGACAGGCAGACAGGCAGGCAGACAGACAGATAGATAGATAAATATAGAGTTGAAAATATGTGGGAAACATATATGTTGGTCATTGTTAAATATGCTGTAAAAAGGTATCTTTAAAAACATTTTCGATGTGAATAAATCTCCACTCTCATCTTCAATTATGTGTGTGTGTGTGAGTGTGTGTGTAGACAAACTCAAATACACAAAACACAAATGAATGCATATATATGCACTATGTACCGATTATGCTTAATGCGTAGAACAAAATTAAATAAAAAAAAGTATCATGTTTCGTAATGGTAAAATACGAAACGAATTTTCCTAGTACGATTATCTGAAATTGCGAACTTCTCGTTAAATGTGACTTATATTCTTAATTTGTACGTCCGTGCATATATACACATCATCAATGCGCGCGCGTGTGCGTGTGTGTGGTGGTGTGGGGGTGTGGGTAAACAATTAAAGCAGCTAATTTCGTTACGCGCAATCTTATCCAAATACTTGTGTTTCTAAGGATTCGTTGTTGACTTTTCCGAAAGCCTATGATATTTACCAAGTATTCACTAACGGTTGTAGAAAGAATTCCTAATATATCAGATAATTATTTATAATGGCGAAAATTACACCATTGGTTGAAAAGCCACTCGTGGTTGTCAAAAGTGTTTACGTTTAATAAATATACAGTAATTCCTAGCCATATTGCGGTTTATCGTTTAAGCTTATGTTGATTTATCCCTGAGTGCTCTTTTGCGTTTATAATAAAATAAATATAAATCTTTATATACAAAAGTAAGGTTGTGTTCTGTCTGTCTCCTACGATTTAGATTCCTAACTACTCCCACATTTTGCGGTGCAGTTTAACCAAAACCGGGTATCTTATAGTCGTGATTCATATCGAGCCCTTCTGGGTATTAGCGCGCGTCTACGATGAGTCTAAGATTTTTTTTTTAAATTACCATCATTTTTTTCCATTTTAATGCATTTTCTCGCTATTATATAAGGGAAGTAACTCTCTAAAAATGTCTACGATGAGTCAACGAATTTTTAAAAAGATTACCATCATTTTTTTTCCATTTTTAATGCATATTTTGCTATTTTTTGGCTACAACTCTCTAAAAAATGCTTATATAGTTATTTCCCTTACAAACCCGAGCAACGCCGGGCGATACTGCTAGTAAATTATTAAAATAATTTGAAAAAGATATACAGTACATTACTGTTTCTACTTTGTGGATTTTTACCTATCGCTGGAGATGAGGGGGGGGGAACGTAACATCCGCGATAGTCGAGGGATTGCTGTAATTATAGAAGCATGGAAGTGTGGAGAAGCAGTTCATTTCGTCAGGAAATGGTTCATAAGGGTTTCGGCCATACTGGATAGATTGAGACATTGGGTAGTCTTCCTTTATCCGTGGCTTCCTTGCGAGCGACCAAAGCAGAACTCGACAGATTGTGATTTGTAAAAACAAAAAGCACACAAAGTCATTTGTGTGTGTGTATGACTACCGTATAGTTTTCAACGGGTTTCTGACATGAGGCGAGGGATATATTACAATTTTGTCCTCGTAACCATGATTAGAACACATTCAACTCAGAGGAGAACATTAAAAGCCAAAAGATTGCTAAAAGCCAGACACTGTAATTTAATTGAAGTAATAGACAACAATTACCAACCAAGAATAGTCGGAACAAAACCATAAACACTTTGTGGTAATGTGTTACGGCTTTTCTACATCTTATTATGACATTCCACGAAGGCGCCGGTTGTTACCTGATGTCTCATTGTTTATAAGTCATAAATAATTTACAAGGTGTAAGAACAATTTTGACGATCGTGTTTCGCTTGTAAACGGTTAAACTTTCCGTCAATTTTGAAATCTTATTGATATTGACGTAAAGACAGAAATGTCCTAAACTCTACACGGCCGCATTCAATACATGCCAGAAATTTATTTTGTTTGTTTAGGCGATGATCTCAAGTTCAATAAGCGATAATTTGGACGTTCATTAATCACAAAATTGATACTCAAACATAATTCAAGCTCTGGATGTCGGCTCAAGAGACAATTCATTCGTTAAATATTCATATCACATATAGCACTCGTATGTGACAATCTAAGAAGCTATTAAACATGTCAGAAGACAGAATCATAGAAAGCTAATTCACAAAGTTGCTAAACCGTTTGAGAGGAAGTGAGATTGTGCTATTTTCACGTTTCTGGGCTCTCTGAATTGGATATTGTCTCTCATGAATTATGTCCGACTTAATTATGTGCCTGGGTCTATGAATAAAGCAACAGTCGAGGTCGATAGATTTTAAGAATTGGAATACAATTAGGGGACATATTTTGCATTTTCAAATCACATTCCTTCCAGATATAAATAGTGAGTAGTTATGAGAGGGCCCATCTTTCCCTAATATGCAATTGGTCATGTGGACCTAAATACCTAAGGTCGGATGCAGCTTCAACACACAGTTAATCAAAGGCGTTTTATCGAAATACAATTTTACAAATAGCACACTGGGATTCTGATCTAACGATAAAAATTTTATTTATATATATATATACACACGACGTGCTTCTTTCAGTTTCTGTCTAGCAAATTCACTCACAAGGCTTTGGTCGGCCCAAGGGTATAGGAGAACACACTTGCCCAAGCTGCTACAGAGTGGGACTGAACCCTGATAAAGATGTAGTTGAGATACTAACTTCTTACCACACACTCGTGTGTGAGTGTTTCTGTGCATACGAGTTTATGTGCGTGTCTACATAAATATATATATATATATATATTTGTGTGTGTGTGTGTGTGTACATATCCCCCCCCCCGTGTGTGTGTGTATGCCTATCGCATCAATAATTTATAGCATTCCATGAATCTTAATTGAAAATTATAAATTCCGAAACATTTGCTCTGATATCGAAGTAATTGCAAAGTTCAAAGATAGAGATTTCTACAATATACAGTCGTAAAATGTGAACAACTAACTGCTATGTGAAGTAATTGCAGTTGTAATCACAGCCAAGCAAATTAGTTTTCTCAATCATGTGATGAGGAAGAAGAACCTGAAGAATTTAGCCATGCCCTGAAAGAATGCAGGGTAAAGAAGGAAAGAAATTAGAGGGATGATGTAAATGTGAAGCCTGATGAATTGTTTGGAAGGAAGAAGCATTAAACATCAGGAATTGAGACGGTTGCAGAAAACAAAGAATAGAGAACTGTGGTAGGACATGATAGGCTCTCTCTTACAGTGGTCAATGATGATAGGTTCCGAAACGTTCGATAATTTGAACTGAATCCACAACTTCTGAATATTATGTATAAATACATATTTTATGGACAGCAGCGATTACCTACTTCTAATCATAAAAGCAAAAAATAGCGAAATATATCATATAGATTCGTTTCTTTTTATCATTTTTTAGTATTTAATGAGACTGAGCACAGTCGGCGTCCCTATTAAAACTTGCCACAATATTTCTCCATAACCATACACAATTTTTTTCTCCAAAAACCCACTTCATATAATCTGGCCCTTTGCAGTAAAATGGTCAGAGCGACATAATCTCTGTACATAAGCATATAGTTAGAGGTCCCCCGGAGTTAAACAGCCAATCATTTCCTTCCACTCAGCTACAAATTCTTGTAGATACATTCCAGTGGAGAGTCAGTTAATGAGAGTGAGAAGGAAATTTTGAACGATACGACTATCATAATCTCTTCTAATAACATCATTAGAGCTTTTCATTTACAGTGAGCGATAAAGATCTCTTTACAACAGTGCTTCTTAACAAGTGCCCTGCATGTTCGGCATTTCAGAAGGAGCAGCCTAAGAAAATATTTTCCTTAGATTACGCTAATTGAAGAATACTTAATACGTTTGAAGGTATGTGTCCGTTTGCTTCTTAATCATTTCTATAGAGAGCTTTGGTAAAAGAAAAAAAAAGAAAGGCCTTCAGATGTGCGTGATCAAGCATCGGTTCAATAAGGAGAAAATTCTAACTCTCACACCCACTCACACACATACACACACACACACACACATATATGTATATATACGTATATATTTATGTACAAAAGTGTATACATATATGTGTATATATATATATATATATTCGCATACACACGTTTAATTTTGTACTATACTTTTGTAGAGTACAAATTCATTACTACCAAATAAACAAATTTTTGACTGAGACTTCGAATTTTCGGACAGTTAAGCCATATATATATATATATATATATATATATATATATATATATATATATATATATATATATATGTGTGTGTGTGTGTTGTGTGTGTGTGTGTGTGTGTGTATTTATATATATATATATATACTGATAAAAATGGTAAGACGACAAAAGAAAGAAAGAGACCTCGATATTATGTAAATAGAGAGATTTATCTGTAAATGTAATATGTGACAACTATTCGGTAGCCAAGATAAAACTCCGAGTTTCGAGGTATAACGGTTATTTTTTATAGCATCTTCTAATGGCCGAATAACTGAAGAGGTGGCGGCGTGGTTTTCCACCTCGGCATCCGAAACTCGGAGTTCTATCATGGCCACCGAATAATTGTCACATATTACATTTACCGATACATACATTCATATAATTAGAAAAGAAATTGGCGATAAGGAAGTTAAGAATTGTTTATTATTAACAAAACGGTCATCTAAGCTCCTTACAGCCGTTTCAGTTAATACTGAATAACTTAATTACAAATTTGTCCATTAAATTTGCATTTATATGACATGAGCATAATTTCGTCAGAGAAAGGAAAAAGATGTACCTTGGGATGTTATATGTGGACCTATTGATTCATTTTAGCAGACTCTAATATGAATCCATTTCAGCATTCTCGGTACCTGTTCTCATGTCATCTATATAAATCTTCCCCCCCCCTTTGATCTTTCTATCATCGCCCTCAACTGCCAGGCCCCAAGCTCCAATCTGCTCTTGTTATCACACACGGAAAATTTTCTTTCACTGCTCTCAATTATTTCTTCTTCGTATGCCCTCTTTCCCTATGTACCT
Organism: Octopus sinensis; assembly: GCF_006345805.1. Taxonomy (NCBI): domain Eukaryota; kingdom Metazoa; phylum Mollusca; class Cephalopoda; order Octopoda; family Octopodidae; genus Octopus; species Octopus sinensis. The sequence goes on along the minus strand of NC_043014.1, from coordinate 51,560,876 downwards.
GCTGAGACCACTACAATCAATGGTGTGGAAATCAGGGCGGATCTGTACTTGTTACATACCATAGCCATTTCATACTAAAGTGAATTAGGATTTTTGATGTCAGGATGTCGTGTAATAAATGATCAAATCCCGACATCTCTGTCGGTAGTAGGGGATGACTCATTTCGCCAGCCGTCCTCTTTTTTCAACAGGAGCGGCTTTGGCAAAAAATAACAATGAAATTTCATAAGCTGAAATTAGAAGAGCTAATTGTACACTATTGGATAAATATGAAAAAGTAGAGAAAACTTGCAACCAATATATATATATGTGCCTGTGTGTGCATGTGTGTGTTTGTGTGTGTGTATTAAAATCACGTTGCAGAGAAATACGTAGGAAGACATTATTTACTAATGTCTAACGCAGGTAATTATTTCTAGTCTCTCTTCCTCTTTCGCTTTTTTGATGACGATCTGTACATTTTAAATTTATTGTTCGACCATTACAGATGGTAAATGTTTATAGTTCTATCGTTCTTAATTTTTCTGCAAAAAAAAAAAAAAGTTCTGTTTACATCTACTGCACATTAATTAACTTGGTAGACATTTAGCTGTCACATAATTTGCTATTTTACGAAAAAATATTTGTCTAATCAGTTATTTTCATTCTATCGTCTCACCTAGATTTCTGTTGCGTCAATTCTACATAACATCACAAACTGTGTTAAAATAAAGATAGAAAAGTTAGCACGCCGGGCGAAATGCGTAGCCGTATTTCGTCTGCCGTTGCGTTCTGAGTTCGAATTCCGCCGAGGTCGACTTTGCCTTTCATCCTTTCGGGGTCGATTAAATAAGTACCAGTTACGCACTGGGGTCGATATAATCGACTTAATCCGTTTTTCTCAACTTGTTTGTCCCCTCTATGTTTAGCCCCTTGAGGGTAGTAAAGAAATAGGTATTTCGTCTGCCGTTTCGTTCTGAGTTCAAATTCCGCCGAGGTCGACTTTGCCTTTCATCTTTTCTGGGTCGATTAAATAAGTACCAGTTACGCACTGGGGTCGATATAATCGACATGATCCGTTTGTCTGTCCTTGTTTGTCCCTTCTGTGTTTAGCCCTTTGTGAGTAGTAAAGAAATAGGTATTTCGTCTGAAGTTACGTTCTGAGTTCAAATTCTGCCGAGGTCGACTTTGCTTTTCATCCTTTCGGGGCCGATTAAATGAGCACCAGTTACGCACTGGAGTCGACGTAATCGACTTAATCCGTTTGTCTGTCCTTGTTTGTTCCCCCTGTGTTTAGCCTCTTGTGGGTAGTAAAGAAATAGATAATACTATTAAGAATGTCTAATACTTTGGAGAGAAGGGGCCAAAGCAACAAGTTGTTTGGAGAGAAGGGGCCTAGATTGACGCCGGTACTTGTCTAGTACATTTGTTATTGACCCCGGAAGTATGAAACTCAAACTCGACGGCTACAACATTTGAGCTAACGGAAGAAATAACACGAAACCTTTTGTCTGAAGTTCCAATGACACTACCATTTAAATGCATCAACAGTAATTGCAATCTTATAATAATTCTGCTTGTTATTACGTTACTTAGCCCGTCAGTAACGCTTTCATCTGATTAACGACAAGACAGGGAGAGTAAAGAGAGAGATAGCAAGGGAGGAACATGAAAAAGAAGGATAGGGAAATGGAGAAACGTGAAATAGTGAGAATATAATTGTAAAACTTTCACGTTATTAGTTGAAGGGAAAGAGAGGAGAAAGAAAAAAGAGAGAGAAAATGGATAAGGTGAAGACTGAGACAGAAAGAGAAAGAAAAAGACGGGGGGATATAAAAAGGGAGAGTGAAAAAGAGGGTTAGAGAAGCATCTGTTGTGTGTGGTAAGGGGAACAGAATATTTATTTCGCGGTTAAAGAAGTTAGTTGAACGTAGTGATGATAGAGAGGAGAGTTACAGATATAATTTTAGCAGAAGAATGATGTTCTGATGGTGAGCTAAAAGAAGGGCGGAGAGAGACAGGAGTAGGAGAGAAGAGAGAGAGAGGAAAAAGAGAGATGATGGTGGTGGAGATGGGGGTGTTGGAGGTGTCAGTAGTGGAGGAGGTGAGTGCATAGTGAAAAATGTATTACTTTTAATTGAACTAATTTTTTTTTTATATCGCCTCTCATTTAACGTATGCATATAAGTGAAATATTCACGCTTATTTACGTCGTAGAGATACGGAATTTAACTAAAGGTTGTATCATATGTGGCATTTGACCGTTAGATGTCGAAACCATTTTGTCCGACGCACTAGTAATGCTACCAGCTCATTGCCTTCACAATGATGCGTGATGAGTATTTTCTAGAATTGCAATTAAATATCCAATCTCAAGTTACCAATAATATTCATGTTTTTCTAACCTCACTTAAAATTAATGAAGGCATATTAAAGTTTGGATTAATTCTGTTAATATTAGTAGTAGGAGGAGGAGGAGTATCAGTATTCTTGATGTTGTTGTAGTTGTTGTTTTGTTGATTTTGATATTTTTAGTGTATTTATTTTTTGTTTTTATAATAATTATTTCTTTTTCCCTGTATTTATCTTATTTAGTCATTCATTTAAATTTCCAGTTCTTTATCATTGGGTGAAGATGTCATTGCTGCTCATAATATTATTAATGTAGTTGTTGTTACCACAATTGTTTCTGAATTAGATGAAATTGAAATTTCTTTAAACAATACTTGTCCTTAAATGTGTGTGTATGTGTGTGTATATATAAATATATACATACATACATGTGTGTGTATGTTTATATATATTATTATACATGTATGTATGTATATTTATATATATATATATATAAATGTATATATTATATATATATATTATATCTATATATATGTATAGGTATATTATGTGTATATATATATATATATATATATATATAGGTATATTATGTATATATATATATATATATATATATATATATATATATATATATATATATATATACATATATATATATATATATATATATATATATACATATATATATAATATCTGTATATATGTAAAGATATATTATGTATATATATATATACATATATATAAACATATATATATAATATCTGTATATATGTAAAGGTATATATATATATATATAGTGTGTGTATATTTATATAGCTATATATATATAATATATAAACATACATGCATATGCACATACATTCGCATGTATGTATATGTATATACATATTACCTCTATTATTATTATTTTGTTTCAGATTATATTTTGAACATTGTTATCAATTTAATATAAAACCAAACTGAAATATTGATAGGAATTGTTTCTTGTATGGTAATTTTTCAAATATGAATTTTATATTCATTTTATTTCATTTTATTTTTGTTTTTCTCAGTCTCATAATTTTTTTCTTCTTTAAATGAACGAGACGTGAATTTTAACGCCGTAAACGACATTAGATGCACTGGAGCGTGACACAACAGAAATAAACAAGAGATATAACAAGAAACTATTTTAGTAACGAGCTAACTAGATAAATATACAAATATTAATATTTAATCTCTTTGCTGTTATGGCTAGTTCTATTAGCTTTGTCACTGTTTGTTTCGTCCTTCCTGAGCGAAAGCCATATTTTCTTCTTTATGTAAATTATTCTTCAATTTTTGCGTTACTTATAAGTATTTATTTTCCTTTTTAATTTGAGTTTGTGTGTTTGATTTCTCTTAAAATATTCAAATTTTCATAATCTTATATTTGATAATATTTATTCTGTTTCGTTTCGTTTTTTCTTTTTGTTTTTTGTATCGTCTCCTTCCGCTCCGCTATGAGAGAATTTGTAATTTTAAATTTCATAAACTTTATAGAATGACTAACATTATTTTTGTTCTTCTAGCATAAAGATATTATCATTAAATAAATGTGAGGAGCAGAATAATAATTCTATAATAATAGTGTATCGCTCAGTATAAAGAACAGTCCTAGATTTTGGTTAAAACTCTCATGTTTTAAAGAAGATTAAATTAGTAATTCTTCTGTTTTACGTTAACTGTGATACTTGCGATTGTTTTACTGTTATAATTTTATTTTATTTTATTTTATTTTATTTACAGGAAGTATATCGCTAAAATGTCGTTCCTTTCAACCACAAAATTACTATGTTACTTTGATACTCAACCAGATAACTGGAATGTTACCTCTTCGTTATACTGCCGCCTGAAACAACTATCATTATCCCGAAAATTGCTCAATTTTATAATACGAAACAATATTTACAGTTTACAATAATTACAATCCCCAGAGGAAATTTCCACTTCTAAAACTTATCATTATAAATTCATAACACATATATAAATATATTAACATATACATAATTATATATATATATATATATATATATAAATATACACAAATGCATGAGTGTATTTATATGTTGGCAGATATTTATATATACGTGTAGGCGTATACAGATGTTTGCAGCTTGCTGCCTTTAATGTAGTTAATAATTTTATGTTTGTCGTTTATATTCTCATGTTTTTAAATATAATGCTATGCATGCATGGAAGAAAGTATGTTATTATATTGCAATTTTATTGGTATTATATTGCTTGTGCGTGATCGCGATTGCGTAGTTCATGTATATTACTTTCTTTACGGAAATATTTGTGTTGTTATGAGCAAATAAGGTCTAAGAGTTTGTGCTGTTCTTTGATGTTGAAAGCGTAGCGATCTCTATAAGATTGTATGTAGTTTTGGTGGCTACAATGGTGGAATCTTCTCAAAAGCATATCTGTTAAGGTGAAATGCCAAAGAAAATTAAACGATCAACAAAGGCAATAGCGAATTTGTAATAGTAACAACAACAACAGCAGAAACACAACGTTCCCTAAAGCAATACATTAAATGTAAGAAGCCTTCGAAAATATCATAAAAATTAAGATGATTAAGAGGATAATAACAAGATCGACAGGAACAACAACAACAACAGTTGGATCTGTTATTATAAACAATATGTAGGACACATGGCCTGCTAGAAATAACAAGAAAATAGCTTCAAAACTTGTGCAGGAAACAAAAATGAGAGAATACGTCCGATGATGTATTGAAAGATACTCTTAAAGTGATAGGATGATCTTAAGAGAAATATTTTCGATCATAGTTCAAAGCTCGACCGAGAATCGCATTGGGTAAGAGAAATAAACATTTAACTCTATAATAGCTGGTTTGTAACTAAATCGAGAAAACTTAAATAATTCCAAATGTGTTTTGAACAATGTAGCGTAAGATAGCCTTCAGCAAATCTAAAGTTGACAATGTAGCTTCTTTGTTAAAAAAAAAATCAAAATAATATGTTTAGTTCTTAGATTATAGTGATTGTGTTATATTTCATAGACATTTTTTTTTTTTGCTGTTGTCAATTCAAGTGTATATATACTAGCGATTATTTTAGAATCATCTACGCTTAAATGGAATCTTTGAGTTGTTCGGTTACCAGCATAAGAAACGTTACTTCCGATAAAATGCGTCTTTAGTTAACATTTAATGAAAGATAAGTGATTTCTTGACCTGCTAAGATTAGCAGCTACATACTCTTTTAATTGAACACTATGGAAAAGAAAACTCGATAACGGTGTTCTAGATTCATTAATATAGAAATGAGAACCGACAGAGAAGATAGAAAAGGTGGAAAGTCATTAATCACAGGTTGACAGATTCAAGTTGTCCCTTACGCTAAACATATTTACTTGACAAATTAAGGTGTCTAATATTTGTTCTGCTCTTCTCTGCCGCAATTACACACAGTAGGTTCCCTGTTAATGAGTGTAGAGAACAGCGTCATTTGAATCAGCAGAGAAAATTTCTTCATTGTGATATCTATAGCTTACACACTATGAGATACATATTTAATTTATAAATGTGGCAGTGATCACTATGGCCAACCGATTCAAACTGTGGGGTTGAAGAAAACTTGTAAACGTAAAGGAGAAGAGGAATAACTTTAAGAAAACTTTAATTAACAAGTTAGCATGTTCAATTCCACAAACCAGCGTGTCTCCACCAAAGCAAAATGAAAGCATAAGAAAAATGAAACAAAAGTAAAATGAAAGCATTAGAAAAACACATTTGACGTTGATGCTTATGTTGTAATAATTCGGTATTAAGAACAAAAAGAGAATTAACTAAATTTTAACATTTGTTGAAAGCTTTTAATAAAAGGATTTCGCAGTATATTACTGACAATGTGATGCATGTTGAGACCTATTTGCAATGGTGAATTTTCAAACTACACCAACGGATTTAATTAACGATGGCTAAAACAGATAAATTTACGGAAACTGAAATCTACTAATTAACACTACAATTAGGCATGAGTGACCATTTCCTACATTGCAATAACTTTCAGGTTCATGTCAGCACTATAAGTGACAATTTGGTGTATATATATATATATATATATATATATATATATATATATATTGTAGTTCTGTATTTCAAGGACTTCTGATTACATCAAAGGAAACATTTCAGACTTTAAAATATTTCACTAATGAAATGTTGAGCAAGGATGAATTTAATTAATGAAAAATATCCATATTTTATTAATCATATTTTCTATTGAAATATAAGTTTTGATTGGTTCTCCAATCTGGAGATACTAGATCATATAAATGTGAGCAACAAAGTATCTTTACACGTAAATTTTTATAGCTTCATCTGCTTCCCGATTCACCGTTCTAAAAAGGATTTCTTTCATGTTCTCTCAATTTCTAAATTCTTACGACATCATATAAATCTCCTACCCACGCACACGTGCATATATATATATATATATATATATATATATATGTGTGTGTGTGTGTGTGTGTGTATGTATGTATGCATACACACTTCACACCAATGTTTATCTGTATTTATGTGTGTGTATCGGTATTTATTACCATCTCTCTATGTATATGTGTATACCGGTAAACAAAATGTTGTTTTCGAATCCATTTTCTTTTGTTTTCCAATATTTCCAGTGTTAAATTTCAAATCAATAACACTAGAAATATTTTATAAACTAAAAGTTGGTTCAAAATAACAGCAAAAAGAAACCAGGAAAATCTAACAAAAATTATGAAATTTTAGATATTCATCTTTATTGATCTGAATTCGAATTTCAGATATTTCTTCTTTATTTATTAAATATCGATTTAGTTTCTAATTTCTATTGCTGATTTCGTCTCAATCAATTCCAAGTTATGGAAAGTCTTCCATTGTACAAATTTTGAAATTTCTTGAAATTAAAAGAAAATAAAGTTAAGAAATATTTTTTTGTAAATGTATCTGGAATACATACTTTCTGTCACAGACACACAGGTGCATATATGAATGCAGTAATGTTTGTGCACACATGGGAAGAATATATAGGTGTGTATATGCGTGTATGTGCACATATACATAAATGTAGATAGACAAATAAATGGATAGTGCTGAGGTTTTTAATTTGGTTTCGTGTTACCACTTTGTGCTGTAGAAAAATTGTCAATAGAAGTTCTGGAATAGTTTAGATTGGAACTTAAACTTGGCATATTCTTAGAAACTCTACAATATGTATTCATAACATTTTTAAAAATGATCATGCATCGAAATGTCAACTAACATATACATACACCTGCACCAGGTGTGTTTTTGTGAATTTGGATTAAAAACTTGGACCCTAAAAGAAAACGATACTACCAAACTAATTGAAATATAATAAAGATAACCTGAGATGACCATTAACCAAAACATTCAATACGGGAATAAATGGAGGCAGACAGGAAGTTTTTGGCAACTCTCAGGAAAAAAATTCTGCATTTTTATATATATATATATATATATATATATATATATATGTATGAATGTATGTATGTATAGCGTATTAAATAAAATATTTGATTTCAATTCACAAATGTGGTAACATGCTGCAATAAATTTAAGAAACAGTGAAAGCAACTGATAAAAAACAAAAAGTAAATAGAAATTAAAAAAGAAATGTAAACAGACTCACAGAGGCTTGCAGTAACACCTGAGTAAAACAATTGGACTTACCTGAAAAAAAAAAAGAAAAAGAAAAAAATTCATAAAATACTTCCATATAAACAGGGAATGATAAAAATTGACATTGTTTCAATATTTTAAAAGTTCCTTTGACATGTTCAGTAAGAGTGGTTTGATAAATATATCAAGAATTTACGTAGCAAATAAATTAGGTACATGTTCTTGGATAGGAGCGAGAGAATTCAACGCAGTTACTTGGATGCAGGCGTTTTGGCACGGTTAAATGTTCGGCATTGAAACTATTTTGGCGAAGGAATTTTTGGCAGTTGAAGTAAACACACACGTGCATGCTTGCATGAGAAATAGAGATAGATGCGTAGAAGGAGAGAGAAAGAAAGAGAAAGAATGAAAGTTAGAAACGGAAAGAGAAATTACAATTCATTTGTTATGCCGATTGACATCAACGCGGTCGCTCTCTTCGAAGGCACGAAAAGAAATAGGTTCACAGAGAGAGAGAGAGAGAGAGAGAACGAGGGAGAGAGAGAACGAGAGAGAAAGAAGAAAAAGATAGAGAGGGAAAGAATGGGAAAAATAAAGTTAGAGACTATGATAAATATTTTCACGGTACTAAATTTTCACGGATACATAAAGTTTCATGTCAAACATGTCAGCGTCGAATTAGCGATGCCAGTGAGTCAGGAACAAAATGGCTGCGTCAGATCCTCTTTTAGACTTCGTACATCGATGAGCTAACTACAATGGTGTTAACAAATGCTCTACAATTAATGGCATAACAATGTTTAATGTAACTAATATCAATATTTTCTGGATGTCTTTACAAATGTGGTACTATGTAATTCATAATTAAATTAATTGGGAGCAATTTGCGATGGAATTGTCTTTCACGATTTGTTGCTGCTTTTTTTCTCTTCTAAATTGTAGTTAATGCTCGACACCATTGCCCAATAATATATATATACTTTATATGTTTAATCATCACACACACACACACACACATATATATATATATATATATATATACATGTTTAATCATCAGACACACACACACACACATATATATATATATATATATATATATATATGTACATATGTTTAATCATCACACACACATACATATATATATATACATATGTTTAATCATCACACACACATACATATATATATATATATACATATGTTTAATCATCACACACACACACATATATATATATATACATATGTTTAATCATCACACACACACATATATATATATATATATACATATGTTTAATCATCACACACACACACATATATATATATATACATATGTTTAATCATCACACACACACACATATATATATATATATACATATATATATATATATATATGTTTAATCATCACACACACACATATATATATATATGTTTAATCATCACACACACACACATATATATATGTTTAATCATCACACACACACACACATATATATATATATATATATATATATATGTTTAATCATCAAACACACACATATATATATATGTTTAATCATCACACACAGACACACATATGTATATATGTTTAATCATCACACACACACATATATATATATATACACATGTGTATATTCAAAGGGCAAGACCACTAGGTAGTCGGCCGTATGCTAGAAATAGATCTGTTTCTAGCATACGTCCGACTACCTAGTGGTCTTCCCCTTTAAATATACACATGTATTAGAATTTTCTCTGATTTTTCAGATCTTTGTATGCTAGGCTACTGGTTTTAAATTGATATTAATTAAATTAATACTAAATTTATCTCCCTCATTATTTAAACATTTATATATATATATATATATATATATATATATATATATATATATATATAGGGAGATTTTACGAAAAAAAAAAACATAAGACGTAGACAGGTGGTGTACAAAACAAACAGATGTATTAGTATAACGCTAAGGAATAGAAAAATTCTTTTATGTTTCGAGCCTACGCTCTGTCACAGAAAGGGACACAGAAAGAAACAAGGAGAGAAAAACATGTATATATACATACATATATATGCGTGTGAGTGTCTAAATATAAATATATATATATATACATGGAGGACAGGCTTGTGGTATGTGTGCGCGTGTTTGTCTGTAGGTGCCGCGTGACTGAGAGAATTGTTTCTTAATCACATTGTTTAAGGTTCTACCCCCACTGCATGAAACCTTGCGCTGGGGACTTTTGCTGCCGTCCCGGACTGACCAGAGCGTTTAATGAGCATTTAGAAAAGGAAAAGTAAAGCAGGCGCAATGCATTTCTTTGCTTGTTACATATTCTTGTCCTCATTTTGCTTGATACATCTGAAAACCAAAAGCTTGTTACGGTCATATATGCAGTATTTTTTCCATTTTCAATATTCTGAAGAAAGATGTCTGTTGGTCATCGGAAACAAAAGTACCGTGGCTGGTATCAAATGAGGGCTGGGGACGAGGAGGACGTGTATGTGGCCACTGAAAATCCACTTTAGTAAACTCCATCCAGCTCTGGAAGTATGGAGATATGGACATTAAAACTATAACAGTAACAGGCACATATATACACATTATATTTTACTTTTTCACTAAATTTGGGTGCGGACATGTAGGGGCAGTGGAAATTGATTCATTAGGTTCTTTTACAGAATTGGTAACTTACACGGACGTAAACATACCTATTTCTTTATTACCCACAAGGGGCTAAACATAGAGGCGACAAACCAGGACAGACATAGGCATTAAGTCGATTACATCGACCCCAGTGCGTAACTGGTACTTAATTTATCGACCCCGAAAGGATGAAAGGCAAAGTTGACCTCGGCGGAATTTGAACTCACAACGTAATGACAGACGAAATACGGCTACGCATTTCGCCCGACGTGCTAACGTTTCTGCCAGCTCGCAGCTTTAAACATACCAACAACAGTTGTCAAGTAGTAGTGGGATACAAACACAGGTACACTCTCCACCACCACACAGGCGCATACACAAAAATATATATATACACACACAGCATACACTAACACACACGACAGGGTACTCCGTCTACGAAATCTCTTCACAAGTCTTTGGTAGGCTAGAGACCAAACTAGAAGACACTACCCAAGGTGCCACGAAAGGGCACCGAGCCCGGGACGGTGTGACTGACAAGCAAAATTCTTTATACATCCAAAAATTATGATAGGACAGCACACGCATTCTGCTACAATATCTGACAGTCCTTGCAGACATTCTCAAAATCAGCAATGTGAAAATCCAATGCAATATCGTCCCACTCACCACGCCGTGACCCACTGAAGAACCCTCTACAAATTCCGGCCAACCTAAGCGGAAAGGATGTAAATGTTATGTTTAACTGTCACAGTTTTCGCCACCGTAGACTCTCACTCCTTTATTGTGAACTATTTGAAAGCAAAGCACATTTACTCAAGCCATTCCGACATAGAATTTTGAGCCTTCTTGCAGCATTGCTACTGAACTGACATTTCAATGGAAGTTACGGATTCTTACCAACATTGAATGAATTTTAGATATGGATGCAGAACATAAAATTATTGATCTACGAAGTCTCAGAATGCTTGAGATATTGTTTGGGAATTCCCTCACCATATCACTAGGGAATAAAAGCATGAATATTTCATAAGAAATTCATAAATATTTTAAAAGTATATCTTAATAATTTACTGCCGCTTTTCACTTTAATATCCTTTTCGATATACCCCTAAAACTGGAGCGTGTCCGGTTTAGCAAAAACTGGCGAAAAGCAGGAGAGATGCATGTATAGCATTATTACCTCATATACTAATAATATTTTTAAAGCGGAACTAAGAATATGCATATTGCATCGCAGATTTTATAGAATTTATAAACCTAATAAATTCATAAAATTTGTATGCAGAAAAATGGTTTTGTCGTTTAAGTGTTTGGGTTTTTTTTTAATGGAATTTATAGGCGTAGGAGCATGTTTAGAAATCCTTCTTTCACGCTATGTTGGTGACTCCGTTTATTGAGTTGAACAGGATATTCATTAAACAATTACATGGGTTTCCTACAAATATTTCAAATGGATGCACGATAAATATCAATGTCATGCATGTGCAGATAAATATAGCGGATCGATAAACTTGAGCGATGGATTGAATAAACGGGGAGATATGAAAGGATATTTAATAGCTGTGTCTTGTTATCATGAGAGTTAACCCTTTTAACAACGATATATTATTTAAGTAAATAAGTTAGGGAGGAAACAGATAACTAAACATACGCAAAGTGAATATAGAGAAGCAGAAAGATAGAGATGCAGTGAGAGTAGTAAAGTGAGTGATTGTTAAGAAGTGTAAGTGTAAAATGTTTTGAACATAACATACGCTGATACAGCTTCATGATGAACACAATTATTCCTTTCAATGTGTAAACGCCATGGCGTTTCATTAACCGGACAACCGTCATATCGAATCGACGGGAGGTACTTATGGCCTGGACCAATCATTGGTCGAAACATATCTAAGTTTTATATATCCATTATATGCAATCAGTTCTGTATGTGTGTCTTCTAGGATCTCGAGCATCCTCCACCCGATTGCACTCAAATTTGATATGTAGATACCGACGGTATTAAAGCGTGTATAAGTTTTGAAAGAATTACAAAAATAGATTCCACGTGAGAATGCTATCGATAAAGCCGTGGGAACGTGCATTTGTAACATTGTTTTTCTTGGAATAGAAAAAAGTCTATCGTTATTTCTTCTTTTGCTGGTGTCTCAAATTGAGGTTAAATCAGTGTTTCTCAAAGCGAAGGCCTATCGGAAGGTCAGAAAGTAGTTTTGAGAACATTTGCTTTAAATGTTTGACAACGCAGCACCGTCCATTGGACGGATGGCGTTTTGCTCGTATATATATATATATATATATATATGTATACACACACTTGTAAGTATGTGATTTTGGGAGTCTATATGAGTGTAAGTGTCTGGTTTCGTGTTTTGGTGCGGCCGGGCAATGTTTATCAGAGAAGAATCCTCAAAGACTTAAGAAAACAAGAACGCCAAAACAAGTGCATTTCCGCACAATGCTACGAGCACTATTTGATCTCGTGCCAAGACGAATACGCTTCCAAGTTTTTCTTTCATGGCAAAAACGCAGCAAAACACCGGTTGGCCTATTAAAAAAATTCAACCAATAATGTTCTTGTCCATTAGTTGCGATATGAAGCGAAAAATGTGTTCTTGAAACTTAAGTGAAACTCGACAGAATATTGGGAAGTGTATTGATTATTAAGAACAAAACAAAGCTGTTAATTTGGTGTAAATGTGTGTGGGTGTGTGGAGGAGAGGGGAGATTAGCAATCTGTGGAATCGACTGAAGTAATTAGCGGGTCATTATTATATTGGTATTTGATTGATGGAAGACAACGATAAGATCGACCGGATTTTCACTCTGCCCCCTCCCCGTATATATATATATATATATATGCAGACGTACGTACATATGCTTATGTATGTACATATAATAGCTATAGACAGACAGATACTTACATACAGATACATATATACACACACACACACACACACATATATATATATATATATATATATATATATGTATGTGTGTGTGTGTGTGGTAAGTAGCTTGTTTAACAACCATATGGTTCCGGGTTCAGTCCCACTGCGTGGCACGTTGGGCAAGTGTCTTCTGCTTTAGCCTCGGGCCGACCGAAGCCTTGTGAGTGGATTTGGTAGACGGAAACTGAAAGAAGCCTGTCGTATATATGTATATATATTTATATATATATATGTATGTATATGTATATATTTGTGTGTCTGTGTTTGTCCCCCCCACCATCGCTTGACAACCGATGCTGGTGTGTTTACGTCCCTGTCACTTAGCGGTTCGGCAAAAAGAGACCAATAGAATAAGTACTGGGCTTACAAAGAATAAGTCCCGTGGTCGATTTGCTCGACTAAACGTGGTACTCCAGCATGGCCGCAGTCAAATGACTGAAACAAGTAAAAGATTAAAAGAGTATATATATATAATATATATATATATATATATAATATATATATATATATATATATATATATAATAAACGTATATATTGACACATATATACATAATACATTCTTTTATTCTTTTACTTGTTTCAGTCACTTTGACTGCGGCCATGATGGAGCACCGCATTTAGTCTCGCAAATCGACCCCTGGACATATTATTTGTAAGCTATCGGTCACTTTTGCCGAACCGCTAAGTTACGGGGACGTAAACACACCAGCATCGGTTTGCAAGCGATGTTTGTGGAGGATACACACACAAACATATACACACACAAACATATACACACACTCTTCTTTCAGTTTCCATGTACCAAATCCAATCACAGGGTTTTGTCGACTCGAGGCTATAGTAGCAGACACTTGCCCAAGGTGGCACGCAGTAGGACAGAACCCAAACCATGTGGTTGGTAAGCAAGCTACTTACCACACAGCCACTCCTGCGCCTATATATATTTACATATGTCTGAATATGCATATGCTGACGATTAGGTAAAGCTAGACGTACTAGTACGTATATACATATGTGTCTCTCTTTCTCTCTCTCCGTATATATGTGTGTATATATATATATATATATATATATATATATACATATATATATATATTTATACATACGCACAAACATATTTACATATTCATATATACATATGTATTTACTTCTCTATAAAGATGCATATATTATTATTTATTATTATTATTATTATTATTATTATTATTATAAAAAATCGCTAATAATTTTTGCGTAGATATCACCCAAAATATATTGTGTATTGATAACCTACACATATGAGATCAGTATCGTTAGGACAATAAATTTTCATAAAGTCATAAATTTATTACACACTTAAATATGCAATATATTTTACTTACTCTTAGAGTATTCAAATTATTGCTAATTATGCAATGATGGAAAAACATTGAGGTAATGTGTCTCTAATAAGTAGACACTAGAGTACGAATATACCTACTTTAAGTTTTCGGCATAATCGTATGCATAAAGATTGATAAAGATATATCTAGTTGCATATCTTAT
>NC_043014.1:51525749-51535749 GCF_006345805.1 Octopus sinensis | reverse complement strand
ATCGAACGGCTTTTGTGTGTTTCTTAAATGGCTTACAAACACCTTCCACGCTGCAATTGTTTTCGTTTCAGCACACGATCTCAGATCAAATTACTTGCTATGCAAGTACATCTCCGTAATTCTTTAACTAAATTTAACTGGAATTATATCAAAATAAACAGATACAACGACGAGTCTGGTTAGCAACGCCATTAACTGACTCGGTGTTTTCACAACATTTTTTATTGTTACTTGCACATGACTCCAGTCATTTGACTGAGGCCATGCTGGAGCACGACCTTTCGTCGAAGAAATCGACGAAGGACGTAAATACACTAACATCAGTTGTTAAGTAATGGTGGGGTTCAAACACACACACACACACACACACACGACGGTTTCTTTCAGTTTCCATCCACCATATCCACTTGCAAGGCTTTGGTAGAAGACACATGCCGAAGGTGAACGCAGGGGGACCGAACCCGAAACCATGTCGTTGGAAAGCGTTGGTGTGTTTATGTCCCCTCTGACGTAGCCGTTCGGTAATAGAAAACTGATGCAAGATTTAAGAATAATTTAAGTACTGGTTCGTTAGAGTAAATTAGAATCGCATTCTTCCATGCGATTTCTAATCATGGCCTCAGTTCAATGATTGAAGCAGTTAACAGATAAAAGAATTGGTTTCATGATAGGCCTGCAACGACCATATGTGGCTTGGAGTTAAACAACCATCAATTTATCATTTGCTGTTTATTGCTATCTTCAAATTTTATATCTTGCTATTAAAATGTTTCTATCGTTAAGAGCTGCGATGGCCGAAGGAAATCTGCTAAATTGAATACGCAATATTCTATTTTTCTGTGTATTTTAATATGTGAATTACAGCTGGACATTTGGATATTCTTAAGACGGACAAAACGTCTGTCTTAAGAGTAGTTAAGTGAAGCTCACAACAGATTGGAATATGGAATAACAATATGTAATAATTAGATGCGAACCATAAAAGTTTATTCTAGTCGTTGCTATAAATGAATATTCCTTTGTGACAAGTTATTGTTTAACAAAAAATCTATTTAAATGTCGTTTGAATCCGTCTAAAACAGCCTGGAGCGTTTGTAATTCTCAATTAGATATTAAGTCTGGTGAAAGAGAGACGTCGCTTTGTATGGGTTAATATGTGAATATACAATTGCGTGTGACAACAGATTGAAAAAAAGAATGGCTGAAAGGAAATACGGTATTGTTAAAAGATGCAGAAACCTTCTGATGAATTGTGTGTGTCCGAACTGTTTGTAAACAATAGCGGAACGAAATAATTTGAGGTATATGTGTCACGTTTATGTTTCATAATGGAAATCTATACTCTTTTACTTGTTTCAGTCATTTGACTGCGGCCATGCTGGAGCACCGCCTTTAATCGAGCAACTCGACCCCGGGACTTATTCTTTGCAAGCCCAGTACTTATTCTATCGGTCTCTTTTTGCCGAACCGCTAAGTTACGGGGACGTAAACACACCAGCATCGGTTGTCAAGCAATGCTAGGGGGACAAAGACAGACACACAAACACATACACACACGCATATATATATATATATACGACAGGCTTCTTTCAGTTTCCGTCTACCAAATCCACTCACAAGGCATTGGTCGGCCCGGGGCTATAGCAGAAGACACCTGCCCAAAATGCCACGCAGTGGGACTGAACCCGGAACCATGTGGTTGGTTAGCAAGCTACTTACCACACAGCCACTCCTGCGCCTATTTTTCAAATGTATAAATGTATCGAATGATGTTCAAGCAGGAGCTTATAGAAATCCCTCCAAAACACGCGTCTCAAGAAGGGCAAAGGAAAGTGTCATATATTCTGACTGTATCCCATCCACACTCCCTAAATAATTCTCACGAGACAAATCACTTTAATCTCCTGAAATACTCAAAATTCGAGATATGATTGCATATTGAGGCACATAACTACAGCAAGTCCTTAAAATGTAAAATTCTAAAGATCGGTTAAAATGTGAGAAAAAGATCCGACGATAGTAAGAACTGAATGTGAATCAAAATTCATACTTATCTAAGAAGAAATTTCGCAACTTTAGACACATAATACTGACTTTGACAGTGACGCACTCGAAGTATTTTATTCTACAATCCCAAGTTTTAACAAAAAATTGTAGGCATCAATCGAAAAAGACAAATAAAAGGAAATTCGATGCTCTTCACTAATATGAAAACGAGGTCTTGTCTCAGGAATTGCTACTCAATATTCAGTTATTTATTACGTTTGTTTCACTGAATGTCTTTAATATCCATCTTGGTCATTGCGTTGAGAATCTCAATGGAACATGACGTAATAGAGTCGCAGATAAAGATTAAAACATTTAGACTACATAAACATCTACTCCGCAACTTGGTGCATATTAAATGGCCAACAATTCTAAGTCGCAGCCATTCCAACCTTGACACTTCAAGATGATTTACCGTATTTTTTGTTTAACGATGTGAAAGAAAAAGAGGAATACTTTATCTAATACGATATCTTTTTCATCAAAACAGATGTCCTTGGTATACTGTTGATTCTAGGAGAAGAAATAAACACGAAGAGGCGGTCTCACTCTTCTGCGATGATTCATTTCCTGTTGATAATTCTCCAGATCGGGAGAATTTTGCATATTACTTAATCATCGGTATATTACTGTTTATCACCGATGTTTAAGTAAAGTGCAAAATAATAAATAAAACGTATATATAACGTATATATTGTGAAATTTGGTTTAGTATTTCTAAATTGAATTTTTCCCTGTAAGATAGGAATAATATCCCATCAAATTATATATATATATAAGTATTTTATATAGACACTATAAGACTTCAGCTAAAGGAAGATCGTTGAAATATTCAAATACAATTATGGTTGGCGTCGACTTATCCGTATATCTGGTTTTGTTTACAAGAGAAATGGACGATGTTATTCTTGGCTTCCTAAGGATATTATCGGCTTAATCGATTATTATATAGAGGAGAAATGATAAAGATATTTTTCTCTTCATATATATATATATATAATATATATATATATATATTATATATATATATATACCTTGGGTGCTGCAGTTAATCCAGCTACCTCGATACGTTTGTTCCTTAGATGCAATCAAATAATTTGCCTTTGATAAACAATCCGTTCAGGTTTCGGGCTAAAGTTTTAGCTTCGTTCCAAAAGTCGGATAGACCTTCGAATAAACAAACAGCCATGTGGCTGACAATGTTTGCGTGAGTGTGTGTGTGTGTGTGTGTGTGTGTGTGTGTGTGTGTGTGTGATTAAGTACTATATCATATTACAGATATAGTATAGTTCATTAATAGAGTCTATTATATTTTGCGCTATCTTATTAAGCAAAATGATTACATTAGATTAAATTGAATTATGTAATATTATTATGTATATATATATGTATCTATGTTATATATATATACACACACACACACAGACATATATATGTATATATATTTGTGTGTATATATATGGATGTATATGCGTGTGTATATGTATATATATATATGTGCGTGTATGTATATATATATATATGTGCGTGTATGTATATATATATGTGTGTGTGTATCTATATACATGTATGTATATGTATATATGTATTTATGTACATGTATATATGTAGAATTGTATATAAATCATTGCATATACATTTGTATATACTTCTGTATGCATTAATGAATACAATACTACTGTCTACTCGAGTGTCGGACTTGTCCTCTTTTCTGTCTAAAATGATTGAGTTTATGTGCATAGATGCGTTCATATACGCATATAATTATAAGCAAGTAAAATACAGTGAGTAAATCATTTCCACTGAATTAAAGTATATCCTCAGTCCATTCTACCAGTATATAATTATAGAAAGAGTGCCAGTATTTGCAAATTCCCAGATTACCTTCCGTCTGGTAGCCTAAACACCTAGATGAGCTTAATGGGAGTGAATACCAAAATGAAGTATATTCTCTTACTTGTCTCAGTGATTTGGTAGCGGACATGCTGGAGCACCGCTTTTTGTCGAGCAAATCGGCCACAGGGCTTATTCTTTGTAAGCGTAGTACTTATTCGATCGAGTCCTTTTCCCGAGCCGCTACGTTACGGGGACGCAAACACACCGACATCGGTTGTCAAGGTGATGGTAGTTGGGGGGGGAGGTCAAACACAGCCAAGCATATATATATACGAAAGGCTTCTTTCAGTTTCCGTCTACCAATCCACTCACAAATCTTTGCTCGCCCCGAAGCTATACTAGAAGACACTTGCCCATGGTGCTACGGAGTGCGACTGAAACCGGAACCTTGTGCTTGGGAGGCAAGCTTCTTACCACAAGCCACACCCATATATATATATATATATATATATATATATATATATATATATATATATATATATATATATATATATAAACATTCTTCTGTATCCGACTTTTACTCTTTCGTATCAAGATACCTGCAGTAACAATATTCTAATATTCTGAGTGAGAGATGAGGCGAAGGTTTACGGCGCCTACTCCACTCCCATGTATGTAGGTGATATATATATATGCTGATGTGTGCGTCTGCGCGTGAATATATTTGCGCCCGCGCGTATCTAATCGGTTGCAAGTGGCACTTTTTTAACATATGGTTTATATTCATGTTTGTGCTATATATACATATACATACGTACAAACATATATGTATATATATATATATATATATTATATATATATATATATATATATATATGAACAATACAATCCCTAATCTACGTACAATCCATGGCTTATTTCATTTGCGTGTGAACCTGATATATTCTCCCCAAAATTTGTAGAAATGATTACATTAATATTCTTTACTCAATTAAATTCTCATCTAGATTCATATCTGGTCCAGACATTTAACGGCACTATACATCAAAATGATTGCCATATTGCGACCATCTAGATTTACAATACTGTTCTTTGTGCACAGTGTTTTTATGGAAAGTCATAGCACTTCAATCACAACCATCTACCATCATTATTGAGTTAGTGTAATGTATAATGTTGCCTGCCTTATGTCTGGTAACGGGGACCTTGCACTCATACCATAGTGCATATGGTATGACGAAAGATGACAAAGGCACAGGTATGGCTTGTGGTAAGTTCGCTTCACCACCACCACATGGTTCCAGTGCCTGAACCCTTGGGCAAGTATCTTTACTATAGGCAAGTGGCGTTCTCTAAAGGCTTGTGTCTTCGCTATAGGCTTTTGTCGACCAATGTCTTGTAAATGAATCTGGCATCCGGAAACTGAAATAAGCCCGCCATATATATATATATATATATATATATATATATATATAATATATATATATATATATATATATATATATAATGTGTGTGCGTGTGTGTTTGTAACCCAGCAACAGTGCTGGGGTGTTTAATTCCTCGTAAACTAGCGGTTCGGCATAAAAGACTGATACAATATGAAGGCGTAAGACAAATAATTTGGTGTCTATTCATTTCAAACTTGTCTCATTAATGAAGGTGGCACCCCGTCATGAGCCACTGCCTTGAGACAAGCAAAAGTTATGCAGTAATTAATTTATCTGTTTGATTGACATTTTGATTAATATCTTTATAAATTGTAATTGAATTTGTACGAGTAATTGGTTGATTTGTTAGAAGGACAGATAAAATTCCTTACTCCATTTCTTCCAGTTCTTTTGCTGACTGAGTTCAAAGGTACTTTTAATGTGAGTACCACAATGCGGGCGAGATGTAAGAATCCTTAGCCAAGTGAACCAATAGCTCAGCACTTTCGAGTTATCTCTATACATATTGAATAGAATCTTGAGCATTGAAATGTAGGAGGTTTCGTTTACGAATACGCCTATGTAAGCAATGTGATCGAATATAGAAAAGTAGATGGTGGATGTATATATGCATATATCTAGAGTTCTTGCTCCTTCTTCGACACCACATCTAAACCATTAACCATCCTCTAACACAGAGTTTAAATAGCTACTATGTTTAGCGGCGTAGCGCTTTCGCATACACCGATTTATAAACCTTTCATATATTTAGTCGATCTTTGTGGTTATCGTCGCTTTCTACAATTATATTCTAATTGTTTTCTAATTTGATACATGGATTAAGTTTTGTATGGTAATTATGAAAATTAAATTCATTTTCCTAAAAAATCCATAATTAAAAAGTTATTAGCCTTTAAAATTTGCAAAATTTTTACTTATAAAAGTTTTCTGTACATATATAAATAAATACTTATATATATATATATATATATATATATATATATATACTTTATTGAAAAGCAGCTAAAATATCACACAAATAGCTTCTCAGAGTTTCGCGTTTCCGTACGTCTGACAAACTGAGTAACAGCTTTTGTGATATCTTTGCTACTTCCTAATAAAGCATGTTACTCTACCTCTGGTATTCGAGAACTATTTTTCCACCTTGTTTCGCTTTTATATGCTTACTCTGGTGAATTCATACATACATACATACATATATATATATATACACGCAAATATACAAATATATAGATGCCTATATACATATCTGTATATAGACATATGTATATATATATATATACACGCACGCATACACACACATATGTGTATACAAATGCATGCATATAAATACATATACACACACATATATATATACATATGCACATATGCATATATATATATACACACATATATGCATATACACAAACACCCCCCCACACATACACATATATGTATATGTATATAAACAACATGAGACTTTCGCGGTCATATAGCTATAAGCATCACTTAAAAACAGCTTCCTGACTCCTAACCGTTGCACAACTATTTATATTTTCCTACTCTTAATTAATAACTTGGAAAAATATAAACCTCATAAAACAAATAATAAAAAAATATATATGCAATAAATACATAGATAAAATCAAACAACGAATAACATTTTCATGTTTTTACTGCCATATGTTTGACTTTGTTAAGTGAACGTTGAAATATCAAGAATAAGAAAATGTAACTTGAAATAGTGTTCTTGTTCTTTGTATTCACAATCGACATATGAGAAGTGTTTTATTATAGTTTTTTTTTTCTATTTTTTTTTTAGTAAATCAAAGCACAGTTTTACTGTTTTCACTCTTATTTATGAGATACTTATATTAAGAGTATCTTTGAAATTTTAAAAAGAACGGAAAAAAGCCAAAACAGATGACGAGTTTTATAAAAACGATTCTTGAAGTTCATTGAAATCTAGGTATAGAATAAAACAGGCTGTTTTATTTCATATCATTCATTATTATTATTAGTAGTAGTAATAGTAGTAGTAGTAGTAGTAGTAGTAGTAGTAGTAGTAGTAGTAGTAGTAGTAGTAGTAGTAATAGTACTACTACTACTACTACTACTACTACTACTAATTTCGAAATAGTACGTTTGTGTTGTTGTTTTTTTTCTTTAATATGAAAGATAATAAAGAAATAAAATACGAATTTCAAATTTCGTTTTTTTTTCTTTTTATTTAAAGAACTTAAGAAGATAAAAGGAATAGTTTTAACGATGAATTATATGCTATATAACATTCCACTTAGATTAAATATAACCTAAAAAGATTTTCTTCAGTGAAGCACATTTATGAATTATAAATTATATCCATAGGTATGTACGCAGATATCTCTGTGGTGAAAAATATATTTGAAATCTCCGTCGCAACGTCATTGGTAACGAAGCAACTGGTTTCTATCTTATGACCATAGAACCACCATCGATATACCTGTGTAAAAACGGAGTCGTTACATTGTTGACGGTCAATAGAGACAAATTTGTATCGACGAGGCAATCGGATGTTTTTTGTACACGCTGGTGGTAGTGTGGTGTCTTACCTTTGTTGTAGCTTCCGAATGATACCACCCCGCTTACTGAACGGGTAGACTCACACTCCTCCTAAGCTGAACGCCACTCCATTTATTTATTTGCAACTAGGTTGAGTGGATCTATGTGAAAGGAGATGTTTTGCTCAAGAACATAACACATGCCCCCTCAGGAATTCAAGACCACGACCCAGCGACCTGGCTGCAAATAGATAAACCTACAACGGAGAGGCGTTCAATTTAGGAGGAATTGCCACTGGGGGCACGTACCTTCAAAATATAGACATAAATATTCTATACAGCACCCTATTTATTATTGACCATATTAATCTATTCCAGATATTCGGGTCTTTCATCTAAAATTTCCCTTGTGATTCAAGCAGTGTCTTTTTTTCTCTATATAGCATTCACTCTTCCCCATTATATGTAGTCCATACTAAGTCCCGGATAGTTCGTTGAGGTCTTAAATGGATAATAGTTTGTTTAACTTATTATTATAAATATATCCTTCAAAAAGCGTGCATGCAGGTGCATTTATTAATTTTTAAAATATTTTCCCGGAAGTTACAGTATGAAAAGTTGGAACAATTCCTCTGTAAAATTAAACTCAAGTCTCACATGATCATATCCGTTTTGGGGATTAAAGTGTATGCCAATCGTAGAGGCAGTGAGTCTAAAGCTAAATTAAAGAACAATATCACAGACAACGTAAAAAGCTCGTGAATATAATCGTTGTCTATGTTGTAACACACAGACACATACACACAGTTCTGTAAATATATATGAGCCAAACTTTAAAATTAGTATTGGAATCCATGCCTTCAGATATACATGTATGTGTGTGTGTGTGTGTGTGTGTGTGTGTGTGTGTGTGTGTGTGTGTGTGTGTACATCAATACGCCTACCTACGCATATATACTTAGGCATATTTGTGTCTGTTCGTTTGCTGAATTATTCAGACAAGACATTTCAACGCACTCTTTCTGTGTGTTGGATTCTGTTTAATTTACTACACGCTGTGTACTGCAATAGTGATAAATTCAACATAAACACGAGCACACACGACTAAAACATACAAGTACACACAAACGCACACTGCAAAGTCCACACACGAACACTTGAGAGTATGTATCCATATATACACACAGATTATATATATAGATGAGTGTATTTTACCTTGTTAACAATTAACACGGAAAATAATATATATTTACTTAGACAGATAGATAGATAGACGGATAGATAGATGTGTGTGCCTATGCGTGTGTGTGTTTGTAAGTGTTTTGTGTGTGTATGTATGTGTGTGTGTGTGTGTGTTGCTCAATAGTTTGTAGAATACAATTTTTTATATATTTAAATTATTGACTGTAAGCTCGAAATTTCGGGCACCTAAGCCATCGGCGTCAATAATATATTTGTTCGAGAATAATACCTACACATATGAGTGTGTATATATATATATATATGTTCTCATTTTTATGTATCTGAGAGAACGAGAGAGAAATAGAGACTGATTAAATATACAACAAATAAATCAAAATATAAGCATTTTTAATATTGAATATTAAAGCCAGAAGATAATAATAATAATAAATAATAATAATAATAATAATAATAATAATAATAATAATGATGATGATGATGATGATGATGATAATAATTGTAGTTAGGGCAATGAAAGTAACAATAACAGCAACAATAATAAATCGTTAAGTGTGAAAGGCGCCAGTTTTATAACCTAATATTGAGATAGGTGTTTAAATTTGCAATAGATTCTCCACCTTGCAGCCTCCAGATTATCTCCAAACCACATTATCATCTGTATGGAGACAGCAGCAAAACAATTAACAATATTTTATTGCGGATTTGGCACTATAAAACAATGGTATTATGACAAAAAAAATATAGAAACGATTCCATCTCTCCCTATCTTCTTGTTTTATATTCGCCCCTACGACTAGTTCTTTTTCTTTCTCTCCCCCCGCATATGATCAATCCATCGTTTCGTTCTCTTTATCTCATTTTTACTGTCTGCAGTTCAATTCTTCTTTTTTTTTATAAACATTATTCCTTAGAGAATAATATATTGAATTTGACACGTAATAATCATAT